>NC_034594.1:145637906-145652706 GCF_900095145.1 Mus pahari
TCCTGCTCCTGCTCCTGCTCCTGCTCCTGCTCCTGCTCCTGCTCCTGCTCCTGCTCCTGCTCCTGCTCCTGCTCCTGCTCCTGCTCCTGCTCCTGCTGCTCCTGCTGCTCCTGCTGCTCCTGCTGCTCCTGCTCCTGCTCCTGCTCCTCCTCCTCTCCCTCCTCCTTCTTCTCCATATAATATTCCTTTCAGTACTTTTTGTGGTGCTGTCTTTGTGGTAATGAACTGCTTTCGTTTGTTCTTGTCTCAGAAATACTATTTCTCTGTGAATTTTAAATGATAGCTTTGTTTATAAGTCACTCTTGTTTGATGGTTACTTACTTTCAGGACTTGAAATAGCAGACCATACTTTATGGGTATTGAGAAAAGCTGATGGGGAATCTGGCATTACTCTGATGTTCCTGCTTCTATAGGTTAGATGGCATTTTTTCTTAGTTATTACTACTTCATTGTACTTTGGATATCTTGAATATAATCTGTCATGGAGAAATTCTTCTCTGATTATGTCTATTTAGGGTTGCCAGAAGGCTATTGTGTTTGAATTTGTTTCTTTCTCTAAATTTGATACATTTCCTTATTGAATAGAGTTGCTATACCTTTGATGTTTCCCTCAGCTCCTTCTGTCTCATAGATTTTTTAGGGTACATCTTTTGATTATATCCCTGAGTTTTTGGACACTTGCCATAGTCGTTTACTTTTTTCCCCTTATTTACATTTGAATGTAGTGGTTTTTCAATATTGTCCTCTTTTTTTTTCTACTTGCTCAAGTCTATAGGCTATATTTTCTACTATATTTGCATTTGATTCATTTAGCTTTTCTTTTAAAATTTATTAATTGTTCTCTCATATATTGCATCCTAACTGTAGTTTTCCCTCCCTCACTTCCCCCAGAATCTCTGCCACATCTCCCCTTTCCCCCAGATCCACACCACTTCACCTACCCTCACAAAAGAGAAGGCCTTCCAGGGACATCAACCAAATATGGCACACAATAAGATCAGACACATATTCTCACACCAAAGTTGAACTTAATCCGAAAGGCAAGCCAAAGAATCAGAGACAATCCACTATCCCACTATTAAGATTTCTACAAGAAAACTGAGCAATCCAATCATAACCTATATGCAAAGGACCTAGGTCAGACCCATGCAGGCTCCCTGATCTCTGCGAGCTCATTAAGTCCCAGGCAGTTGATTCTGTGGACCATGTTCTTGTGGTGTCTATGATCTCACTGGCTCCTCTAATCCTTCCTTTCTCTCCTCCACAGGGGTCCTAGAACTCTGTCTAATATTTGGCTGTGGGACTCTGTCTGCTTCAATCAGTTGCTGGATGAAGTCTCTCTGGTCTCTCATGGTGATTATGATATATTCCAGTCCCAGCAGATCCCAAAGGTATGGCAAACTGTAGGTCTGATTTTTTGGGCTGGCTACTGTTCCAATCCTTCCACTTGCGGTTTTCCCTTGTTACAGAGGATGACCAGTTCAGAATCGAAGTCTCCCATTACTACTAATCTTCACTAGAGTTACCTTTGTAGATTCCATGGAGTTTCCATTGCACTAGGTTTTTACCTCACTCCCCAAATGTCCTTCAATTCTAATTGTCTCTACCAGTATTCTCTCCCTCCACCCCCCACTACCTGATTCCTTCTGCTCCAATTTCCACCCACTCCTATTGTTTCTCGACCATTTGAGATTCCTCTGTTGACAACTCCCTATTTAGGACTGTACTGAATTTTTAATTGGATTATTTAGCTTGTTAAGGTCTAGTTCTTGAATTTGTTATATACTTTGGAATATTTCATTTTCTTCACTTATGGTAGTTGAAATTTTCTGGGTACAGTAGTCTGGGTCTCTTAGAGTCTATAACACATCTGTCCATGCCTTTCTGGTGTTTAGAGTCTCTATTGAGAAGTCAAGAGTAATTTTCCTACATCTGCTTTTATATGTTACTTGGTTTTTTTCTCTTGCAGCTTTTCTTTGTTTTTCTTTATTCTGTGTATTTATTGTTTTGATTTTTATGTGGCAAGGAGACTCTCTTTTCTGTTCTAAGCTCTTTGGTGTTTTCTAAGCATTTTGTACCATTATAGCCATGTCCTTTTTTAGGTTAGGAAATTTTTCTTCTATGATTTTGTTAAAAATATTTTATTGAGACTCATCCATCACCATGCAGTTTTGGCAGACAGAAGACACCCAGAGGCCCACCTGCCTCATGACCCATCTACAGAGGGAGCCACTAGGATATGCAAGTAAGTGTTGCAGAGAAGGGAGAGAAAGAAAGAGGACTGGTTGAACACTACAAAGAGAGGCAGAACGGGAGATGCTATAGCAGATGCCATGGTGCATAGAAACAGACTGATATGAGTATCTTGCCCTGCCTCCTGAGGCCATGGCGAATTCCTAGCTCATGCTGCTACTGAGGGCTGTGTCTGGGTCCATGGTCATGCAGCAACAGGGGTCTGTGTAGATGTCCATGGCTCATATTATTACCAAAGACCAAAGGACATCCCTGATCTGGGTTGCCACCTGGGACGATGTTGATGTCCAAGGGCTGTGCAGAGCTGGCCCTGACCTCCATTGACTGCAACAGTTGAAACAGTGGACCCTGAACCATTCCTTTGTAGTGCAGCTGAGTCCCTCATCTGCCATGGGTGAGGGACAGATGCCTTCTTCCTGCCGTCTCTCTTTCCTTGCTGCTTGTGGCAGGTGGGAGTGCTGATCCCAGGGTAATGAGAGCCTGAGAGCTGGCCTTGCTCCTCACTGCCTGCAGGATGCTGGAGAGTGGACCCCCACTCCTGGTCTGGACAGCACAGTAGAGGTGGTCCTGGTGGAAAAGGCAAAGTTGAGCCATTCCCAAAGCCATGAGCATGGGAGAGATGGCCCTGGCCCTTGCCAGCTGCAGCATAGGGTGAGCTCGCCAAGGCAGTGCTGGGCAGCTCACTGTGATGGTGTGGGTGCAGGAGAGCAGATGGGCTGACCAGCTTAGCTACCATCCAAGTTCAGATCCAGGGCTTTGATTGGTTCACCCCAATATCTACTTTATCTATTAACTGCTGGAGCACTTAAAGTAGTTAGCCCTGAAGACCCAAATCTGCAGGATCTCCATAAGGCAGTAACACCAGGATGCCTGAGAGGAGTCCATGTGAGTATCCAAAACTGATAATGTGGTAGAAGCCAGTGGCCTTGAATGAGTCATTACTTATTGCAATGAATATCTACAAGTAAGAATGTGTGCATAAGCCGGGCATGGTGGCGCACGCCTTTAATCCCAGCGCTCAGGAGGCAGAGGCAGGCGGATTTCTGAGTTCGAGGCCAGCCTGGACTATAAAGTGAGTTCCAGAACAGCCAGGCTATACAGAGAAACCCTGTCTCGAAAAACCAAAAAAAAAAAAAAAAAAAAAAAGAATGTGTGCATAAAGAGGTATATTATGATATGTGGGATGCACTAGAGATTCCACAACAAGATGTGCTTTTGTTGTTGTTTGCTTAATTTTATTGTTTGTTTTTTGTTTGATTTTCTTTGAAGGGAGTTTGCAAGGGTGGGAGGGCAGATATGAGAGGAAGGAGGATGGATGGGATTGGGTGTGTAACATTCACAAAGAATAAATGAAAAGTTAAAACAATATTTTTCTGGGCCTTTGAGCTGGGAATCTTCTTCTCTTTCTATTATTCTTAGGTTTGATCTTTTCATAGTGTCTCAAACTTCCTGGATGTTTTATGCCATGAGTGTATATATATATATATATGCCAGTTTCTGGGGTTTCCTGATTGGCTTGGTGTTTTATTTCTTGCTTTCTGTTTCCTCTCCTCTTCTGGCTGGAGTGACCTTGGGTTCTGTGTGCTAGCCTGGCCTCTGGTGGGCTAGGAGGCTTCTGCCAGATGTATGGTAATTGATCTTCCCAGTTCCAGTTTTACTCATTTTTTTTCCAAATCTCAGTTTCTGTAGTTTTATTTTTTTCACTTGCTGCCTTTTTCCTTTATGCTTCCGACATTCTTCTCCATGTCTGTATGGAATTCATGTATTTATGTGCTCGTTCAGACTGATCATTTTTGTCAGAAAACTTTTGAGACTTTTATCTGCCATTGCTGATCATCTCAGTATCTTTTAGTTCAGAAATCAGGAGTCATGTTTCATTGCTTTTCATGATCCTTGAATTTCTTGGCTGATTTTTACATATTTTGGTTGGAAATTTTGCGTGTGTGTGTGTGTGCATGTGTGTGTGTGTGCGTGTGCGTGTGTGTGTGCATGTGTGTGCGTGCGTGTGTGTGTGCGTGTGCGTGTGCATGCGTGTGTGCGTGTGTGTGCGCGCGCGCGCGTGTGCGTGTGTGTGTGTGTGTGTGTGTGTGTGTGTGTGTGTGTGTTTGTATGCACATACAGGAGAGAGATCTTTTTATTCAGCATCCTTTTCTTGAAAGTGCAATTCCCAATATCATTTGAGGAAAGCACAGACTACTTTGGGCCACAGTATCCAGCCCCTTACCCCACAACAAGGAGCTGTACAGCTGAGGTGTGGCTGGTTTACTTTTCTGCATCCATTCTATTTTTCTTATTTTGCCCTACCCAACTCTTCCCAGCTTCACCCCCCCAGCCATTTCCATACAAATTTATGTATTATTCCTTTTATTGTAACTTTTGGGAGCAATTTGTACTCTTCAAAGTAGTCTTGCTATGTTGTTTTCTGCTAGTATGTAATTATCTTACTAGAAACGACACCCTGAGAGAAAATTGACCTTTCCGGTCGCTATCAGTTATCAATATCTTTACAGCTAGGGATAAGCCTCTCTTCTCCATTTCCCCTGTGTTAGCAATTGGTCTGGATTCCACTTGCAAGGGTTTTGTATATGGCTGCAAGATCAGATGTGCAGCTGCTCTGCTGTATCCATATTTTTCTTTGCCATCCACCACCTCTTACACTCTCTCAGCTCCCTTCTTCACAGTGATATCTGAGCCTTGGGAAGGGGTTGTGTAGTATATGTGTTCTCTGAAGAGCAGAGCATTCTGCAGTCAGTTATTCTTTGTGCCTTGGCCAATTGTCAGTCTCTTTGCTAATCAATATGTACTACAAATAGAAGCTTATCTAATGGGATCTGAAAGATGCACGATCAATGGGTATAACTGTTTTCTTGCTTTGCCCACTAATGTAGTAGAACTAATGAGTGTGAGCTTCATTTTTTTCCAACTGGGACGTCCCACTTGCCTAGGTGTGCTTCTTTTCTCCTGAAATGCTTGAAGTTCACAGTGGAAAATCCTTCAGTGTCCTTCTGACTCAGAGATGTGGGCCAATGAAAGGATTACTAATGTCCTTCCAACTCTTCTTTTCCATCTTACATCATCACACACCCTCTGCCCACTTCATCTACGCAGATATCTGCACACAACAACCTGGCAGCCTTCTCTCAGGTAAGGTTGAGTGTCTGATAGGATAACATGTGGTAAAGATTTCTAAGCAGCTCTAGTTTGCATGCCTAATTACACACTTAGCTGTTCAGAGATCCTCTTGGCCCCTCTGGAGTCTGTGTTGTATTCAGAGTGTTAAATTTGCATTTTCTATTTCTTTGTTTCTAGCTTAGGTCAACACTCTATTTGGTGTAAAGTTACATTGGATTCAATAGTGACTGACTGGATAACTTTTAAATAACTAAAAATGTTTGAGTTTTCATTTGATGTTTATTTCTATGCATGGTTTATTGAAATGACTATGTTTTCATTTTTTTAATCTCAAATTTAGTTGGGACTTCGGAGAAAGAAGCAAATAACAAGAATGAATCAGCTATGTTTAACCTGAATTATATCTACATTTCAGTTCAACACAAATCCTAAAACTTATACTCATTTTGATATATTGACTTTTAAGAGCTTTTCTGCATGAGACTTTAAAAGTGCTTTGATTGAAACTTACAGGTTAATATTTTTTTAGCTCAACTTGTCTGCAGTTGCTTTCTCTTTCATTTGTGCACGTGTTTTCTCCTGAACCTTTATTTTATGTGTGTATGTATGTATATGTACTTGTTCATGACTGTACGTGTATATGTATGCTTGTGTGTGTGTGTGTGTGTGTGTGTGTGTGTACATATGAAAACCAAAGGTTGATGTTAGATGTTAATTATTCTCCACCTTATTTTTCTTGATACAGGGTCTCTGGCCTGCATGCACATATACATACCCCTACTATATTAACAGACACACACACACACACTTTGGTGAATTTAAACAATTTTTGAAATTCTGGTTGCTTGGTTAATTTTTAGTTTTTTAATTCCAAATAAAGTGACTAGCCTTGACAGAATTTCTAGATGGATTTGTAGTATGGATTTTGTTTAATTTCTACAGCATATAAAACAGTATATACTGTGAATCATTTCAATAAACATCTACTAAGTAATATATAAATAGAATGTTAAGAATGAGGAATTTCTCCTAAGATACTTTGTTGCTTCAGCAACCTCAGTTTCTCAGTAAAAATATTTGCGTCTCCCTTATATCATAAACATATGTTTTAATGATTTTTAGATCAACCTACAAGCTGAGAGGTGACCAAATGTCTCTTACTCAAAATAAAATGTGTTTGATTATTAAGTTTTTAAAGATAAAATTCATGTTTTTGTAAAAAGAAGAATTTAATTTTATTTCAGTATTTTGGAAATATACTCTTCTGATCTGGGGTTGTGGCACTGATGTCAGTTGAAAATAGACTATTTCTTCTGAATATTCAGTCAAAACGTGGTAGATACAACTTTACAAATCAATGTTATTTAAATAAGATACAGTAGAAGAGAAGAGATTTAAAGGAGAAATACAAGGCTGATCTGAATGAGAAAAGGCTAAGTACTGTTTTGTGAATGTGCCTTTATTTGTAAATGTGTGTGTGTGTATATGCACAGAGGTTGTACACATATGAATAGTTCAAAATATAGCATACAGTTCATATTAGGGTCTTTATAAGCAGTTTGGAATTCATTGCACTAGGTTTAGGAAAAGTGATTGCTATGTAGAAGAATACAGGCATTATCTACTAAAATTGCTACCAAAAGATATAGATGAAAGGTTTGGGAATATTCTTTTATAAAGAACAAAGATGTGTGACCTATAGAGTTAAAATTTAAATACTATTAATAATTAGGACTTAAGAGTATGTGGAAGGAACATGAATATAAGCAATTAGGTAGGAACATTTGAAGAGGTAAAAATGTGTGGATGATATTTGCTAGTAACAGTTATAATAATGACAATGGTACATGGTATTTCTTACTATTTTCTGTGGTTTTCATAGCAGTTCCTACTGTGTTTATTTTAGTGCAGTTGGTTCATATTAGACTCCTTGGGAAAACAGAGCACAGATTAGTAAGATGTTTTGCAAATAAAAAAGATTCCGTTTATGGAGAATAAAGCTATTTTTTTTACTATAACAGGAATAAAGAATATTTGCCCCAGGTTTGTCACTTCCAAAGAATTTTTATCTATTCTTTCATGCATTTGACAAGAATTTTTAGATATAAGTTTTACAGAAGTGCATCAGGAAATTCAAAACATTCATTCACACATGTTACATATGACAACACACATATATGTATGTATGTATGAATATATATATATATATATATATGTATATATAATCACATAGATGTTCATGCTTTGTCAACTTAAATGTGCTGATTTATAAAAACTTTTACCTAGAATTTTAAGTGTACTTTACAGATATATATTCTCTGTGAGTGCAGGATATTAATTTAATTAATTTTATTTACTGAGTACATGCAAAAGTCATCAAATAGCAGATGCAGAATAAATTCATTTTTAGTTTTTATTTAATTCTAATTTCACCATGAATACCACCAAAAGTACAGCCCTGGGACAGAACATTAGTGCGTTATTTGAGGAATTAAAATATTTGAATAAAGCTCTAGTTTAAATTAAAGAAGAATGTATAAGGTCTTTGAAAACCACACCAGCTGATACAAATGAAACGTTAACCACTGTGAAGAACATCCCGCCAGCTATGATTGTGTGTAAGTTAAACATAATTTGGTGGTAATTTTACATTACAGTTCATACAGACTGTAACAGGGAATGTTTACACTGACTATATGGTCAAGGAGAAATGTCTGAGTTTAGAGGGGATAGTTTACAGGGGATATAAAGAAGTGATATCTTTAGGGAATTACTAAATAATTCTTGAAAGGATAGTTGCTTCAGTTTGATATTTCAAATGATAAGAATGCCTTGATGAATAGGCACTCACAGTAGCATGCAGGATTTCCATTCATTGATAAAAAGTCATAGAAAGTCATTAGGGTGGAGCCTGAAAACCAACTCACTAGCTATTGGTTATCTGTAGGCTGTTGTGGAGGTGATAATGAAATGTATCAATTAAGATCTCAGGGGACTTTAGAAGGTCAGATTGATGGTTCAAGAACCACTTTTCTTTTACAGGGTCATTACTTTACAGGTTAGCTACATTCTCTTTACCTATCCAAATCCCTCGAGCTGTTGCTATGCACTAGTTTTTGCCTTAGATTTCTTCCTTTACTCATGCTAAGAGTTTTTGTCCATTCTGTGATGTGTTCCAAAAGCAGTCCAAATGTGTTTATTTCAAAGTCATATGCTCAATTATGTCACCATCATATATGAAAACATACATATTTTCACAAGATAAAGGATTATATTAATACTGTTACCACTTCTCTAACTAGGACACCAAGAAGCACATTTAAGTGTCACAGCCTGCCAAGGAAATGGGCTGATTGAAGGCAACGAGGTTGATGAGCATTCATGGCACAATGACAGGTGTGTACACAGTCTCTAATGCTGACAGCATGCTGAGGACAAAACACATGGGGGTGTGAAGGTAACAATCAGGACTGATGATGGCCACAACTACGACATTACCTGCCAGGGTAATGCATAGATACAGTGCTAGGAACACAAAGAAGAGTGTGAGCTGATACAGAAGTTAGAGAAACCCTGGAAAGTGAACTCACCAAAGTGTGATTCTGTTTCTTCAGTATATTCTGAATGATATCTAAGAAAGAAAATATATTATTGATAGCAAAATGGTGATATTGGTAGACTGGGAAATTTGGGGTGTTGATCTACCACAGCTTTCTTTTTATTTACTTTTCCCATTCCCATCTATTTTTTTTTTTTTGAGGAGTAGAACCTGGTGGAGTGGTCCAGTGTTCTCAGTATGAAGAAATTGCCTGACTTTCAGAGCTGAATGCTGTATAAATCATTCCACTCCTCCGTCATGTGTTGTCTTATCATGAACAAGGATCAAACAACTTTAAGACAAATTTCCCCATCCCTTATAGTAGTGATGTAGTGATAATAGCATCATAGTACTGTTGATATATAAACCAGTTATATTGTTAAATATAACATAAGTTGTAATTTTTAAAACATCGGATACACAGTTTCATGTGCAGTCCTGGAGGCTATAGCTACCTACTCATTCTTGAGCATCTAAAGTGGGGAGGAGCTATCCTACTGTCAATTGCAGTCTGCTTTCTCATCCCATTCCTTTGCCTCTGATGCTCCTGTCAAAGCTACTCCTTGTTTCTCTTCCCTAGATACCACTCATTTTTCAAAATTAAGCAAGCCATGTTCTTTGTAAAACATTTTCCTGCACACCACCACCTATATGCCCTTGCTTATGTGGGTAGTGAAAATATTTTACTGTTTTAATTTATGGGATATCATCTTATTGTATTTTTGAAATCATGCAAGGTATTCACATATATGTATTTTATTTCATTGCCATCTCATGAAGTATAAGGACAAGATTGTTGATTCTTTTGAGATGAGGTATTTGAGATCATCTCAGTTTTGTTTAGGGAATTGAACATGGACACATAGATGTCATATGATTAAGACTCAAACAAATATATATTTTCATTCTTTTTTATTGCTACTCTCATTATAAAAAACTGAATCTTGCAACTGTCCCCATCACAACTAGACAGAGACCAAGTGTTTAAATTCTTTGTAACTACTGTGTGGCCAGTACAATGCAGAGCATGAACATTTCTTTGAAGAAATCATTACATATCCACCACAGAAATTGCCCACTAGGAAGCAGAAAGCCAGAGCACAATGGTGACATTTTCTTCAAGGAACAGAAAGCATAGTGCTTTAATTTCTGTTTCACTTTTCCCTAGTGTCTACGCCACAGCAGCAACAAGCAAATAAATAATTGGGTTACATTTTAACATTGAAGTTATGTCTTTGGAATATTGGCCAGAAATACCTCATTATCAACATGTAATTGGAAAATATATTGATAGAGCATCTTCTCTAGTAGCTTAACTGTCTCTATTAATAACCAACATATAATTATGAGAGGCTAGTTCCAAAATAAAATTCAGCAACAGGAGGATACTTTTTCCCCCCAAAAGAACATTTTTCTGGAATTCAAGCAAATGGCCTACACTGCAAAATGATTTACTATTGGGTAAATTTTAAAGGTACTCCCCTTTAGTGCCTTTAAAATGTTTAATTTATCAATTATTTTCATGAATAGACCACTTTTTATAAGGTAAAACTGCAAAAAAAAAAAGATAAAAACAAAAAGGAAACCAATACATAGTTGGGCTTCAGCTCCTCTGAGCTCTATACAAAGGAAATAGATGAGGATGCCAACAAAGTAAATGCTATGTTGGATGCCACAGACCATTTCTTGGTAGGGAACTTTGCTTGACTCTAATGTGTATAGGATGGCGAGTCACTGTAAATATACTTTGCACATCTGTATAATTGTGTCTCTCTGGGATATAAATTGTTGAAAGACATGAATATAGAAGAATCATAGCTGGCAAATAGCAGAGTCACATTGTTTATTAAGTATGATTAATTCTTGATCTCAGAGGGTCATGATTTACTGCAACTAACAGAATGGGAAGATTTAAGGTAATACCTAGAAAGTAAAGAATGAAAACAAGTATCTACAGATACCATCATCCTCTCCTCTTTGTATAATTTAAACCTTTTACAAGAAAAACTTTTTGTGTGTATTTTATTTCTGCCGTGGCTGCATCTTAGCCACTTATGTCTTTCCCCAAATTTTCACTTACATCTCTCCTTGTGAATCTATGTCTCAATAGAATAATAAAGGCAGAGGCTAAAGATGTGGTCATGGGTCACAAATATTCATAAATCGAAGACATGAAAGAAGGTGTCTGAGTGTGGTTGGTCCATACAGTTAGTCACAGGATGAAAGGCCATGAAAGGTATGGGCTCTTTGGATATGAGTCTTCCATCTCAGGGAAGAGAATTTGGTGCCTAAGAAAGGTTCTCCAAGGAGCAACGTGGAGGGATTCTGGGTAGTCTTCCCTGAGCGTCTAGAGAGTTACCTTGGGACAGGGAAATGTCAGACACCCTGTGCCAAGGGACCTCATTATGTGCAGGGTGTGTCCACCAGACTCCATAGCATTGTGCTTTGCAAATTTTTGAGCTTTCACTGCAAGATCCAAATGCGAGTTATTTGTCAGGTTTTATTTTATTTAAGTAAGTATTTTATTAAGTAAGTATCCTATTTTTACATTTACATGTGAAGTCCTGGAAAACCATGGTTACAAAAAAACCAAGTGAGCTCTAGATAGGAGTCTTAGATCTAGGAAACTGAAATGTTCACATAGACAAGAACCATTTTCCTTGTGGGAAGATGTTTTATTATTTTGCATATGTAAATAAAAATAGGTAATCCTGACTATGTTTTTTCATCTATGTATCTATGTATGTATCTATGTATGTATCTATGTATGTATCTATGTATGTATCTATGTATGTATGTATGTATGTGTGTATGTATGTATGTATGTATCTATCTATCTATCTATCTATCTATCTATCTATCTATCTATCTATCTATCTATCTATCTCTATCATCTCTTGTCCTGTGAGAATCAAAAGCAGATATAAAAATGAGAAGATAACACAATTTTCTGTGGAAGGTCAGAAAAGTAAAGTAACTAAACAACCTCACCAGGTCATCATCCTCCAGATGGGAATACACCTATCTAAACCAATTGGGGCTCATGAGCATAGTTTGGAGTCCCCATCACACTGGCTTCCCTGCCCCAGGTCCAAGTCCTTTATTTACCTGAAGATAATTGTACTCTGAATTTTCTCTAGCATATGCCTCCTTATCATATCATGCTAGTTCTCCTCTGGTCAACCCTTATATTTTAATAAATAAATAAATAATGCCTTAATTCATATTAAACTTGAAAAATACACCTGTGCTCAATTTTATTCATTTCTTTCATAGTTTTCCTTATCCACCAAATTTGTAGTAACCTTTAAAATTTGGAGATTATAAAATTAAAAGCACATAGCAAATAGAAAAGAAAAAAATACTGGTGTTTGCTCTTATTTTAGTACAGTTAAAGATAAATGAAATACTGGAGGCTTGGTAGTTAAGAGTCCAGAGGACCTTAGTTCATTTCCCAGCACCCATGCCAGGAGGCTCATGACCATTTATAACTAACTGCATGGAGATCCAATGTCTTTAGTTTCTGTGACCTCTGAACACTTTGTAGAGAGGTCAATCATGGATGGATGTGCAGGTGCACACACACACACACACACACACACAGAGAGAGAGAGAGAGAGAGAGAGAGAGAGAGAGAGAGAGAGAGAGAGAGAACAGAAAAACATAGAGATAGAGAGAGTGAACAAAATGAAGCTGGTATACAGCTATTTTCTGAGACTAAAATGCAAACAAAAGTTTCTAAATGATTTTCAAACTGAAGAAAGCATTGGTTCAATGGGCAAGACGCTACCAGCATTGATTTGATGGCAAGTGCACATGTCCTCTGCTAGCCTTGGCATCTATCATTGGTACTTATTTTGTTTTTGTTTAATTTAGAAACTATTTATAATATTCACATAACAATAGTACTTACATAACACTGCATTCAAAATATGTAAAATGCAAAGCATAGCAATAAAATAAACATTTTGGAGCCTGTCACTCAGCTCACCTTGAAAAGCTGTACCCATGTTGAATTCCTCTCTGCCTATCTTCTTCTTTCAGAACCTCTCATTGCTCTGGTGGTTATTACTATCTGTATTTTGCTTATTTTTGATTGTATGCATTTTATGCCATTGTTGAACATGTATGCATGCCTAAATAATAGTACATTGTTCAGCACATATAGTTTGAATAGAATAGTCAAAACATATTTTATATGGTTTGGTAAGATTTGAGTCCTTTTAAAATTCAATGTTATATTTTAATTTCTTGGGATGGGATTTTACTGAATAAATGTAAATGCCTTTTTCAAAGCCAACAGTAGGATTGTTTCCAGAAGTTACAAAGTGTTGAGTATTTTAATTCCTGTCTTTATTAATTATCCCAAGTATTTCCCCCAATTTTGTGCCTCTTTATTTTCTTTATGGTACATTTTATTGAGCAAACAGTAGTTTGGTGTATCCAAATACATTCTTGTGCGGCATTGTTTGTACTTTCTTCATTGTCTATGAGAAAAATAGCCTAAATCAATATCAGATTGTTCTTTTCATTTGGTACAAAGCATGGAAATATTTTATGTTTTCATAAATAAGTTAATCCAGAGTTAATACTATAGATGGTGCATGATGTATATTCAAATTCATTTTAAGTGGGTGATTAGTTAACCCTTCCCTCTTCCTGACGCTTACTTCCTTTCCCACTGTCCTTCATCTAGACTTCTCTGATAGTCCATGTGAGCATGGGTTCATTTAAGCACTTTCTATGGTTATACTAGTTAATTTCACCCTTTACAAAAATTTCATAGTATTAGCAGCTATAATTTCATAATAAATTTTATCAAGGAAGTTATCTTAATGTTTTTCTTCCTGACTGAACTGTAATATTAGACAGATTTTAGAAATATGCTTTGGAACTGTACTAAACTCATTTTCTGTCTGTCTGTCTGTCTGTCTGGTTATTGTATGTGTGTGTGTGGGGGGGGTATGTGCCATGGTGTGTGGCATGTTCCTCATTGGCAGTAGATACATTTATCCACTAAGCCACCCAGGCAACCCATTGATTGTGGTTTTAAGAATGCCCTTAAGCTAGGCGACAGAAAAGCCATTACAGTCGAGCTTATGGCTGATAGTAAAACAAGGATACAAAACTAAATCATTTAAACCTGGTTCACACGCAGTCTAGAAGAAACTGACCTGAGCTTTCCCAGTGTCTTTACATGGCAGTGCTTGATCTTCCCAACCATGCATGACAACACCTGTAAAACACTGCCAACACGGGAGCCCTGAACTTTGCATGGCTCTTTTTTTTTCCAGTTTTATTTTTAAATTAGATATTCTTATCATTTGCATTTCAAATACTATCCTGAAAGTCCCCTATACCCTCCTCTTGCCCTGCCCCCATACCCACTCACTCCCACTTGTTGGCCCTGGCGTTCCCCTGTACTGGGGCATATAGAGTTTGCTGGACCAAGGGACCTCTCTTCCAAATGATGGCCGACTAAGCCATCTTCTGCTACATATGCAGCTGGAGACACAAGCTCTGGGGATACTGGTTAGTTCATATTGTTGTTCCACCTGTAGGGTTGNAGACCTCTTCAGCTCCTTGGGTACTTTCTCTAGCTCCTCCATTGGGGACCCTGTGTTCCATCCTCTTCTGTATTTGCCAGGCATTGGCAAAGTCTCACAGGAGACAGCTATATCAGGGTCATTTCAGCAAAATCTTGCTGATGTATACAAAATTTCTGCGTTTGGTGGCTGATTATGGGGTGGACCCCCGAGGGGGGGGGCAGTCTCTGGGTAGTCTATCCTTTCGTCTTAGCTCCAAACTTTGTCTCTG
>NC_034594.1:145654586-145690336 GCF_900095145.1 Mus pahari
TTTTGTATAACCATTTTATATATATATATATATATATATATATATATATATATATATATATGCATTTTTAAATCAGTGCATAATTTTTCTGAGTGTAATTTGTTCTGAGTGTGATATGTTGATACTATAATCTATTTCCTGTTAATTTTCACCCTACTCTTTTGTTCCCTTGGTGATTTCTAATCCACTATTTCTTTCCTTAGGTTTGCATTTTAGATGGGGGATACTGTTTTAAACAACATTAGACATGACTAGCATTTATTCACACTGATGTTCAAACCACCACAGAATTATCCAGGAGAATGGCTCTAGCTTATCACAGAGTTTCTTCCGACTTGAGTGCATATTCCACTCTTCCACAACAAGGAAAGTTCAAGCCTCTTCATGTACTTTGTTGCTCTGGTCCTTTAGGAAGTCATTCCTACAAAGAAATCTAGTGTCCTTTTGCATAATATTCACAAACCAAGATCTGGGTGTTATTTAATTTCATTGCCACTTTTATGTAGTCACCCTTAGGCTTTTTCCATGAAAAGTAAAATTAAATAATGCAACAACAAACAAACAACCTAAAAATCGAACTGTGTGTTAACATGACATGTGCTTAAATATGGATGTCAAGAGAGGTCAACAAAATGGAAAGTAGCTATGTGATAATGAGATTCCAAGGGAGGTCAAGTAGTCAAAGGGAAATCTTATGAGCTGGGGAACTAAAATAATGGTTCAGGAAGAGTTAAGTAGGGAAGAGGGTGGGACAGTGTAAAGAATGGAGTGTTGGAATGCTGTTGTCCATGAACACAGCTGTGTGAGATTTCTGAGACCACGTTTGAAAACTCCAAGTAAAGAAGGTAAGTGTCTTATCGTCTCCATCCCTCCACAATGTGGGTTGTTTTTAGAATGGACTTTTATGCTCCTCTCAGGTCCAGCAGCTAGGGATGAGTTTATTTCAGTTATTTTTCATATGCCTCTACGGAAAATATGGTTTGGGCACTGGCAGCTTGTCTTTGTGATTGAACACTTTACTCATGTGGTGGTTCTTCTTCTTCTTCTTCTTCTTCTTCTTCTTCTTCTTCTTCTTCTTCTTGAAAACTACTAAACATTAATTTTATTTGTAACATATTTTAAATGAAATAAACTTTTCTCTTCAGTGAGTGTAGGTATTTGTAAAAGAACAGAATTTAGTATGAAAGGGTTAGGATTCAATATTAATATTTTTAATTTAATTTAATTTAATTTTTATTTCATTTTTTACACTCCATATTCCGTTCTCCACCCCTCCATCCACCCTCCGACTGCAACATAGATGTCCCACGACAGAAGAATGGATTTTCTGTATCCACAAAAAATGTGGTTCATTTACACAACGGAATACTACTCAGCTATTAAGAATGAGAATATCCTGAGTTTTGCAGGGAAATGGATGGAACTAGAAAAGATCATCCTGAGCGAGGTAACTCAGAACCAAAAGGACATGCATGGTATATACTCACTAATACGTGGATATTTGCCAAAAATAATAATAATACAGAATACACAAGATACAATCCACAAAACTCAAAAAGCTCAACAAGCTGAAGTGTCCAAGTAAGGACACCTCAGTCCCACTTGGGAGAGAGAAGAAAGTAATCACAAGTGGGGAGGGAGGGACCTGGGAGGAAAAATGGACAGGGTTGGGGGTAGTTGGGGGGGGAGGAACCTGATCTGGTATTGTATGAGGGAAAAGGACTGAAGCCCTGAGGGTCAGCAGAAAGAATGTAAACAGGCAACCTCAGGAAATAGGACCTTCTTAACCCTCTGAGTATGAATTGTCTGATGCTCTGAATAAAGTAGGCTATTATGTGAGACTTTAGTCTCCCTCAGTTTTAGGCCTCATTCTCCCAGGTTCATGCTGCCAATTAGAGTGGGAAGCAACGGGGTATGAGAAATAAGTATTACTAAAGACCTTGGGAAATCCACACGAAAACCCTATTATTCTAGAAGCTTCCTAAAACACACACATATGAGTTTAAACAGAGTCACCCTTAACATATATTGGGAAATTATGCTTCTCACAGAAGCCAAAGGATTTCGAACAAAAAGCACATTATCAAGTGTGGGTTACCTCCTTTTCAAGTTGTTGTTCAGTGGGGCCTCATAGAACAAATAACGCAGGGCATTGCAATTGCTCATGTTACTTTTAAGAACTTATTATAAGTACTCTTTGCAAAAGATAATACAGAGTTGAGTAATAGGACATGGAGAAATCAAGCTGATAGTAACCTGGAAGCTTTGTTCATTTTGACTCGCTTGTATAGTGCCAGAATGTGCTGTGCACATTACTGCTGGGAAGAAAGCTAATGACCAGTCTTCCTTAAATACAATCTTGCAAGGCACAATAAAAACCAGGTTGATGGGAGACATAGATTACTGCAATAGTGTTGTGAATATTATGAGAATAACCAATTGCTTTATGATTGAATTTAAGGCTACCCCACAACAGAAACCCATTCCTGGGCCAAGAACTGCTAGATAGATAGGTCATAGACCATAAGGGTCTACTACTGGTATTACTCTGCAAAGTGAGCATACTACTAAACCTTCTTTTAAGTAATTATCTTTTTAAAACATTTATTTATCTTACATGTACATATATTTGC
The DNA here is from genome assembly GCF_900095145.1 of Mus pahari. NCBI lineage: Eukaryota > Metazoa > Chordata > Mammalia > Rodentia > Muridae > Mus > Mus pahari. The sequence continues at coordinate 145,657,220 of NC_034594.1, forward strand.
CCAAATGCGTTTATCTGTACAATGAGGATGCAGGAGTCCAAGGTGGCCAGAAGAAAGTTAGTCTTCTGAAACTGGAACAACAGGGGACTCAAGATGCCATGTGGGTACTTGGAAATGAACCCGGGTCTACTGCAAGAGCAGCAAGTGTTCTTAATATCTGAGTCAACTCTTCAGCCACTAAATGGTTATCTTTATACACAAAGGTTTGTTAAGGTCTTTACCTTCACCATAAAAGTTTCTTCTTGGGAGATAGTGATTAACACTGAGACCCACAATTGGTCAATGTGCAGCAAATAAGAGACTATGTAAAGTGCTCAGTCCCAAGTGGGACATTTATAGGCATATATATTGTACCCTCTCCCTGTAGGCTCTGGGACCATTATAGAAGTGGTGGCAGAAAGGTTGGAAGAACTGGACATGGTAAGAGACTGCTGTGAAATGGTGTGTTCTGAACATTACAGGGCAATGAGATACATGATCCCATAACAGCTGTAGGTGCATGCATGTGGCTTGTACAGCATTGAGCCATCCATAATGGCAGCATGGATGGTGGAGGGGATCAAGAAGCCCAACCTTCAACCAAGGAACTATAGTTTATAGCTGCTTGCGGAAAAGAAAGTAAGTTTCTTTAGCATTTAGGAAGAGACTTGCCATGCTGGTGTGAGCACCTCTCTCTATACCCTTGCACATACTGGTCACACTAAGGGGACTCCGTGGGTTTTTAAAACGTTATGTGGAGTTGTATGGGTATATGAGTGTCGTGGACCCCTGAACTCTGACCAGCAGAGAAGGGGAAGAACGACACAAACGCCAAGCAGGTTCCAAACAGATTTCTTCTTTATCTCCCCGAACAGTTTTTAATTTTTTTCCCTCTCACAAGCAGCTTTTTTTTAACCCTCTCCCTGTTCGCACTAAACTCCACTCCACTCTGCAACTCCTTCTTTAACTCTTGCCTACCTGAACTGTTTGCAGCCTTTTCCCCAGAATTCTCCCCCCTCCCTCTGGGGCACATCCTGTTTTTTTCCACCCTCCCCCAAGCTCCTTCCCAGCTTGGGGTGCATCCTGTTTTCAGTCCTCTGACCTGATCCCTTCCCCCTCTCCTGGATCCAGTCAGAGTTCAGCCAGGGAGGCCAGTGATAGTCCATTAAGGCAGCAGGCAGGCGATCCACACAGGCTCAGCAGCTCAGGCTTGGCACACCCCACCCGCTCCCTACATATGAGGAGTCAGAGGGGAGTAAATAGAGAATGGATTTGTTAAAGAAATCACATATGGATGAAATTCTAAAAAATAAGTTTTAAACATCATGAGTTCATACACCAAGAATGCCAAGTTTGAAATAATGTCTCAGAGTGTATCCTAATGGTCTCTCTTCCCACCTTGTCAACTCATTTGTGGGTTGTTAATCTGTGCCATGTGAAAAATCAAACTTCACTCAACATGATTTGGAAATGCTCTGTTTATACGAAAATGTCTGAAAATGTGTCTTTGTGCGACTTTTCTTTGTCAGTCAAATTCACTGCTATGCTACTTGCATTTTTCACAAAACAATGCACTTTTGATGTCTTCCCTAATGACTACATAAAGGTTTGTTGTACTAATTTGAACAATTTGGCATCATAGGTTCTAACTATATCACAGTTGGCTTGGCTTACATTAACTATTGGTAAACTTGCAGGTGGCTGTTAATTTTTGGCATTTATTAATAAGTTTATTAATATGGATATTGTGATAAGGAATCACTGCTTGCATATAACTGTCCACTTCTTGGATATATTCATCTATAAAATACATTCCTGAAAGTAATATTCTGTGATTTAGGAACAATACATACCTCTAAACAATCGGAATTGGATGTATCTATTTACATGTTTGGCAACATGGAGGAAGCATCTCATGCACTTTTGCATCTGTCTTGTACATCATTGCATCTTCAAAGTTTGGAAAACTAATAGGCAGAGATAGTATGTTTCTTATTTAAATTTTGGTTTCTTTGTGAATGTACTCTGTATCAATTTATGTGCCTATTCGCTTCTGTGCTCTGTTTGTTGCAAATGTCCATTTACATATCTTGTTCATTTTTCATACAGCATTATTTGTCCTTTTCTTGTAATAGTTCTATGATAAGAGAATATGTCCTTTATTATACACGTTGCAAATATTTTTCTTCCATTTGTCATCTTTACTGGGTTTACAGATTTGAAAATCCATCAGTATTGTATTTATGCATTTATCTTTTTACATCAGACCTTATTGCTTTTGCATTTTGATTAGTGCTTAACAGGCCCTCCTAACTCTAAGATTAGTTTTTAAAACTACACAAGCAGCCTTCTCTACCTTTTATTTGACTTATCTAAAATTTAATTGGTACTGAGCAACAAAGTTAAGTGAACTTCTTAAAACAAAATTGAATGTAACTTTTTTGACTCTCAACATTGAATATGAAAGAGTAAATATTTCTCATACGTTTGTTGCTATGTATTGCTGTGTATTGGATGCATGGCCCATCATTTTTCTTTGGAATCTCTTTTCATTAGCTCCCCATTGTACTCACAGGAATATAAAGAAACTCATCATCTCAAATAGCAAAAAAGTAAAAATAAATAAAAATGAAGTTTCCTTGCAAAGCAAGATTTAGAAATACTTGTCTTCTATTATAAATATGAGTAGAGTCTGAAGATGCTTTTATGTAGAAATTGCACATTGCTTACTATCAAGGGTTTTTGGTTTTTTGTTTTGGGGGGTTGTTTGTTTGTTTGTTTTGGTCTTGTTTTTTGTGAGATGATGTCTTGCTCACTCAGTATTCCAGGCTGGCCTTGAACTTGCAACAATCCTTCTGCCTCTGCCTTTTGCATACTGATACTACAGTTGTCAGGCATCGATGCCTGGCTAACCCCATATCTCAGTCTATTCTATCATGTCTTCTCATTCTAGTTAATTCTGTGTGACAGCCTTACCTTAATAATTAGCCACCTTGCAATGGCCTCTATTCTGTACTGGTGTCTGCTTTCTGTCACTTTCAGAATATCTTCTGCCATGACTTTCTCTCTTGTGTTTCTAAAGGCCAGTAGACTATCACTTTCATTGTTGCCTTGCATTTAGCATTGATTCCTGTTCCCCTGTTTACCAACCTTGTTTAAATCAAATTTTCTTCATCTAACTTTTTTGATTCTCCTATGCATCCCTGCAACTAAACTTAACTGAAAAAAAAATTAGATAATAACTGATCTTCATTAAAATTCATGATATTTAACATTAAGTGGGTTATTGATGTTGCTGGGCAACACTGCTGTATTTATCACCTTTTGTCCTCTTGTCTTCTTTAGTAGACAACATTTTTTTTTGTTCTTAAGGATTCAAAGCAATTAAAAATGATCTGTCTATTCTCATCTCCATACTTCATCCATATATGAATCTCTAATCTAATATCAAACCTTCCTTTTTATTATTTATTTTACTTATCTACATTTCAAATATTGTCCCCCTTTCTGGTCCCTCTCCCTGAGTCTTTGCCTCTAAGAGGGTGCTCCCTTACTCTCCCATCCACTCACACCTCACCCCTATTGCATCGCCTTTCACTGAGGCATCAAGCCTCCACAGGACTAAGCTCATCACCCACTATGGCCAGACAAAGCAGTTCTCTGCTACATATGTGTAGGGGCCACGGACCAGCCCATGTATGCTCTTTGTTTGGTGATTCAGTCTCTGGGAGCTCTGAGGGGTCTGGTTAGTTGATATGGTTATTCTTCCTATGGGGTTGCAACCTCTTCAGCTCCTTTAGTCCTTCCCCTCACTCTTCCATAGGGGTCTCTGAGCTCAGTTCAATGGTTGGCTGTAAGTATCTGCGTCTGTCTCAGTCAGATGCTGATAGAGCCTCTCAGAAGACAGCCATGCCAGGCTCCTGTCCGCAAGTACAACACAGCATCAGCAATAGTATTAGGGCTTGGTGCCTGCACATGGGATGGATCCCAAGTTGGGTGAGGTTCAGGGCGGCTTTTCCTTTAGTCTCTTCTCCATTTTTGTCCCTGCATTTCTTTTAGACAGGAATAACTCTGGGTCAAAATTTTTGAAATTCCTCAACTGCAAGCCATGGCTATCTACTGGAGGTGGTCTCTTCAGGTTCCATCTCCCTACTGTTGGGAATTTTGGCTAAGGTCACCCCTATTGGGTCACAGGAGGCAGAGGGAGGGAAGAGTCTGGGTGGGAGAGAGAAGGAGGAGGGCAAAGGAGGGACAGGATCAGGTATTAGGGGAGACAGGAGAGAAGCCTAGAGGCCAGGAGAATGAATAGAAGTACACAGCAGTGTGGTGTGGGTGACAGGGGGAACCTCTAGAAAGTTCCAGACACCAGGGAGGTGAGAAACTCCCAGGACCCAAAGGGGAGGATTTTAGTTGAAATGCCCAATGTGGGGAGATGGAGCCTGAAGAAACCTTCTTTACTTAACCTTCTGAGTCCTCTATTTTCTAGTGAAACCATCTACTACCTTGTTACCCATCACAATGTATCACGTTTATTCAGGATACTCCTCAGTCATCTTTGCTATGTCTTTATGTCACTAAATTTATGTTAGATCATATTCATTTATGTCCTGGTTTAGTTTTTGTTGTCAACTTGACACACCTGGGAAAATGGAATCTCAAGGGAGGCATTGCCTCCATCAGATTGCCACGTGGGTACATGGGTACATTTCTCTTCTAGTTTGATTCTCTGTTGCTGTGATAAAAAGTACAAATAAAAAGCAACTTAGGGAAGGGAAGAATATCTGTAATTAAGTAAAAACCAAGACAGGAACTTAAAACAGAAACTGTGGAAGAGTGCTGATTACTGGCTTGCTTCCTCTGTGTGGCAGGGTCAGAGTTTCTCTGAAGAGAGTCCAGAAGAGATCATTAGTGAAGGTGAAATCTCAGTTGTAGTGGAAACCCCAGGATTGTAGGAGTCCTGAAGAGAAACAGTCTTGGCACCACATGGCAGGATTTGGGTCTTTGAAGAAGCCAGAAGATTGGGAAACATGCACCCTCTGTTTCAGTGACATTAACTAGCAATCATGAAAATTCCCCACTGTAGGTGTTACCATCCCTGACCCGGTGAACCTGGGTAGTACAGGAAAGATAGCTGAGCAAGCCAAGGGAATCAAGCCAGGAGCAACATTCCTCTATGATTTCTGATTTCAGTTCCTGCCTTGGCTTTGCTTTATGATGGGTTATAGACTGGATGTGGAAATACACCACACCCACTTAGTTTGGCTAGTGTTAGGTCACAGCAAAAGGGAGCCAAACTAGGTCAATTCAAAAAAAAGGACAACTATACATTTGTTCTAACTTCACTAGTAAAACTTAGCAAAAGTAATCTTCTTTGATCCATATTTCTCTTCAGTTATAGGATAATTGATTTGTTCCCTTTTACAGAAAAACTATCTGAAGGAGTTTGGTGGCTTAAATTTGTCCTCCTTTGATCATTTTTTAAAAAGTATTGTGTATGTGATATGTGGTGTGTGTGTGTGTGTGTGTGTGTGTGTGTGTGTGTGATGTGTGTGATGTACAATGTGTTTGTGATATGTGAAATGCCTGTGTGTGACGTGTATATGTGTAATGAGAATGTTTATGTGTGTTTAATATATACATATATGATGTGTGATAGGTGTAATGTGAAGTATATGTGTGTGTATGATGTGTGATATATGTGTATATGTGGTGTGTGATGTATATGTGTAATGTGGAGAAAGAAAGAGAGAGAGAGAAGTGCATGAATACAGGTGTTTGGAGAATTGTGCTTTGGCATCGTTCTCCACCTTACTAGTTTTTGAGACTTCTGGTTAGACTGATTTTCAGAAAGCTTCATTGATCCTCTTGTCTCTAGTTCACAGTAGTGCGTTTGGCCTAATGCTTATATCATGTTAATTTGGATCCCCCCAAATTGTCTGTGAGAGAATCTGCCCCTGTGCATGGAAGACACAGAGGAACCCTACCACCAGTTGATTCTGATTAGTAAATGAAGTTGCCAACAACAGTCAATGGCTCAGCAGGGCAGACGGAGGCAGGGACAGGGAGAAGGGAAGGAAGAAGATGATCCTCCATGCCAGGAGAAGTGGAGGAGAAGATACTCCACAACCAAGAAGGTGTGGGACAGAAAGCATAGCCACCATGTTGGAGCCGGGGGAGAGCGACCCCAAGAGGGCTGCCTGACTGGGTTCAGGGCAGCAATGATGGAATGCAGAATTTAGTGAGTAATAACTTGGGAATTTCTGACAGAAGCGGATTAGCTATGTGGAGGTTAGGAAGTGGCCCAGCCATTGAGCTGTTTTAGGCATATCAAACTATAAAGGCTATGTGTCTGTCTTTCATTTGGGAAGGCAGAACATTAGAACATTGGGGTAGAGAGTGGGGAATGTGCCACTGCTACTGGGATTAACTTAAGTAATTAATTGGGTACTATTACAGTTTACTCCCACAAACACTAAGACTACAGGAGCCAGCACCCATAGCTAGCATTTGGAGTGCTGAGATCCAATTCATTTCCACTTGCTTACACAGAGTGTTCCTATTCACTGAGCAATCTAGAGCAAACATCTCAATCCCTTACACAAGCATAAACAGCATTAACTATATCCAAACATATTTTTCCAAGTGATAAACTTACTCTTATATTTTCAAATTCAGTGGCCATCTCTAATTCCCCATCTTGCCATTTGACTCAGTTGATCAAGTTTTCCATGTTGAAAGCCTTGCTCATGCTCAGGACAGATGCATTCCTTTTTCTCCTTGTTTCTCCTTGTTTTTTATTTTTCCTTCTTTTCCTTAGCCTCTTATGGAAATTCGTCAACACTCATCCGTGGATTACTTTTTTTTTCTTCTGACATGTTCCCCTGTATCCTAGACCATCTTCAAAATCACTACACAGTATAAGATTATCTTTTTTAAAAAACAATTAATCAATCAATCAATCAATCAATCAATTGACTTGTATCTCAAATGCTGCCTCCTCCCCATCCCCCATCCCTGATTTCCTATCCTGAGTCCCCCTCACCTCTGCCTCTGAGAGTGTGCCCTGCCTGAGTATCTTCCCCCCCCTTCCCCCCCCCCNCTATCCTGATGCATCCAGTCTCTGTAGGCTTAGGCACATCCTAACATCCTAGGCTAGTTGATACTGGTGGTCCTCCTGCAAGGTTGCCATTCCCTTCAGGACATTAAATCCTTCCCTTAACTCTTCCATAGGAGTACCGGACCTTAGTCCAGTGTTTGGCTATGGGAATCTGTATCTGTCTCAGTCAGCAGCTGGGTAGAGCCTCTTGGAGGACAACTAGGCTGCACATCTGGCTGCAAGAATAACAAAGAATCATTAATAGTGTCAGGGACTGGTTCTTGCCCATGGGATGGGTGTCAAGTTGGACCAGTTACTAGTTGGCTATTTCCTCAGTCTCTGCTCCATTTTGTCTGTGCATTTCTTTTAGACAGGATCAATTTTGGGTCGAAAGTTGTGTATGTGGGTTGGTGTCCCTATCCCTCCACTGGAGGGGGGATCCTATTTGGCTACTGGAGGTGGTCTCTTCAGATTCCATATCCCATTTTTGGGCATTTTGGGTAAGGTCACTCACATTGAGTCCTGAGTGTCTTCCCCCATCCCAAGTCTCTTGGACTTCCTGATGATTCCTTCCACCATCCATACCTGGCAGCTGCATATTTTCATTAATTCTCCTGGTCCTTTGAGCCTCTCTCCTGTCTCTCCCCAAGTTTGAACCTTCCCCCCTATTTCTCTTCCTATCCCCTTCCCCACCCAGATTCCTCCCTCCCTCTGCCTCCCATGATTATTTTGTTCCCCCTTATAAGAGGGATTCAAGAATCCTCACTTGAGCATTCCTTCTTGTTTAACTTCTTTGAGTCGGAGTGGTATAACATGGGTATTCAGTACTTCTTGGCCTATATCCACTTATCAGTGAGTACATACCATGTATGTCCTTTTGGCTCTAAGTTACCTCACTCAGGACAATAGTATTTTCTAGATCCATTCATTTTCCTGCAAAACTCACGATACCTTTGTTTTTAATAGTTAAATAATATTCCATTATGTAAATGAACCATATTTTCTGTATCCATTCTTCAGTTGAGCAACATTTGGGTTGCTCTAGAAGTTGCCACTGTTATACTAAGTAACCTTAACTAGTACATACTTATCAAAGCAACTCTAATTCAACTCAGCATGTCACTTGATAATGAAGACATGAAAGTAGAAGCAGACTAGTTGGGAGAAAGGGGTTCAATGGGCATGGGGTAGGGGGAGAAAGAGTAACAGGGATTAATGTTATCAAGATATAGTATATGAATCATGAAATTGCCAAAAAGAAGTTAAAAGTACCAATCAAAAAGACCAACACTTAGGCCATCATGAGGAAAATAGACTATATTTTATGTAAAATGGGACTACATTAGGTAAGTTTGACTAAGGAAGATGTATGATACGATTTCCAATTTTAAGAGATAACTGGGAAAGGGAAAATAATATATTTCACAAGTAGACTAAGGGGCAGGTAGGGGTGGGAACATGAGGGACTAGGTGACTATAAAGGAGGAAGAAAATACTAGAAATAACTTCAGTTGGTGAGGTGGAGACCTAATATGATAGAATCTCCATGGAATTTATGAGAGCAACCTTAGCAAATTCCTAGTAATGGGGGACACAGGGCCTGAACAAGCATCTTCCATAACTAGGCAAGCCTTCAAGTGGAGGGAAATGTTGAAAAGTGATTTTAACCTTTATTTCTAAGTTCTTTAGTGCTCCAAAAATATTTCTACAAAAGTTCTCCACAAAGTACTCTCTAAAAAATTCTCTCTATTCTCTTCTAATCTTGTTCTTTCCTGCAGTTCTGATGACAAAATAATGACCTTACTCTCAATATCGTTAATCCCAATGCTTACTTCTAAGTTCTTCTTGAGTTCAGTGCTGTCTAAAAACTTCTCTCCCTCCCTCCCTCCCTCCCTCTCCTCTCTCTCTCTCTCTCTCTCTCTCTCTCTCTCTCTCTCCAGCTTATACATCTTTCAGAATACATGTTCACATTGTAAAAATTCATCACAACTTTACACATAAGTTCAAAACATAAATTGAATAAGAAGTTTACAAGAGAGAATGTTTACATGCACATCCTTTAGGAGTAATTGTCTGGCTAAACATTCATCATCTTTTACCAGCTCTGAAGATTCATGAAGAGTTAAAAAGCAAAACTTTTGTGACTAAGATAATAGTGAAGTTTTGTATAGACAAACCCAGTAAATATTTTATCTTCTGTCCTTACACCTATAGTAAATCCTTTATTCCTTTTTTATGACCTTTGGTTAATTGTTTTACAACCTCTTGGAATGTGCTCTAAGTTGTAGATGCATTCTTGCTATCTCAGAAGCAATTAATTTGTGACACTTGAAGACTGACTGTTCTCATTGCAGTTTTGGCATCAGAAAGATCTTAATAGTAGTCTTATTATAAAAGAGCTTAATTACTAATATAATTTTAAGAATTCTTATAGGATCATTGATAAGAATTAAGAAATCATCTATTTATCTATACAGCATCATTACAAGACAGTACATCTTTGTTCTCCTGCAGAAATCTGCTCAAAATGGTGGGCAATACTTAATGGTTGTGTTATATATATATGAAAAGCAAAATAATATCAGGAATCTTTCCTAAAATGACATTTTTTTTCTCATCCTTGCCTAGAGAAGCCATTCTGTCATTAACTATGACAGTCCATGGCAGAACCATCTCAGGAAAAACACCTGCTAATTTTTAGCTTCTCCTGATGGTTCCTGGCACCTGTCTCTCCTTACACCTGGTATCCCTGCCCCATTCCCCTCCCCATCTCCTTTTCCACTCAGTTCCCTCCATCAATCTACATTTAATTAAAATTTTACTTTCTCTTCTGAGTGAGATTAAAGCATCCTCCCTTGGGTCCTTCTTGTTATTTCACTTCTTAGTGTCTGGGGATTGTAGCATGGGTATCCTGTACTTTATACTAATATCCACTTATAAGTGAGTACATACCATACATGTCCTGTTGAGTCTGCCATGCTTTGTTGATATCCTTGGAATGCCTGCTCCTTTCTGAAGGGATGTGGGTAGCTGTTGCTGATGGTGCTGCTGGTGAAGAGACTTGGGACAGGCAAGGGAGTGGAAACTGTGGTCAGGATATATATTGAGAGAATAAAAAAAATAAAGAAAAATAGTAAAAAGATAAGTGTTATTATGGAAACTGTTTATTGAAAAAGCGTAAGAGTAAACAAGGAGAGTACATTATGAATTCTAACAGGGCCAGAGGGGACAAGAAGCAGACCAAAACAACAACAAAAATGCCTCAGGACTTAAATAATCAACTGGTACCATAGCTGAAAAAAATCAGGACAAGAAAACCAGGTGAATATCTGCTACAAAAGCATTTAGATAGTAGTTAGTATTCCTAACAGGATAGACAAAATATCCAGGATTCAAACTACCTATCAATAACGGAAAGTAGACAGGAAAAACCTCTATATCACACGGGAGTCAAGCAACACACTTCATTAACAAGTCCCATGGAAAACAATTAAATAGAAAAGAAGAAAAAAAAATACAGTGGCCCAGAAATAAATTTATAATACTGAAATGAGTATTATAGCAGGAAACATCAATAAAATGAGTTGCTATACCAAGAAGGAAGCCAGGTTCAAGTAGGGAAAAAGAAGGATGTAACAATGACATGAACTAAAGGTAAAACAAAACAAAACAAAACAAAAACAAACAAAAGACTGAATAATAGAGAAATAAACTAAATGATAAAATATTTAAGAAATTATGAAAGTAATCAATTAATTTCTAGTAAAACCACAAAATTGAATGAAAAAAGACACAAATCAAAAATAGTATAAATAAGAAAAATGATATCTCCACCAATTATTCAGCTATGAAAGACAACACAAAAATAGTTTGAGTAACTTTATGCTCAGAATTGTAGCATGTGGAAAAACACAAATTAATTCACGAGAAAATCCTTTTTCGTGATTTATAGAAAAGGTATCTCTGACAGGATACTAGTAAAATAATGGAAAAATTATTACAAATCCAACAGTGCATAAAAAGAATTATAGATCATCCTGGATTTATTCCAGGAATGTAAACCTAGATAAATTTTCAAACATCAAGCACTCGTATTCATCATATTAGCATTTTACATAAGAAACTTTGTGATTCTATAAGCAGATATAGAGAGAAGGCATTTAACAAAACCCACCACTAATTTATAAGAAAAACTAAGAGTATATGATAATTATATAACCTTGATAAAGAACATATTTTAAAAAAAACATAGCTGGCATCTTACATATTTAACATCACTGTAGAAATTCTAGCCATTGGAATATGGCAATGGAAAGAAATAAAGGCAATATAGACAAGAAAGAGAGAAAAACACCATCTCTATTTTCAGAAATGTTTATTTGCATATTAACAATCTGAACATATCTATATGAATATGATATAATAAATTTTTGGTTTAAATAAATAAAGCAAAATAATAACATATATTACCAAAACACAAAATCAATTCATTAGTAATAGGCATAGTGAAACAAAAAATTTAAATACAGTATCAGTCAGATGTGAAGCCTGTAATTTCTCCATTTGAGATGCCCAGGCAGAAAGATCATGAGTACAAGGCTAGCCTGGGAAACCCAGTGAGTCCAAGACTAGTCAGATATACACAGAGGCATTCTGAATCAGCTAAGCAAAGCTCAGATGAACTCGCAGAGAATGAAGGAGCGAGCACGGGGCCTGTATGGGTCTGAGTCACATTCTCTGGATGTGTTATAGCTTTCAGTTAGTATTCTGTGATCTCTGAACGTGTGAATGAGTGGGAGTCTGATTCTCGTGAGTTCTCTTTGGCCACTTTTCCTTCTGTTGGTTTGTTTAGTCCAACTTTGATGTGAGGATTTCTTTGTTTCGTCACGCTATATTACTATATTTTATTTTGTTATGTTGGATTGTTTTCTCTTGGAAGTCATTGTTTTCTAATGAAAGACAGAAAAGGAATGGATCTGGATGGGAGGGAAGATAGGGGGTAGGAGAAGAAAAACTTTAATATGTGATATTTAAAGAAAATAAACAAATAAAGAAGTACTAGACAGCTATTCACATTTCATGGAGAAAAAGATGTTAAGATAGAGGAGGTAAGGAATCAAGTCGCCCACTGTGGCCTTATCTTGCCACTTCAGAGATGAGCAATGAAGCAAGGAGTAGGTGAGCATCATGTCTCTCTTATATTAGGTATTTCTAGACTAGGTCTCTTCTTCAAGAAAATGAGGTCTTTCCTAATGAGCAGGTCTAACCAACAATTCTGAAAGTCAACCATCCTTTGAAATTCCAGAAAACTCATTTGATCCTATAGGTACTTGTATAATGGTTGGGAACTAGTATGAAGACAGAGTTTCTGGAATGAGATCATGAATAGAGAATGCTTTTTTTCCATAGCTTTTATTGACTGTGTTATTTGACCACCTCATATATGTTAAAAGTAAGTTGCCTTCACTACAACCCCTACCTACTTTCTCCATTCTCCACCCCCATAATCCCCATAACCTACCTGGTCCCTATAGTTCCTTTCCTCACACAGTATCTTTTGTTGGAGGTGGGGGGGGGGTTAGAGGACACTACTGATTAGAAACATTATATTTTATCCATTTTTTGCTTAATGGCTTTTCTCTTTAATCAAGAGAATGAATATCTCACAGCTCAATGAACTCGGGAGGAGTTAGATCTGTGAAGAAATAGGAAAAGCCTCTCCCACCAGAAATGAGGAAACGTTGCCCTACATGTCAGATGAAGATGTTGCTAACAGACAGGATTAACCTCCAATAAGGGAAATTAAAATTCCTTTATGATGCAGACTTGGGAGTATTGGAAAGCTACATTTTTTTAAATGGCATTTTTCTTTTTATTATTCTGGAGCAGGGAGCTTGTGTCTTGAAGGTTCCATACGACAAGTAAGCTGTACTTAAATTTCCAAAGAAATGTATTCTGGGAAGAAGTTTTGTGGGTATTAATCTAATGCTTCTCTCTCTCTCTCTCTCTCTCTCTCTCTCTCTCTCTCTCTCTCTCTGTTCCAAATCGTTTTGGTTATTCCACATTGTTTTAGGGGACTTACTTGCTCCGGGTAAAGATCTGAAGAATCCAGAGAGGAAGTCAATTGCACTTCAAAGAGCCCTTTAAGATATCATAACTGAAACATTTATATTGAAAAGTGAAAGTGTCCTTAAGTTTAGCAAACTTTTCTACATAGGAAAGCCCCTTTTAATTTGGACAGAATAATTTTGGATATTAAAAGCCTGAGGACTAAAATATTCTATGTGTTAAGCATATAATATAAACTATGAAGCTGAGAACTCTGGATTTTCTGTTCAAATAAAATAAAGACACGCAGCCTATGGAGAAGACAGCACTGCAGTCAGTGGGATACTGGGGAAGGCAGACTCCTGCCCCTGCTAAAACCCGATGAAAGTGAGGCAAGAAAGGATTATGTGAAATAGGGAGGGAATGAATGTTCCTTGCTTTCCAGAGAAGCCTCTCGGGAAGCCTTGAATTACAGGGAGAGGTAAGTGAGGTTTTAGGTGGATGGTGTGTGGATGCCAAGTTGACTCTGGTTCACTACATCACTGGACCACAACACAACTGGACAGTCTCAGACTGAGGGAGGAATGACGGACCTGGAATGGAATCTATCTAGCTGGTCACAAACAAGATGTAAGATGTAGGCATCACATGAATGAAAGAACATGGAAACACCACAGGCTTTTCATGTCATGGCACTAGGTTGACTGTGAGTCACATGTCTTCCTGGAATCTAACAAACGGAAGTAGAAATGATCATGACTTATGTTTCCCTCTGGATAAAAAACTTTGATCAGAACTGGATTTATTTTAGGACATTTCAGGGAAAGGGAAAAGGAAGGGAAGAAGTGAAACCTCAACTTTTACTGTTTTTCTCATGACTTTGATTATTCATTATTTTATTTTATTTTATTTTATTTTATTTGGTTTTTCGAGACAGGGTTTCTCTGTATAGCCCTGGCTGTCCTGGAATTCACTTTGTAGACCAGGCTGACCTCGAACTCAGAAATCTGCCTGCCTCTGCCTCCCAAGTGCTGGGATTAAAGGCGTGTGCCACCACGCCCGGCTTTGATTATTCATTATTAATTGACTGGATTTGCATAAAATAGCTAGGTAGTTTTTCCTCCACCAAGAGTATAACAAACCCTGAATGACAAAGTAGATTGAATGGTGTAACTTTTTTTTTTTTAGATATTTTCTTTATTTACATTTCAAATGCTATCCCAAAATTTCCCTATACTCTCCCCCCACCCCTGCTCCTCTACCCACCCACTTCCACTTTTTGGCCCTAGTATTCCCCTGTGCTGGGTCATATAAAGTTTGCAAGACCAAGGGGCCTCTCTTCCCAATGATGGCCGATTAGGCCATCTTCTGCTACATATGCAGCTAGAGACATGAGCTCAGGGGGTACTGGTTAGTTCATATTGTTGTTCCACCTACAGGGTTGCAGCCCCCTTCAGCTCCTTGGGTACTTTCTCTAGCTCCTCCATTGGGGGCCCTGTGTTCCATCCAATAGCTGACTGTGAGCATCCACTTCTGTGTTTGCCAGGCACTGGCATAGCCTCACAAGAGGCTGCTATATCAGGGTCCCTTCAGCAGAATCTTGCTGGCATGTGCAATAGTATCTGGGTTTGGTGGCTGATGATGGGATGGATCCCCAGATGGGGTAGTCTCTGGATAGTCCATCCTTTCATCTTAGCTCTAAATTTTGTCTCTGTACCTAAGACTTATTTACAAGCAACCATAGTATATCAAACGCACAATTGCTTTGCTTAATTTAGTTGATATTTCTCTATTTTAATAACATTTTCAAAGAGAAAAATATGTACTCATGCATTATTTGTGGATGTTAAAGTAAATTTATGCATATAATAAATAAATTTGATTTGCTCAATAATTACACCTGTTAATTACAAAGTTTCATTCATCACCTACTTTTCTCACACATTGAACCTAAAATTTACCCCCATTTCCCAATTTATTTTTCATTTTTTGAAGTAAGAAGAGAAAATAGTCTGTTACTATTTTATTTCTCACTAGGTTAATTGAATTTTATGGAAATTTGCATGTCAGAATTCCTTACTAATTACATTGCTCAGTTTTTCAGTGTTAATGGGAACTTCTAATTTATTTCAGAAAGGAGTTGTGTTGGTTCATTTTCCCCTAAATTCCCCTTATCTGCCTTCATGACTTGGCTTAGAGGAGGAAGAAGGGGGCTCAGTCAGAATCCATTCTTCCCTTCTCATCCTCACTAAGTCAACTCCCTTGGTACCTCCACTATCAGCAAGTTCCTATGAAGGTTTCCTGACCTTTCCTTCTTGTTCAGCAATCTTCACAGTTCTCTTCAAACCTCTTCATCAACAATGTCCTCTTACTTTCTGAGACTTAAAAAATATTTTCTACAGAGAATGCTTTTATTAGTAGTTCAATATACCCTTCGACTCCATCTGGACTATTATCAGTAAGAAACAGAATTGGATCAACTCTACCACTGGCCACTGAATTTCAATTCTATAGCCAGACTCCCAGCTATCCTACGTTGATTAGGACTTCTGCCATTTAAACACCACATCCCTCTTCAGTCTTTCCTTAGATGCCTTTAAATTTGAGGTCTACCTGTGGCATGTAAGAAATGTGGGGTTCCATTGGAGTTCCACTTATGACTGCTAAAAGATAGTTTGTCTGGAAAGTTTTAGCTCACTCCAAATTCATTCCTTAGAAGATCTCTTTAGTTTTGCATTGCTTATCTTACTAAAACACAAGGCAGTTAGATTTCTGTGCATATCCTTCCCACTAACCACTTATTCAAGTATCTAATTTGTATTAAGAGAATATTCCATTGAGTAATGTTTAATGTGTGGTTTATAATTCAGTAAGAAATAGATTGGTACCTTTAAATTTAAGCTTGAAATGAACATAAGATCATACTTTGACCTTGTAATTATCTTCTGGAGTAGGGCCAATGGCTGTCTATGTACAGGTCTTGGAAGTGACCTGTGTTTTTATTATGTTAACAAAGAGGTTGAGGAAATGAAACTCAATTATTAGAGGCTGACTCCCAGCTTCTCTTTTGCCCTGGCTCTGGCCCTGGCTATGATGTATGAGACTTCTAATCACATGAAACCCTGGCTTTATACCTTAATCTATCAGGTTCTATATGAGAAAGAAGAAATTATTTGAAGAGAACTCAGCAACTAAGATAGCAACTAAGATTGCCTACACAACACTTTTCGCAGAGCATCCTGGACTTCTTTGTTTCTTAGACTATACACAACAGGGTTTAGTAGAGGTGTTATTACAGTGTAAGTCACCGAGAGCAGCTGGTCTTGGTCCTTACTGTTCTCTGATTTGGGCTTGAAGTATACAATGGAGGCACAGCCATAGTGGATCACAACCACAGTCAGGTGGGAGCTGCAGGTGGCAAATGTTTTTTTCCAGCCATCAGCTGAGGCAATCTTGAGAATGGTGGAAATAATAAGAGCATAGGAGACAAAGAGGAAAATGGCAGGGGCTGTGAGGACCATGAGGGTGAGTACTAATGTCAAGACTTCATTGATGACTGGCACAGTACAGGCCAGATCCAAAATAGGACGGACATCGCAGAAGAAATGTTTAATCAGTGTGTTGCAAAATGGCAGCCTGAATATGGCCAGGGCCTGGACTAGCGAGAGCAAGAACCCTGAGGCACAGATTGAAGATACCAGAATGACACACACCCTCCAATTCATGATGATGCTATAGCGAAGCGGGTTGCAAATTGCCACATAGCGATCATAACCCATGACTGCTAGCAGGAAGCAGTTGGTGATTCCAAATCCAAGGAAAAAAAATAGCTGAGTCCCACAGCACTCCAGGGAGATGGTTTGGCTCAGACCCACAAGGCTACCAAGCATGCGTGGGATGATGACCAGAGAATAGAAAGTCTCTGAAGTTGAGAGAACACTTAGGAAGAAATACATGGGGGTATGAAGGTGGTGGTCAATGCAGATAATGGTCACAATGATGACATTGCCAGTCAGAGTCAGGATGTATAGGACAAAGAAAACAACAAAGAGTGTGACCTGATGCTCTTGGAAATTGGAGAAGCCTTGGAAAACAAACTCTCTTACCTCTGTGCAGTTGGATCTCTTCATTGGGGACCTTCGATCTGAAATCTAAAAAGAAGGTCAATGCTCATCTTAGTACCAGAGATGATCCTGACCCTGAGTACACTGTAGATAAACATTGAGTACAACAGAAACTCAGTTCAAAACTCCATGAATGGATCTGTATGAATTTCAGGCCGTAAAGTCCTTGTCTCTTAATCATGGCCCCCTCAATTCTAGCACTAAAACTTACATTTCAAAAAAATATATAAATAAGAGCCAGGTATGGTGGCCTCTGGTTGTAATCCCAGCAGTGGGGAGAGGCAGATCCTTGGTGCTCACTGGCCTGTCAGCCCAGCCTCAGTGAGTCCCAGGCCAATGAAAGATTCTGTATTAGAATGTTTAAAAAAATAAAAAAAATGAAAAGTGGATGACATTTAAGGAACTACAGCTCAGTTGACATCTAGACACCACACACGCACACACATGCACACATTCCTGCACATATGATAGCACAGAAACACAAATGTAGGAAAACAAGACAAACAACTGACCAAACAAAAACCAAAACAAACAACCAAACAAGCACCCAAGGCTGTGTCATGGTGGTGCATGCCTTTAGTTCAATCATTGGAAGGCAGAGGCAGGCAGGTATCTGTGAGTTGGAGGCTAGATTGGTCAAATTGTGAGTTCCAGGACAACCAGAGCTACACAGAGGTAGCCTATCTTTAAAAAAAGTCAATGCATCCTTCAGAAATGATAGACTGGATCCCTAGGATACAAATAAAAGTACAATTTAATTATCTTTAATTAAGAACTTGATGTAAAGCATTCCTTTTAAGTACACCATGGTACTTTAAAGAAATAAATACTTAACAGTCCATGAAATCAATCTTGAAATTTTCTTAAAATTAGATTATTGTTAAGGAGATAACTACATTCTTAGAGTAGAATGTGACCAAATTATAAAATATAAAATATATATATATATATAGTTTGAAAAACGTCAGTGTTTGTCATTCTAATCCACAGTTATATGAACTCATGATGATTACTATAAACTATTTGGAAAAAGTCAAAAAGAGGCACAAGTGTTCAGCAAAAACAGGGAAACAGTGTCCTGCAGACCCAATAGGAAGGCTGCAATAAGTCAGAGCAATTATTTCATGCACAACCCTTCTCAACACAGAGATATTAATCCTCTATCAGAATTAGGATTGGTAAAAATCCTTTCCCAATCTGTTGGTGGCCTTTTTGTCTTGTTGACAGTGTCTTCTGCCTTACAGAAGCTTTGCAATTTTATGAGGTTCCATTCCATTCTCAACAATAAAAGAACCTCTGGTGGAATCACCATGCCTGACCTTAAGCTGTACTACAGAGNAATTGTGATANAAACTGCATGGTACTGGTACAGCGACAGACANGTAGATCAATGGAATAGAATTGAAGATCCAGAAATGAATCCACACACCTATGGTCACTTGATTTTTGACAAGGGAGCTAAAACCATCCAATGGAAAAAAGACAGCATTTTCAACAAATGGTGCTGGCACAACTGGCGGCTATCATGTAGAAGAATGAGAATAGATCCATTCTTATCTCCTGATACAAAGCTCAAGTCTAAGTGGATCAAAGACCTCCACATAAAACCAGAGACACTGAAATTGATAGAGGAGAAAGTGGGGAAAAATCCTCGAAGATATGGGCACAGGGAAAAAATTCCTCAACAGAACATCAATGGCTTGTGCTGTAAAATCAAGAATTGACAAATGGGACCTCATAAAATTGCAAAGCTTCTGTAAGGCAAAAGACACTGTCAACAAGACAAAAAGGCCACCAACAGATTGGGAAAGGATTTTTACCAATCCTAAATCTGATAGAGGACTAATATCCAATATATACAAAGAGCTCAAGAAACTGGACTCCAGAAACTCAAAAAACCCCATTAAAAAATGGGGTACAGAGCTAAATAAAGAATTCTCAACTGAAGAATATCGAATGGTTGAGAAACACCTGAAAAAATGTTCAACATCCTTAGCCATCAGGGAAATGCAAATCAAAACAACCCTGAGATTCCATCTCACACCAGTCAGAATGGCTAAGATTAAAATTTCAGGTGACAGCAGATGCTGGCGAGGTTGTGGAGAAATAGGAACACTCCTCCATTGCTGGTGGGATTGCAAGCTTGTACAACCACTCTGGAAATCAGTCTCGTGGTTCCTTAGAAAATTGGACATAGTACTACCAGAGGACCCAGCAATACCTCTTCTGGGCATATACCCAGAAGATCTTCCAACTGGTAATAAGGACACATGCTCCACTATGTTCATAGCAGCCTTATTTATAATAGCCAGAAGCTGGAAAGAACCCAGATGTCCCTCAATAGAGGAATGGATACAGAAACTGTGGTACATTTACACAATGGAGTACTACTCAGCTATTAAAAACAATGAATTTATGAAATTCTTGGGCAAATGGATGTATCTGGAAGATATCATCCTTAGTGAGGTAACCCAATCACAAAAGAAGTCACTAGATATGCACTCACTGATAAGCGGATATTAGCCCAGAAACTTAGAATACCCAAGATACATTATGCAAAACAGAAGAAAACCAAGAAGGATGACCACTAGGTAGATACTTCATTCCTCCTTAGAATAAGGAACAAAATACTCATGAAAGGATATAGGTACAGAGACAAAATTTAGAGCTAAGATGAAAGGATGGACTATCCAGAGACTACCCCATTCGGGAGTCCATCCCATCATCAGCCACCAAACCTAGATACTAATGCTCATGCCANCAAGATTCTGCTGAAGGGACCCTGATATTGCGGACTCTTGTGAGGCTATGCCAGTGCCTGGCAAACACAGAAGTGGATGCTCACAGCCAGCTATTGGATGGAACACAGGGTCCCCAATGGAGGAGCTAGAGAAAGTACCCAAGGACCTGAAGGGGGCTGCAACCCTGTAGGTGGAACAACAATATGAACTAACCAGTACCCCCTGAGCTCGTGTCTCTAGCTGCATATGTAGCAGAAGATGGCCTAATCAGCCATCATTGGGAAGAGAGGCCCCTTGGTCTTGTAAACTTTATATGACCCAGCACAGGGCAAGGCCTGGGCCAAGTAGTGGGAGTGGGTGGGTAGGGGAGCAGAGGTGGGGGGAGGGGTATAGGAAACTTTTGGGATAGCATTTGAAATGTAAATAAAGAAGATAATAAAAAATAAAAAATAAAAAAAGAAATTCCACATCAAGTGTGGAAGTATTGGAAATTGATAGAGTCTGGGGGAGGAAGAGCCAGTTTCTTTAAGACTTAATTTTGTCCCTGGTTACTTTACTCTGCTTCAGTAGAAGGCCACATATGTAAGAATATTTGACAAACACAAATTGGACACTGTGTTGAAAATGGATACAAATTTGGGTGGGTAAGTAATTGGCATATCTGAGAGCAGTTTGGGAGGGACTAAAATGAACAAAACATATTATATGAACTTCTCAAGGGACCAAAACTGAAAAGTAGACAAAAACTGAAAAGCCCCATGTCTTGGTCAGATTTAATGCTCAAATTGACACATCCTAGAGTCAACTAAGTGGAGAGATTTCAACTGAGGAAATGGCTAGATCAGATTGGTCTGTGGCTATGTCTTAATTATTAATTGATGTAAGAAGTCTCAGCCCACAGAGGGCAACACCAATTCTCAGGCAGGAAAATTGCAAGCAAACAAAATGTAGTGCTTTGGAGTCCAGCTCCAATGCATAGAACTACAAAACACTCTTATACACAAGACTCAGGGAACATCACAGAAGATGGGGTAGAGGGTCAGGGATTTTGCTAGGAGATCTTATATTTTTCACTTAATAACGTCAGAATATACACCCATAAGGTCTTACCAATATGGCTTTGCGAACATGATCAGTATAAGGATAAAACCAATGAACATGCCAAAATGGATGAGAGTAGGGCGCAGATTTCAATCATACATAAAGAACCACAGGCAATGGTGGAACGTTGAGAGAAATAGATAATCTTCTCCAGAGAAAAGCACATGAATTGGTGTCAATAAAACATACATAAACCTAACATAGGCTGAATAGATTATATTATATTTAGGAAATACACACACACACATACATACATACACACACACATACATACATACACACACACACACACACACACACACACGGGAGAGTATATGGGAAGTCTTGGAATTAGGAAAGAAAAGAAAAAATGAAGTAATTATATTATAATCTCAAAAATAAAGGAAAAACATTCAATCAGAAGAAAAATATAAGGAACTTAATCCTAACTATAAATATTAATAAAGTTACAATGTTATATCATCATAGACAACACTATTAAGCCAATATGCCTCTGATATAGATAACAAATTCTGTCTGTATATAAAATGAATAAATGATGAAAGTTTGTTTTGAATAGAAAATTAGTTAAAAATTAAGAATCTGGTTATATGTTTCACCAAAAAAGTGTTTAAAGAAGAAATAGTTATATGATTATTTGAATTATTGCTAACATAGGTTTACAATTTTTTCAATATTCGCACTTGAGGAGAACCTGTAGAAAGCTGAGAATGAAATATTTTCTCTAAGCTGATAAAGACAGGCAGCAATCCTATAGTCAACATCACACTTGGTGCCAACGTATTGAAGGGCTTTTTTCACGATTAAGAACAAGATAAGTGTGATGGCTTTATCTACTTCTGTTCAACATTATATTGGATATTCTAGCCATCCTTCCAAGGTAAGAAAAAGAAATTAAAGATTCCAAGATTGAGAAAGAAGAAATTATATGGGACATTCTTCTTAAAGATTGCATTCATAAAAAATTCAAAAGATGATACTGATAAGTTATCAGAATTATTAAGAGAGCTTAGCAAGCTTTTTGGCATAAAACTTAATATGTAAAACTTACCTGCTTTTCTGTATTTAACAAATTGATGCCAAATTGTAAATCTAGAGACTATATCATTTATCATCTTTTCAAAAAAATATCAAGTATTCATAAATAAAATCCTTTATGAAAAAATTCCCAAACCTTAATGAATCATACTAAGGAAGTTTAAAATAAACAGTTACATTTATGAATACTAAAACAATCTGTCACTCTTTTACCTAGTGCCAAATTGATCTATAGTGTCAATCTAAGTCACTTAAAGAAATCTCTAGTTGCTTATTTTCAGTTACATGTTTGCTAGATTAACAACTAATATTAATATTTATATACAAGATCAAGTCCCAGGAGCATCCAAAGGAAAGGAGATTTATCTTTCACATATCAGTACTTAGGGTGATATCAGAGTATAAAATTAAAATAGAGTGGTGCTAACACAGGGCAAAGCAATCCTAGCAAGGGAGAAAATGAGTGCTGAAGGATAATGTATACATATTCCGTCATAGGTGGTAATTAAAAAATAATCTCCTTAAGGCTAGTATCCAACGGTTTTCCATTTATATATCCCTCTCATCATCTATTATTTACATTTTATTTATTCTTTGATTACTCTTGTCACATGTGATTTTAACTATTTGTTGCCATTATTTTTAAAATTCAGAATAAATTCTTCTCTCATACAGTACATCCTGACTACAGTTCCCCACCCTCTACTCCCTTCTTCCCACATCCCCTCTTTCCCAGACCCATTACCCTTACATTTCCTCTATAGAAAAAAGCAGGCCTGTAAGAGACAACAATGAAACAGAACAAAGCAAGGTACAATCAGTCAAGGCAAAACCCTCACATCAGGGCTGGACAAGGCAAACCACTAGGAGAAAAAGAGGCCCAAGAGAAAGCGAAAGAGTCAGAGATACACCTGTTCCCACTTTTAAGGAATAACATGAGATCTTAGAATACAGATCTACTATTTATTTATATTATTATATGTATTTAGTTCCAGATATCCAGAACAAACCCAATATTTGGATTCTTTTAGGCTTTTGACAGATACTTGTTACATGAGCCAGTGAATAATGGAATGTTTTTGAGTATGTCCAGTCTGCAGGAAGAGACTCATCCTTTTGTTGGATGTCCACAGAACCTCTGACTTAGGTACTCAGAACCAGGGCACGGTAAAAATCTAGACTTCAGAACTTCGGATCTGTGAGAGTTAAAGCATAGGATTCCAACCTTTAGGGACATTGCAGCTATATGGAGTATGAGATGCTGTAGGAAATAAATATAGGCAGGAAGCATTAATGTCTACAGCATTTGTAAGTGGAGAAAATAGAAGGCTGCATGAGAGAATGGACACAAAGGGGTAGTATAGAGAAAGCCAGAGGATGAAAATGTTGATTTAGCATTTATCCTTCAAAACGGATCTTGATTTTTTTTTTTCAGATCCCAGACCACATTTAGGTAAGCAGCTACATTTCTAAAATGCTAGGAGAAAAGTTTATGGCTTCTTGCCTATAAGAGCTTCTTTCCTTCTGCACACATAGCTCCCATGGTGGACATGCAAAGAAATAATTTCAAAAAGGACAAAAGGGTTGTCAATATAACAGATGTAGAAGAGCTGTATCTGAAGCCTGTATGTCATGACCTGTAGCTCCAAAATACTGCTGGAAAAAAAAAACCCTATCATGACATAAAAACTTTGTCTTGGCTGTGGGAATGATGGACAGAATGCTGAAACAGTGAAGTTATTGCAGCTAGGTTTGAGATTATTAACAAAGATGACCAATAAAGATGAAGATCAATATATCTGAACAGAAATACAGAGGGTCTCTCTAATGTCTCTCTGAAGTGACAACAGTGACCAATTCTGAAATTAGAATGGGAAAATATATAGTAAATGGGAAAATATATAGTAAAATGATTCAAATGTCTAAATTTATTCATTTGTTCTCTACTTATACTTAAGAAAATTAATTCAGCTGGGCGTGGTAGCTCACACCTTTAATCCCAGCACTCGGGAGGCAGAGGTAGTTGAATTTCTGAGTTCGAGGCCAGCCTGGTCTACAAAGAGTTCCAGGACATTCAGAGCTATATAGAGAAACCCTGTCTCGAAAAACCAAAAAAAAAAAAAAAAAAAAAAAATTAATTTGTACTAGTATAAAGATTTAATGACTACTTTCAGAAATAATCATTATTATTGATTTAAAAGAAGATATCATGGAGGAAAAATGAAGCAATACATCCTTCTATAAATATAAATATAATTATAAAATTTGAAATAAAAAAATTAAATTAAAACATTATTTTGTTAGGGGTTGATTTGGATATTCTCTGTGAAGAGTCACAGTAAAAGACTAGGTGAGGCTTACTCAGTTGTAACACAGCTATTAAGATCTGAAAGAAGGGAGAAGTTCAGGAAAGAATGGTGTCCCTTTTTGACCACTATTCCAAGTATATGAAGAAATCTAAAACAAAATGTTATATATTCACTTAACATATACACACATACATATATATGCATATGTGTATGTATATATTTGGCTCATCACACACAAACATATATGTATATGCACACAAATATGCAAATATAGGTATATGTATATATACATATATAGAGATAGATACACAAATATATACTTGTGCATATATATATATATATATATATATATATATATATAATGGCTGCCTTATTTACAGTCTTTGCCTTGATTTTCAGCATATTCTTCTATCATTTCAAATGAAACCTGCAAGAATACCATAGTTTTCTAAGGTCTCAAGCAGCCATTGTGAAAGTTATCAAGAAAGTCTGAAATTTTAATATCAATAAAATCATCAGAACAAGAGGGTTAAGGAGATGAAAACCAGAAAATTTAAAAGTCAATTCTCTTCTGCTTTTTATTTTTGTTTCAACAAACACTTACTTCTTGAAAACTGGAAACAGAAATCACAGACTTTTTCTTAGGAGCTGCTGTGTCTGCAATTTAAGATAGACCTGGGATGGGAAGCTTTAAGAAGCTGGAGTAGAATAAGTTAAAAATCCTAAGGCAAGCAGGTAAGCATTTCCAGAGTGTCAGAAGGAATTTCACAATGTAGTGACAATTTCCAGGCTAAAGCTTTGACTCCGATAGCCTCAGAAAGTCTCTCTGCAGAGCAGAAAACTCTGGAAACCCTAAATCTAAGAATGCTGTCTGGGTTTATCCAAAGAGGGAAACAGGTCTATCAACTCTGGTACCCTCAGGACTTCCCTAGAGAATCATTCCTGGGCATAGAGGGCACCAGAGACCTAGTGTGACGCCCCATCTCAGGGGCCTCGTTAGGAATTTGGGCAATTAGAAGAGGGAAACTCCTTATTTTTTGGTTAGTGACTCACAGGAACAGCGTGTATCTTAGAAACTGAAATATGTTTTGTTAACAAACCAGCAAATCTGGAATAAACATGCAAAAGACATTAATTATCTGTTCTTCTATGTCTGTGGCTGTTTTCCCCAAATATTGACTAAACGTATTATTGAGCATCCACTCAAGTGCCAGGCAGTATGTTAGCTGGGAGTACTACCACCACAAAACCAGCCATGGTGTTTGCTTTCATAGAGATAAATATCTAGTACTGAATCATAGAAAACTGTAGTTAAGCCATCACCATGTTTGTACAAGTTTTAAACCGGAACATTTTCTAGACATTTGCAGCCCTCGTACCCTGATTGGTCACTAGACAATGCATTTATGATATTATCAGGGGAGGTTTCCCCTCTTTTATCAAGAGAGTGGTCTCTCTAAGACTCTTGGCTTGTGAAGTAGACTGTGGGCAGGATTTAGGAGACACTGTTGTTCACATGCATGAGCAGGCAAATTGGAAATAAATAAATTCACAATTGTATTACTAAAAGGGCAATAAATATTGGAAGGAAAATGCAGGGTACAGGATGTGTCTTTCGATGTTTTACTGAGTCATATAGTTTGTGCTGGAATATTGAAGACAAATCTCAGTCAACTAGATGAAATATGGAAGGAAGTTTAATGTAGAGGAAGAAAAGATGAGTGAAAGAATTGAGTAATTAATGAGAACTCATTCCAAAATGTGAAACAGCCCAAAATGTGTAAGGAGATCATGAGAAAGAGATCATATTGGAGGTCTTAAAATTGAGGAGGCACAAGGCTTTGCACAACTCCAGGAATATCTTGAGATAGAAAATCTTCTGTGAAGTGATGATTCAATCACATGTAAATTTGCAATAGATATATTAAAAAATGAGACAAAGATTGGCAGTTTAGGACTTGGAAAGACAATGAGTAGATGACAGTTGTGCAGTAAGAAAGCTTTGGATCTAGAGCACTGGCTGAAGACAAAGTGATAATGCTGAATTGTTGAGACCCCAATATCATGGCAATCCTAACACACATGGTCCAGAGTCCAGACTTTACCCAGCAGGGACCCAAGAGTCAGTTCTCAGAAAGTAATTATCTGGGGAAAGCATGGCTTTTCATTGAAGTCTGAAAGGGTTGCAGTTGTGAGCCTCCTGGGACAGCTTGATAGAAGAGTGTCTAACTCATTATATGGAGAATCATAATTGTCTCTTTTAATTCTCAGAGTAGAGATCTTAAACAAAGAGGTGGCCCTTTCCTCTTTGAATAATTCTTGAAACACATGTAAGTATGCAATACAGTGCACTTACTATGTCATAAAACATTAGTGGTAGAGTTGTTCACACTGGATTAACTTCAGAAGCTTTTCTGATTCTGCATCTTGCTCATAACTGATAGTGTCATGGGTATCTCAGGAAATAGTTTAAAGTGATAACTGTCCAATACATTGCCAAACTCTATCTCATTTGATACATTTAGAAGTGGGAAAATAACCTGGAATCTGATTGGGAATCACTGAATTCATCGTAAAGTGGTTATTGTAAGAAATGTTAAAGCCAAGACTCCATTTCTTAATGTGACCTTGAAGAGCCTACAAGTAGAACTCTGCTCATTATCTATGGATAAGTGTCAGTTCAGAAGCATTGACCAGTAATATTCTGAAACAATGTATATTTTTAAAAACCTGCCACTTTCATGAATGTATTCAGTTCTTTTTAGGTAAGGCTACAAAAATCACTTATCACATGTATTTGCATCAATGTTGTATGAAAAATACTCAAGATGATATGGCTATTCTAGGCATTCTGGGACTACAAACTTACTGTAGGGTATGATTTAGATGAGAGGTCATATTATCTTAACTCAAGGCAGAATTTAACTCACCAATACTAGTGGTTAAAAATTATTATTATTATTATTATTATTATTGTAAAAATCAATTTTCCCTTCTTTTTCTTTCAGCATATCATGATCAATTAAATAGGATCAAGAGGATCTACAAGCAAATAACTAATTACTATCGCTATTTTTCCTTAACTAGATAAACTCTATTCATCTCCTAAGTGCCTGGTGCCCCCTTGAATCTTGATTCATTGGGATCTTTCTTTTTCTATAGGATCAGGAAGTTCTTGATTGCTACCTCACACATATTCAACCATAGTATTCAGGGAACAGCCATTAATAGGATTCCCACAAGTGAGTCCACATTTCAGTTTATGAGCTCTATAAGTTGCCAGATCTATTCCAGTCTCCTTGAGTAGCTGCTGCATTGAGCTCAGAATTTATATCTAAGTGCATACATCAAGACAGGTTGCTTATGTTAACTTCTGCTTCACAAATTTAGAATCAATTTCTATACACATTTCCCAGGTTGATGGTAATATGGCTTAGAACCAGTTATGGATTAGGGGACTGTATCTGTAGGTCTTTCTATGCCCACCCTTGCTCTGAATAATGACAGCAGACTCATATTTATTTATGAATGCCTAGGCTTTATGCTGGGCCTGTTCCCAGGTATCTCATAACTCAGTTATCCCATTTATGCTAATGTAAGTTCTGTCACATGGCTGGTTACCTTTCCTCAGTTTCATACTTCTGACTTCCGCTGCATCTTGGTGGTGAATCTTCCTATGCCTGACTCTTTCCCAGAGTTCCTCTCTCTGTCTGGAACATCCATCTTACTATTCTGTTATTTGCTACAGAACAAGGGATTTTTATTTTAACCAATCAGAAGGTGCCTTAGCCAGGTAAAGAAGGACAGAGACCTATCTTCATACAGTCTACAAAAGCATCACTCCGATATCTCCCCCTTTCTGTCCAATAATACGTTCTTTCTCTAATATAAGAAACTATATACAATAAGAGGAATTATGAAAACTGTCTGGAAAGAATTATATTCATAGTGTTCAGTTCATATTTATTGAATAACCTTGAACTAAGTACTTTATTAGTTAAGTACTATCTTGGTGAGTCCAAAATTCTGTACCTACTTCAGTTCCTATCCTAACTTGCATTTATCAACCAAAAAACGTCTTCTTGGACCTTAAATTATTTTCTTAAAGCATAAACAAATTAATCTGAATTATAAGACGATAACTATGTAGTCCTCAACTCTATCAGAGGCCAGGAAAGAATAACTATTATGCGAATAAACTGGAAGGGCAAAGCAAGCAGCTTCCACATCTACAGAAATCATTAGGTTGCCAGATACCTGGATTGTCATGCAAGGTTCCTCTGCAATGTTGGAGCACCCATTTTCTGTGAAGACTTTTCTGAGAAGCAGGACTATTGAAAGACTTGCGTACATTTTCTTGGTGAAGCTTGGCAGTCGATTTCCTTTGTGTAATGCTTTTCCGCAGCTTAGACAGCATGCTGTCTGCAGATGCAGCAAGGGCGGTTTCTTGCCCAGTGGTTAGCTTGCCACATTTAAAGCAAACACCATATGGAAGTGCTTTGATACCCATCATCTTCTTTGATGTAGTATGGGGGTACTGCCAGGATCAGACATGTCTCACTGTTGTGAAAAGCCTTATGTTAATAAAAGTCTTTAAGTGACATACTCAGTAGATCTATGGAGATTTTGAAGACTGTATATGTAACTATAGTATATCTGAATAGGCAAATATTGCTTCTTTCTAGCTATTTACTATCTGTTCAACTTTGGAAAAAATCTATGAGGCTAAAGAAAGTTTATTTCTGCAATTATCTAAACTAGCACTTAATGTGACTAAAAGTTTATTAGACTGACTACTTTTTAAATTATCCTTAACAGGTTGTAATAGTAACTTAAAAGGGCTAAAACCTAACACTGCATTTTAAATTATTTACATAGGTAAATAATTTAAAACAAGAGCTGACTCATATATGCAGTATGTTGTAGCAAAATATAATTTTATTCTGTATCAATATATAAAACACATACAAAATGTAAAATATTTGGCTTGTTAATGCTTTTTAGACTAGAAGTAGATTTAATAACTATCATTTAATACTTTACCCTATAACTTCCCCATTTATTTTCTTTCATCTCTTCCTATTCCCCTAAAACTAGATAGGAGAGAAGGAAGGATAAAAGGAGAGAAAAAAGGAAGAGGAAAAGAAATCCTTGAATCCAAACTCCTTTACTCTGTTTCCTCCCTGATCAAGACCATAAACAAATTGTGACCATGTCCCTTAAATTATGACAAACATCCATCACCCCCATCATCCATCAAACAACCACCCCGATGATTGAGAATGGGTGTTACCTTTTTAGATTGCTTCCAGCTGTTTCGGGGAAACAACATGTTTTGGGTGCCCTAAGAAAACTGTGACATTGGCCAAGTCGTAGGAAAGTTAGCTGTATCATTTGTTGTCTAGCATCTGTGCGAAGGGAAAGTACAGGGCTTAACTGAAGTTCTGGGTAGAACAGTATGTGAGACTGCATGATGTTGTTCATCATCATAGATTTTTGAGGAATAACATTTGAGTCAGTCTGTGAGGTAGGGTAAGCTGGGCTATTTGTTTTGTCTTCTTTGGTGTCTGGTCCATTTGTTCTGTAAAGAAATAAACTTTAAAGGTAACACATATTTCTGCATTAATACATATATGGAATATGTAGTCTGCACAATTCAGATAAAGACGATTCTCTGCTTTTTAAAAAAAAAAAAGTAAAAGGTATCAAACTGCATAAGTCTGTTTGGACTGTATTTGGGGGAGGGAAGCACCCTCAGAGAAGCAAAAGGGAGGGGAAATGGGATGAAGAACTATGGGAGGGGGAGATGGGAGGAGTGCAGTGTCTGGAATGTAAGTAAATAAAATAATTAAAAATAAATAAAATAAGGTTATTCTAAATGCAAAAACAAGAAAGGAATATGAGGAATAATATATACTTAAACTCAAATACACTTTAAAGCAAATATCAAGTATTTTATCTTGTAAAAAATATTTTTGTGTTTTGTGAATCAGCTGTGTGTTGAAGCTCTTTTACATGGAGTGAACAATGTAAGTATAAACAATTGTTTCAAAACTGTTCTTGTGGTTTTGCAAACTTTATATGCCACAGTTCAGGGGAACACCAGGGCCAAAAAGTAGAAGTGGGTGGGTAGGGGAGCAGGCCAGGGGGAGGTTATAGGGGACTTTTGGAATAGCATTCAAAATGTAAATGAACAAAATATCTAATAAAAATTGAAAAAAAACTATTATTTGGAAGTTACACTTCTTGTGAATGTACTTATTGGGTTGCCATATGTTTACTCAATAAACAGAGAATTATTATATTGTAAAAAGAATTAAAATTCAATTGAGCATAATTTTTCTCTACCATATCCCTCTTCTATTTTTATGAGCATTTCCTTTGAAGTATAGTTAGACCTTTTTACAATTATTTTATCTATAGGATTGTATAATATATCTGTAACAGGTTCTATGTCATAATGTTTAAAGACTTATATTCTAATGGATACATGTGTTGAAGTATCAGGAAACAGTGTCAAAAGATAGAACTAACAAAATATTTATTAAAGGTGACAAGAAGAAAGCAAAAGATGTATAAAATTTAATTACAGGCTGGGGATAAGATCCTTCCCATCTTCATCTGCACCCTAGAGCTAAGGCTGTCTCACAGCCCTCCCCACACAAATCCTGTCAGGAGAGAGCTAGTCTCCCAGGATTGCTTTCACTCCTAAGCTCAGAGGTGAGATCATCACTTTTGCTCAAATAACTGTCCAAAGCAGGACTGACCAGGAGCACACAGTGCACAGGAACAGTAGAGCAGCTGAGAACAGGATTCGTCCAGTCTCCTTCTGTGCTCTGGAGCTAAGGCTGTCTCACAGCCCTCTGCAACCAAACCCCACCCAGGAGAGAGCTGGTCTCCCCAGGAGTGGTGACACACCTAAGATCGCAGACTCACAGGCCCACAGGACGGACAAACTCCAGAGACAGCAAGACCAACTAACACCAGAGAACACCAGGTGGCAAGAGGCTAGTGCAAGAACCTAAGCAACTGGCTACTTGGCATCATCAGAATCCAGTTCTCCCACCACATCAAGTCCTGGATACCCCAACACACCAGATAAGCAAGATTTGGATTTACAATCACATCTCCTGATGATGATAGAGGACTTTAAGAAGGACTTAAATAACTCCCTTTAAAAAATACAGAACAACACAGGTAAACAGGCAGAAGACCTTAAAGAGGAAACACAAAAATCCCTGAAAGAATTACAGGAAAATACAACCAAACAGGTGGAGGAATTGAACAAAACTATCCAGGATCTAAAAATGGAAATAGAAACAATAAAGAAATCAAAAAAGGGAGAAAACTCTGGAGATAGAAAACCTAGTAAAGAGATCAGGAGTCATAGACACAGGCATCACCAACAGAATACAATAGAGAGGAGAGAATATACTTATGTGACTCCAAAATTTCTACCAGAGAACTCCTAAACCTGGTGAACAACTTCATCAAAGTGGCTGGATATAAAATTAACTCAAACAAATCAGTGGTCTTTCTCTACTCAAAGGATAAACAGGATGAGAAAAAAATTAGGGAAATGACACCCTTCACAATAGTCACAAATACCTTGATGGGACTCTAACCAAGCAAATGAAAGATCTGTATGACAAGAACTTCAAGTCTCTGAAGAAAGATATCAAAGAAGATCCCAGAAGATGGAAAGATTTCCTATGCTCATGGATTGACAGGATTAATATAGTAAAAATAGCTATCCTGCCTAAAGCAATCTACAGGTTCAATGAAAACATCAAAATTCCAACTCAATTCTTCACAGAGTTAGAAAGAGCAATTTGCAAATTCATCTGGAATAGCAAAACAATAACAACAAAAAAAACCCTAAACAACAACAACAAAAAAAACCCAAACCAAAACAGAATAGCGAAAACTACTCTTACCAATAAAAGGACTTCTGGGGAAATCACCATCCATGACATCAAGCTGTATTACAGAGCAATAGTAGTAAAAACTGCGTGTTATTGGTACAGAGACAGGAAGCTGGATCAATGGTGAGAATTGAAGACCCAGAAATGAACCCACACACATATGGTCACTTGATCTTTGACAAAGGAGCTAAAACCATTCAGTGGAAAAAAGACAGCATTTTCAACAACTGGTTCAACTGGAGGTCAGCATGTAGAAGAATGCAAATTGATCCATTCTTATCTCCTTGTATAAAGCTCAAGTCCAAGTGGATCAAGGAGCTCCACATAAAGCCAGATACACTGAAACTAATAGAAGAGAAAGTAGAGAAGAGCCTTGAACACATGGGCACAGGGGAAATTTTCCTCAACAGAACACCAATGTCTTAAGCTCTAAGATGGAGAATTGACAAATAGGATCTCATAAAATTGCACAGCTTCTGTAAAGGAAATGACACTGTCAATAGAACAAAATGGCAACCAACAGATTGGGAAAAGANCTTTACCAACCTTACATCCAATAGAGGGCTAATATCCAATATATACAAAGAACTTAAGAAGTTAGACTCCAGACAACCAAATAACCCTATTAAAAATTGGGTATATAGCTAAACAAAGAATTCTTTTTTTTATTATTATTATTATTTTCTTTATTTACATTTCAAATGCTATCCCGAAAGTTTCCCATACCCCTCCCTCCACCTCTGTTCCCCTACCCAC
>NC_034594.1:145691301-145698548 GCF_900095145.1 Mus pahari
GTGAGATGGAATCTCAGGGTTGTTTTGATTTGCATTTCCCTGATGGCTAAGGATGTTGAACATTTTTTTAGGTTAAACAAAGAATTCTTAACTGAGGAATACTGAATGGCTGAGAAGCACCTAAAGAAATGTTCAACATTTTTAGTCACCAGAGATATGCAAATCAACAAAACTCTAAGATTCTACCTCATACCAGTTAGGATGGCTAAGATCAAAAACTCAGGTGATAACAGATGCTAACAAGGATGTGGAGAAAGAGGAATACTCCTCCATTGCTGGTGGGATTGCAAGCTGGTACAACCACTGTGAAAATCAGTGGTTTTTCAGAAAACTGGACATAGTAGTGCCTGATGTAGTAAACCTAGCTATACCACTCCCTGACATATACCCAAAAGATGCTCCAACATATAACAAGGACACATGCTCCACTATGTTCGTAGCAACCTAATTTATAATAACCAGAAGCTGGAAAGAACCAAGATGTCCTTCAATAGAGGAATGGATACAGAAANTGTGATACATTTACACAATGAAGTACTACTCAGCTATTAAAAACAATGACTTCATGAAATTCTTATGCAAATATCCTGATAAGAGGATATTAACCCAAAAGCTCAGAATACCCAAGGTACAATTCACAGACCACATGAAGCACAAGAAAGAACTCCAAAGTATGGAGACTTTGGTCCTTATTAGAAGTGATAATAAAATACCCACAGGAGGAAATACTGAGACAAAGTGTGGAGCAGACACTGAAAGAGAGGCCATTCAGAGACTGTCTGACTTGGGAATCTATCCCATATACAGTTACCAAACCCAGACAATAATGTGGATGCCAAGAAGTGTTTGCTGACAGGAGCCTGATATAGCTGCATCCTGAGAGGCTCTGCCAGAGCCTGACAAATACAGGTGGATGATCACAGCCAACCATTCATGGGACTGAGCATGGGGTCCCCAATAGAAGAGTTAGAGAATGGACTGAAGAAGATGAAGGGGCTTGCAACCCCGTAGGATGAACAACAATATCACCCAACTAGGATCCCTCCCCCCAGCTATTAGTGACTAAACCACCAACCAAAGAGTACACATGGAGGGACTCACAGCTTCAGCTGCATATGTAACAGAGGATGGCCTTGTAAGACATCAGTTGGAGGAGAGGCTCTTGGTCCTGTGAAGGCTCGATACCCCAGTGTAGGGGAATGCTAGTAAAGGGAAGTGGAAATGGGTTGATGGGTGGGGGAACCCAGGCATAGAAACAGGGGGAGGAGAGATGGGATAGGAAGCTTCAGCGGGGAAAAAGGAAAGGGGCTAACATTTGAAGTGTAATAAAAGAAATATCTAATAAATTTAATTACAGTATAATAAACAACCATTTTAAGAAATAACTGACTAAAGAAAAGGAACTAACTGAAAATCTAGAGTTTGAAGTTGGAATATCCAGAGTCTGTGAAAAACACTTAATATTGTGGGTTCTCATCCATTTTAAAAGTTAAAAGTAAAACGAAACATTATTTTATTATTTAAAATTTTACTTTTAAAAATCAAAATTCAAATATATATATTTTTTACTTTGTTACATCCAATGAAGCATAGGTTACTCCCATTACATTTTCCCAAATTTCTTGCTCTACTACTTTTTCTAAATTGTTGTTTCATAAAGCACACACACACACACACACACACACACACACACACACACACAGGCATGCACACACGCATGCATACACACACAGAAGAATATAATAAATACATAAAATATATCTAATTAAATAAATTGTGTGTGTCATATATTTCTAAATATCTAGATAAAATGGGATCAGGACATATGTTATTGCATGCATATGGTTTCAAAAGTATTTGTCCTTATATTCACAGATAACTATAGTTCTTATCCTTCACTAAAGAAACTTCACTGTGTAACATATGGAGAGCATTACAGAAAATTACAACATATCTGGTGGAGAAAACAAGTGATCCTGTGTTAACCAACCCAATCTGATTACCTGATCCAGCTCCATCTGAACCATTTGACTAATGCATCTAAGATTCAGGGCACATCACAGAAGAAGGGTGGAAAGAATGTAAGGGCCAGAGAAATAGGAATTTTGATGTGAGATTATTTCTCCTAGAAATGGTATAGAAGCTATACCTGTGAAATCTCAACAGCATGTCTGCGTAAAAAGACAAGGGTGACACAATAGGCGTGCTATTACATAAGGGTGAAGAGACACCATTCCAAGACAAAAAACACAGACCGCCAATGAATATTTAGGGTGGAAAAAAATGGTGTTCTCCAGGAAAGAGTCCTCCAGTTGGTTATCCAATATCAAATGGTCAGCCACCATTTTTTTGCCCCCATAGTTTAGGGATTATAATCTTTTGTTCGTTCGTGTTGCTTTGAACTTTCTCTGTCAAATAGTGCTTTGGTGTCAGAGGAATCAGTCTTTATTTTCATTGGAGGTTGTTAGTGTCCTTGTCTTACCCATGGGCCTCATTTTCATCTCTTATGTTGTTATCAATTCCACCATCCTTAAGATTTCCTCACTGAAGGTGAGAAGAATGCCTTTGCCATCCATGGCTCCCTCCTCATGGTGGTTATCATCCATTATGGCTGTGTTCCAATCATTTACCTAAAACCAAAGTCCCAGAGTTTGCTGGGGCAGGACAGCTCATTTCAGTGTCTTACACTGTCATCACCCCGCTGTTAAACCCAGTGGTGAACAGTTTGAGAATCATGAAGGTCAAAGTTGCTCTGCAAAATACAGTGGTTCTTAGGTCTTCTTCCTCTTAACATATTTTGAAGACATTTTCTTTGGTTTTACAGATATGAATTTATTTTTCTGCTTTTACAATAATGCCTTTACCTATAGGATCATAATTAGAAAAACAAATTAATTTGAATTAATTAATAAAAGTATCCTCCTGGGGTAGTTACATTTATCTGGATCCTACTTCAAGCATACATGGAAGTATGTGGTAGGAAAATCTGCATATACGTGCTACTCACACCTGAGTGGATTTAAGTAGATTTATTTGCATTCATGAATGATCATACACATCTTAAAAAATATTTTTTGTTAGTTACACAAATGTACAGAGGAGTAAAATTTTAGTAGGGTCCTAGAAGACATGAACAAATAACTTTGAACATATCTTGACAAAACTTCTTTGTTGAAGGCAAAGGTGTCAATGTGTAGCCTTTGTGATAAATAAGTGAGGAGATACATAAATATGCAGCCTTCTGTCAAAACACTTTTGTATTCTATCATTGCAATATGCTAACAGTATTATAACTGGGATAACTTCAAAACTCTGGAGACATGTCTTCAAAGAAGATCGAAGTCCTCTATTGACTTAGGAATAACCAGTGCACACAGGGAAAGAAATATGTCAGCTACAAAGAGAGATGCTGTCCACAGTCCTGAGACTCATAGAGAGAAAACAGATGGAAATGGAGGCAATGCCAAAAGGGTAATGTGTCTTGATCATTTTCTTTGTAGTGGGTTTAGCTGTTGCAAAGAGATGTTTCCTTTTGATGGGAAAGACTACACTTACGTCTGAAGATTTCGAGCTAGGAACCTCCAAAGAGAAAGAACAAGCAACACTTATCTTTCTGTTCCTAGGTTAGCTCATTGAACATGATCTTTTCTAGTTCCATCCATTTACCTGCAGTTAAAGGTTTCATTTTTCTTTACAAATGAATATTCCATAATATTCTACATTATTCTATAATGTATATGTATAATACTTTCATTATATATTCATCAATTGAAGGACATGTATGTTGTTTCAATTTCCTAACAAGCATAATTAGACCAGCAATTTGGAGCCCAATCTCAAGATATATATCTACAAAACATCTTCCAAACGCAAGGCTTAGGCAATATTGGAGAAGAGGCGACAGAGATTTTTAAGAGCCAGAGGTTCTGGGAGCTTTCTGTAAGCCTCATCTGTGAGATGCCCTGCCCCAATTTTAGTTCTCTCTCCCTCCTGACCCCTCTCAATCCTATGCCCCTCTATCCCTCTATCCATGATGTCTATTTTATTTATCCTTCACAGAGAGATCCATTAGTCCCCAATTGTGCCCTCCTTCTTACTTATGTTCTCTTGGTCTGTGTATTATAGCATTATTATCCTTTACTTTATAGTCAATATCCATTTGTAAGTGAGTACATACAATATTTGTCTCTCTGGGTCTGAAGTACCTCACTCTGGATAATTTTTTCTAGTTCCATCCATTTGCAATATAGCCAAATTTTATGATATCATTTCTTTAGCAGCTGAGAAATACTCCATTTTGTAAGTACACAACGTTTTCTTTATCCATTCTTTGGTTGAGAAACATCAGTTGTTTTTAGTTTCTGGTTTTACAAATAAAGCTACTATGAACATGGTGGAGCAATTGTTTTTGTGATAGAATGAAGCATCCTTTGAGTATATGGGCAAGAATGGTCTAACTGGGTCTTGAGTTAGAAATATTCTCAATTTTCTGAGAAATCACCATATTGATTTTCAAAGTGATTGTGTAAATCAGCACTTACACCAACAATGGAGAAGTGTTCCCTTTGCTCCACATCCTTGCCAGCTGTCACATGTACTTTTTATCTTAGCCATTCTGATAGGTATAAGATGGAATCTCAGAGCTGTTTTGATTTGCATTTCCCTGATGGCTAAGGATGTTGAACATCTCTTTAAGTGTTTCTTGTCTATTTGGGATTTGTCTTTGAAAATTCTATTTACATATGTACCCTAGATTTTAAATGGATTGTTTGGGAGCTTTTTGAGGTTAAGTTTCTTTTCTATATATATTTTGGACATTAGTCCTCTGTAGGCTGCCTTTGGTTTTGTTTTTATTTTTATTTTTGTTTTTTTAACTTTCAACACAGGAGTAAAGAGGGATAGAGATTGAAATGAGCCAGAAAATATAGAGTTTCCTTTTTAAGGTCAGCCTCAACTCTAGAAAAAACACAGGTATTATAAATATAAGCAATTTGATCACAACTTATGTATAATTATTAATGAACAGATGCCCAAAACATTACTAAAATGTATAGGTTGTTTCCAAACATTGTTTCTTCAATATCAAAAGAAGTCACTTGATATTAGCCCAGAAACCTAGAATATCCAAGATACAATTTCCAAAACACAAGAAAATCAAAAAGAAGGAAGACCAATGCATGGATACTTCATTCCTCCCTAGAATAGGAAATAAAAATACCAATGGAAAGAGTTGCAGAGACAAAGTTTGGAGCTAAGACGAAAGGATGGACCATCCAGAGACTGCTCCACCCAGGGGTCCATCCCATAATCAGCCACCAAATGCAGACACTATTGTATATGCCAGCAAGATTTTGCTGAAAGTACCCTGATATAGCTGTCTCCTGTGAGGCTATGCCAGTGTCTGACAAATACAGAAGTGGATGCTCATAGTCATCTATAGGATGGAACACAGGGCCTCCAATGGAGGAGCAGGAGAAAGTACCCAAGGAGCTGAAGGGGTCTGCAACACTATAGGTGGAACAACAATATGAACTAATCAGTACCCCCAGAGCTCATGTCTCTAGCTGCATAGGTAGCAGAAGATGGCCTAGTCAGCCATCATTGGGAAGAGAGGCCCCTTGGTCTTGCAAACTTTATATGCCCCAGTTCAGGGGAATGCCAGGGCCAAGAAATGTCAGTGGGTGGGTAGGGGGGCAGGGTTGGGGGTATAGGGGACCTTTTGGATAGCATTTGAAATGTAAATGAAGAAAATATCTGATAAAAAAGTTTAAAAGAAAGAAGTTTCTTGGATTCAAACTTTAATCAGAGTTCACTAAAGCACTTAATGCCCTTCTATCCACCACAGAAGAAGAGAAGGAATGTATGGCATGAAGAAGAATCTTCTCTCTCACCTTTGCACTCTGCATCAATCATTTATACTGGGAAACAAACATACTCTGAGGGTCAAATAATTTCTGTGGCACACAGAGTGCATCTGATCCTGTGATATGATCCTGCAGAGGCAATTGATCTCTTGTAAGTGTGTCATTAGACGTGTGAGTTCCTAAGGATTAAGACAGCCTGTGGAAATAAACAAGCCTTTTAATTCGAATAAACATAACACACACACACACACACACACACACACACACACACACACACACACACACACACACACACACACACACACACACACACACACACACATACACGCACAATTCACACATGGATTTTGACCAGGAATGAAGACACCTTTTGCTTTAGTGTCTTGTGTTCCAGAATTAATGGTGGATTCATTTTAATGACATTGGTCAAAATGAAGTTCAAAATGTTTGAACTTGGTTCAAAGCTATTAAGCATAAGTCTGGCAGTGAATGCAATACCATCTCTTTTCTGAAGTCATCTGGTAGATTCTGATGTATATTCCCACCTGGTATCCACCAGGCTTACATATGCATTTCTCTAATGATGAAATATGGTTGAGCTGAGGCTCTCAATCAGTCCCTTTCAGAAATTATTCTGGTTAAGGAATCTTAGCCTCGAGGTTTATACTCTGTTCTCAGGTATGCTGCCTCCAGTGCATTTCTATTTCAGGATTTTTCACTTCTATGTTGATTATGAATAAATATCCTAGGATCAGAGTGCTAGTCTTTGAGATAGTCTGGGGTTTCTGGATACCGAAGACTTCACTTTTTTTTTTTATTATAATCTCTTCATTTCCTCTGATAGAGGTGTGGTGTCAGGGAACGCCCAGCCATGATGTTGATACATTCAAAACTATGGGTCCAGTCCATGTCTTGGCATCCCTAAACTATTATACTTTTAGAATTCCATTTCTAAAACAGTGATTGACACAAGAATTTTGCTCAAAATTTTAGCTATGATATATTGTAAAGAAACTTTAAAAAAATTATTTCATCATGTTTATCGAGATAAATTCACTGTGATTCAATTTCATTGTCAGGAACACAGTATTATCTCCTTAAAACTTGTTTTAAAAATTATTTTTCATTAGAATTTAAAGTCTATCTTTTTTCCCCTTCTAAAGACTCTTCCTAGGAAATTTTATTTTCTCTGCTGTCTGATGCTTCTACACTCCAGTAAGTCATCTTCAACCATAATGCTCTGCTGAAAGTCACTGAAAGTATGCCTATAACCCTATAACTTGCCAGTGTTTCAGAAAGAAAGAACACATATTTCTCTCTCTCTCTCTCTCTCTCTCTCTCTCTCTCTCTCTCTCTCTCTCTCTCTCTCTCTGTGTGTGTGTG
>NC_034594.1:145698648-145700953 GCF_900095145.1 Mus pahari
TGTGTGTGTGTGTGTGTGTGTGTGTGTGTGTACACAAATCATCAGACTCCAGCTTTAGAGTAGGAAAGTTGTGGCAGTTGATGAAGTACCAGGTGGAAACATGGGCTAAACAACTTCCTAGAGCCGAAAAACAGCTTAGTTCTCTAGGTTATACATTGACCTGGGCTTCTGGCTGCTTTTCCTATGCCTATCTGGAAGCTTCACATGTTGGTTCTAACAAGTATTCCTTTTCTCTTCATTTCCCACCCAGTAAGAATTAGTGGTGATCACAACCTTTCTCCAAGGGCACATGTCCCAGAAATACTCACCAGGTGAATGATTTTTTTTTCTTTTTCTTTTTCTCTCCAACCTGGATGTTGACCATATACTTTTTTCCCAATGATCACAAGGGTAGAGTTGCTGACTTGATTTACGGAAAACCTTCAATTGGCCATTGGAAGCTCATGAGAATTTGTAGTGGTCTATTTTGGAAAGCTAATGATGCTTTATTGTCTTAGCAAGGAACAATCTGTTATAGATGAGAGGTAGCAGAGGAGGCCAAATAGATAAGTGTATGAGTGTACATTTTATTCATATGTAGAACTTACTCTCTCTTTGACATAGATAGATGAAAATATTCATGAAGTATCAAATCAAAACAACTCTTGTATAGGTGATATAATTTAGGGAACACAAAATATTGAAATGCTATCCCTACATTCCAATATACTTCCTGGAGTTGAAATGAGTGGCAATGAAGGAAAAATCAGAAATGAAGAATTGGGCACAGTCTGAAACACCTGAAATTTAGATACACAATTTCAATGAGAGACCCGAGTTGCCTAGTAATATAGCATGTAAAGAAATCTATCTACCCTGCATGAGAAATCCTTTCTGTGCCTCTGTGCTTGAATAATCATGACATGGTGGCATGGTTGCAAAGTAGTGAGAGACACAAATTTCAGGATGAGAGGGACCTTAGATGTGACCTTGCCTTAACTTTTCTTATCCACAGAGAAACAGAATGTTAGAGATTGGTGAATCACATATTCTAACCCCACAGATATGAGCAGCTTGAACTTCTGTACTATGCTCTCTATACGTGGCTGAGAGAAGCAGTGTAGATGACACAAATCTGAATTAACATTCAATTCTCAGAAGGTATGTCTCAAGCTGATCAAGTCTTAAATTTCTCCTCACAGGAAGAGCCTCACAGTTTGCATTGAGGAGTATCTGAAAATTTGTGCTGTGACCCACTCAGTGATACCTGGACATATTATAGGGGATACTGTGGAGGAACGTGTCCTTAGTGACTACAGTCTGAAGACTGAGCCCTGAAATAAGCCATTCAACAGTGCCAGGAGCCACCTGTGCATTTTTCTCCACTCATATGCCTATTTATGTGAACCTATGAAAAAGGCTGTTCCCTAAGGACTTGTGTTTTATGTCTCTAAAATGGAAAAAAAAAGAAAAAGAGGGATATTAATAATAAATTTTCTATATAAATCTGAATTTAAAGGGGGCATAAATTTTGGAAGATGGGAAAAATAAAGGAAGGAGCGGGGGAAAATAAAAGGAAAAAGACAAAGAAAAATATACCACAGGATTTTCTCTGTGTTTACAACCAAAACTTTCCTAGGAGGTAAAACAGTGCTTTAGGTCTTATGAATGTTTGTAGATTTCTTTTCTGGACATCTTTCTTCTTGGCATTAGTCAATTTAGAGTATGGGTAATCTAGAAGCAATTTCCTCACTGCCTGTCTCATGGTCACAACTATTTGTGTCTTTTCTATAGCTCTTTCTATCAGGTCATCTATCTCTATTGCAGGGGCAGAAGAGGGTGATGGTGTATCCCCTGAATGGTAGTTCTGAAATGTCAGTAAACCTGCAATACAAAAAGTGCTTCTAGATACAGCGTCTTCCTTAATTTCGACTAGAGCCAAAGAGGAGGATGAGATTATTGTAATCATTCCTGTTTTAAAAATAAAACCTTGATATCCATACAGGCCTAGGAAGTAAAACAAAGAAGGCAGAACTAAAATTGCATCATCCATGTCTCCTCCTGTGTGGGTTAGTCTTTCTAATGCTGGCTGTATAAGAGGCAGACACATAATCCCATTCACTCAGTGATAAAGACTTGCTATTGTCATGAAATATAGGAAATTTGCAGATATGAGCATTCTCATTACTGTGACTCGTTAGACTTTTTCAAAGTTGTATACAGAAACATGATATTAGTCCTCTATCAGATTTAGGATTGGTAAAAATCCTTTCCCAATCTGTTGGTGGCCTTTTTGTCTTGTTGACAGTGTCTTTTGCCTTACAGA
>NC_034594.1:145701705-145705730 GCF_900095145.1 Mus pahari
ATAGGGAACTTTCGGGATAGCATTTGAAATGTAAATAAAGAAAATAATAATAATAAAACAACAACAACAACAAAAAGAAAATGCTGTCTTTTTTCCACTGGATGGTTTTAGCCCCCTTGTCAAAAATCAAGTGACCATAGGTGTGTGGATACAAATTCAGTAACTAAATTTGGTTCCATTTTATAGATAGTTCACCGAGTTTGGAACTCTCATAGAGCAGTTATTTTCTTCTACCACTTTGAAAATGTTCTTCCATTCATTTTTTATTTCCCATCAACAGTTGAAAACATTCAGTTATTGACTATATTTTCGAACAGCCAATACTGAATTGAGTAGTCTTCTATTCTTGCATATCAAACTCAGTACCTTAAAAATAACACAGAGTTTTGACTTCAGTTTCCTTATTCAGGGTATGTAGGCACCAGCTGTTGGGTCTTCTACTCAAGGTCCCAGGAACCTGTAGAATATTTAATGGAGTGTGGCCATTGCTTCAGAGTGGTATGCACTTTGAAACTCTGTTGAAAGAATATAGTTACTTGTGATTAGAAGACTGGAGTTGATTTTTTTTCCTGTGGTTTGCAGTTGTGAGTGTTCTGTTTATAAAAATTATAAGGTGTTTTGCACATTGTTCTCTTATAGGTGCTGTTAAAACACAACACGCTACTTCTTCAAAGTCACCAAAGAAGTATCACTTTTTCCAGTTGATAACATTATCTAAAAATTATCGTGACTGTAACTGTACATGCCCGTGTAGGCACATATACTATGTATAATAATAAGGCAAATCTCCATGTAATGCATTTTAATATGGGGTCATACCTTATCATTTTGGCTGTATTACACTAGGAAGTGGCAAGTCCAGTTCTGTCCACAGTAAAAGGAAATGCTTTTTTTTTTGGGGGGGGGCAGAATTTTTATTAGATATTTTCTTTATTTACATTTAAATGCTATCCCTAAAGTTCCCTGTACCCCTGCCAAGTCCCGCTATCCACCCACTCCCACTTCTTGGCCCTGGCGTTCCCCTGTACTGGGGCATATAAAGTTTGCAAGACCAAGAGGCCTCCCTTTCCAATGATGGCCGACTAGGCCATCTTCTGCTACCTATGCAGCTAGAGACATGAGCTCTGGGGGTACTGGTTAGTTCATATTGTTATTCCACCTACAGGGTTGCAGCCCCCTTCAGGTCCTTGGGTACTTTCTCTAGCTCCTCAATTGGGGGCCCTGTGTTCCATCCTATAGATGACTGTGAGCATCCACCTCTGTATTTGCCAGGCACTGGCATAGCCTCACACGAGACAGCTATGTCAGGGTCCT
Source organism: Mus pahari (assembly GCF_900095145.1). Taxonomy (NCBI): domain Eukaryota; kingdom Metazoa; phylum Chordata; class Mammalia; order Rodentia; family Muridae; genus Mus; species Mus pahari. Next base: position 145,703,020 of record NC_034594.1, read on the forward strand.
TTCAGTGAAATCTTGCTGGCATGTGCAATAGTGTCTGGGTTTGAAAAGTCAATGCTTTATTGAGATACTCACTATGGATCTTCTTTGGGAGGATTTTCAACAATTAAAGTCATCTTAAAGCCGAATCCAATCGAGCCCACTGAGTAAATGTTATTGATCTCTTTCTACTGTGTGTTTTGCCCTCTACTTGAATTTTAGCACTTTGTTCTTTTTCTGATGTGTCTGTGTAGCTCTTTTACATTTGGAACCTTCTACCAGTGATCTATGAGGGCCAAAGGACTTTATAATTTAAGGTATTAGACCATAATATCTGTTGCACTAAATTTTGCAAAATTTTAATAACAATGGATATAGACATTATATAAATTGAAGCACATGGTATACATTCAAAACCAATAAAATTAAATTATCATACACTTTTTGTTTCACAAAATATCTTTCTGCTTATTTATTTTAATTGATTCAAAATTCTAAACTCTTCTATATCTTGCAGTCAGTACAAAAACAGATGGTGGTCGTATCAGCTGGCAGACCATAGTTGCTTAAGCCTGTGGTATATGAACAAATTATAAAGACAAATTGAAGCTCTAGATTACATTATCTTCTTGTAGTAGGGATTTTATTGTACTCCCTGGCAGATAGTAGTAGGGACAACATCCTATTTATCAGGACTAAGTTAATTTGAATTAGGTTTCAATCTATGTGAGGGTTAATTTATTTCCACCCACTCTTTCATGTATAAACACATATGGAGATTGCAGATGTTCCGCTCAATTTTTAGGTTTTGTTTTTACCAAAGACTACAAACAACAAATGACAGTTCCTGAAAGAGAGCACAGAAAGTTGAATGTCAGGATAACACATTTATTTACATCTTTCTTTTCTAAATATTTGACTTCCAAAGCATGCAATAATATCTGTTACTTAGTCACGATATCATTGTCTTAGAGATGTAGTAGAATTGATTATATAAAGAAATGCTGCTCTTTTCTTCTGTTCCCCCAGATCCAATCCTTCAGTCTCATCTTCAGTTATGCAGGAGAATAATTCTTATAGCCTTCCTTGCCCCTCTTCACATCCATATATTTTCCAGATCTTCCTTTATTCACCTCTCTCCTTTAATTCTTTGCTTTATCCCAGTCCTGAACCCCAGTAAGGACCCTGTTTCCTCTCTAAAGGCCACTCCTGCCAAGGAAGTAGATAAGCCAACAGTGGATCCACACTCTGCTTTTTCTTCTCCAGATCCAATGCCCCCAGTCTCATACCCAGCTTCATAATAGAAAACCTTCTGCCATTTCCTTTCCTCTCAGATACCATCCCCAATGGAACATAAAGATCTTCTCCTTCAACATCCCTTCCCACGGTTCTTACCATTATCCAAGCTTTCAACACTAGCAACCTGGGAACACACTAGCTAGGCAGTCCATGGAAACAGATACATAGATAAATTCCTAACAGGCATACTCTCCTCATGTCCATGCAGGAAGCAAAACCCAAAGATTAAAGTACACATCCAATAGAAGCAAACCCAAATATCATCACCCAAACTTATATCATCTTATTCCCAAATGCCTTGATGGCTGTAAATGGTAATCAGTAACAGCCACGACATGATATCTCCACTGGAGCCCAGAAATCCTACCACAGAAAACACAGCTGTAACAAACAAACAAACAAATAAACACTCAAAAAGGCTATGAAAATTATAGAGATTCTTAAATAGGAAGTGAATAAATCATTTTTAGAAATCCAGGAAAATACAAACAAACAATTTGAGGAAATGAATAAAACTGCTCAAGACCTTAAGATGGGAATAGAGTAGATGATGAAAACCTAAAGGTAGGCTGCACCTGGGTCATACACAGCAGGGGTGAGTTGCTGACTATCCCTTGAGCTCCATCAACTGTCTTCCCTAGTAGGCTGTTGAGGACCCCAGGAATGTCCAGGTTAGACCCCTCCAAACCAATCCCCTGCCTGACGGGTCCATCTGGGGCTCAGTCAGTAAAGGTGAACTACACACTGTCCCCTGACCTTCACTGTCAGAACAATAGTTCTGCCTGGCTCCTGGAAGAATCCTTCCAGCATGAGGAATATCCAGCCCAAACCAGGGACAACCAGATGGCTAATGGCCAGCATAAGAACACAACCAACAGGAGCCAGGGCAATATGGCACTACTAGAGCCTAGCTATCCTACTACAGCAAACCCTGGATATTCAAACACAGCTGAAGCACAAGGAGATGATCTTAAATCCAATCTTATTAAAATGATAGAGTCTCTTAAAGAGGAAATGAATAAAACTTTTAGAGAAATACAGAAAAACACAATCAAGCAGGTAAAGAAAATTAATAATAAAATAGCTCAAGACATGAAAATGGAAATAGAAACAATAAAGAAAACACAATCTTAGGGTATTCTGAAAATGGAAGACATAAGAAAGAGAAGAGGAATTAGAGACACAATTATCACCAACAGAATACAAAAAATGGAAAAGAGAATTGCAGGCATAGAAGATATAATTGAAGAAACTGATACATCAATCAATGAAAATGTTATATCTAAAGAGTTCCTGACAATGTCTAAGAAATCTGGGACAATATGGAGAACAAACCTAAGAATTCTAAGAATAGAAGGAGAGGAGGAGGAGGAGGAGGAGGAGGAGGAGGAAGAAGAAGAAGAAGAAGAAGAAGAAGAAGAAGAAGAAGAAGAAGA
>NC_034594.1:145706081-145719353 GCF_900095145.1 Mus pahari
AAAAAAAAAAAATAGAACAAAGAAACAATATTAAAAGCTGCAAGGAAAAAAGTTCAAGTAATAAAAAAAAAAAGCATACCTTAAGACAGTGACAGTGTACTCATATAAATAAAAAATAAATAAAAAAAAAAAAAAAAAAAAAAGACTCTAAAAGCCAAACCTAGGCAGATATCTTGCACACTCAAAGAGATCACAGATGTCAGACCAGTCAGTATCTTTTTAATCAACATAGATAGAGAAAACAAGATAGTCCATGATAAAACTAAATTTAAATAGTATTTACTCACTAATCTAGTCCTAAAGAAGATACTAGAAGAGAAATTCTAACACAAAGAGCCTAGTTACACCCAAAAAACACAAGAAATAAATAAACCCACAGCAGAAAAATCAAAAGAAGGGAACTTAAGGCTCCAGAGAGTGGGGAGGTTTGGTGGGGTAGGAGTTGGAGGGGTGGGGATATCCATTTGAAAACAGGAGGTGGGAGGAGAAATGGAATGAGGAACAGTCAGGGGGCAGACTGGGAAGGGAATAATGACTGGACCATAAGGAAGATTAAAGAATGATAATTAAAATGAAGAAAAAACAAGAAAATGTGAAAAAAAAAAAGACTTGCATGATAAAAACTTCAAATCTTTGAAGAAAGAAATTGAAGATGATATCAGAAGATGGAAAGATCTTCCATGCTCATTCTACCACAAGCAATCTACAAATTCGATGTAATTCACATCGAAATTCCAACACAATTCTTTTGTTTTAACTTGCTCTACATCCTGTTCACTGCCCCCCTCCAGGTCACCCCCTCTCACAAGCCTTCCCCTTTCCCCTTCTTCCCTGAGTAGGTAGGGCCCCTCTGGGAATCCACCCACCTTGGAGCATCAAGTATCTACTAGGCTAGGCACATCTTCTTTCACTGAGGTTATAGGAGGCAGCCCAACTAGATGAACATATCCCACGTACAGGCCATAGCTTTTGGGGTAGTCCCAGCTCCAGTTGTTCAGGATGTACATAAAGACCAAGCTGCATATCTGCTACATTTGTGTAGTGAGCCGTAGGTCCAACATGTGCATCCAACACACTTCTTTTTTTTTTTTTTTTTTTTTTTTTTTAGATATTTTCTTTATTTACATTTCAAATGTCATCCCCTTTCCTGGTTTCCCCTCCGAAACCCCCTATCCTCTTCCCCCTCCCCTGTTCACAAACTCACCCACTCCCACTTCCTGGCCCTGGCATTCCCCAATACTGGGGCATAGAACCTTCAGAGGACCAAGGGCCTCTCCTCCCATTGATGATTGACTAGGCCATCCTCTGCTACATATGAAGCTAGAGCCAGGAGTCCCACCATGTGTACACTTTGGTTGGTGATTTAGTCCCAGGGAGCTCTGGGGGTTCTGGTTAGTTCATATTGCTGTTGCTCCTATGGGGTTGCAACACAATTCTTAATATATCTTAAATGGACAATTCTTTTGTGTGTGTGTGTGTGTGTGTGTTTTAAATATTTTTGTGTGTGTGTGATTTTTTTTTATTATTATTTTCTTTATTTACATTTCAAATGCTATCCCGAAAGTTCCCTATACCCCACCCCCGCCCCTGCTCCCCTACCCATCCACTCCCACTACTTGGCCCTGGCCTTTTAAATGGACAATTCTTAAAGTAACACAAAAACATACAGAGAAAGAAGGAAAGAAAGAAAGAAAGAAGGAAAGGAAGGAAGGAAGGAAGGAAGGAAGGAAGGAAGGAAGGAAGGAAGGAAGGAAGGAAACTAGAATAGAGAAAATGGGAAATAACCTCAAATGCACTGGCACAAGGGAAGACTACCTGAACAGAACACCAATGTCTCAGTCTCTAAGATCAACAACTGACAAACAGGACCTCATAAAACTAAAAAGCTTCTGTAAGGCAAAGGATACTGTCAGTAGGACAAAACTGCAACCTAAGGATTGGGAAAAGATCTTCACTAACCCTACATCTGATAGAGTGCTAATATCCTAAATATATTAAACAACAACAACAACAAAAAACCTCAAGAAGTTAGATTCAAAACAAAACAAAACAAAACAAACCTACCAAACATACAAGCAAAAACAAACAAATGAGCCTGCTCTTTTCTACTGAGGCAGAAAGGGAAATAGATAGAGATGGAAAGGGAGGTAGGGAGGAACTAGAGGGAGTAGAGTGAGGAAAAAAAAGCTGGGATTAGGGCATATTTAAAGACAAAGAAAGAATAAAGTAGTACTGCTGGAGTTCTTCTTGAGGCAGTGGGGGAAGGGGGAGCATCAGCAGGCACCAGACTTGGTCTTGTGAGATATTTAGGGTTGCTGTCGAATAATAAAAGCTTTACCTATCTTAAGTCTAAATTACTTGGTTACTGTATCTTACCTGCCTGAATTCCTTTGAGGCCAGAAACTGTAGTCTCTGGCTTTTAGCATCATCAACATCCAGGGATTAAGTAAAGTAGCCCTTGTTATATCTCTGCAGGAACTGCCCATCTCTAACTCCCAGCTTGATAGTTGAAGTCACGGGACAAAGATGGGACACATTCAAAGTGATCTTAGTCTTCAGTCTAAGTTCTTCAGTTCTCCAAAATGTTTCTACAAAATGCCTTCTTCCAAAAAGTTCTCTCTGAGAAGTTCTCCAAAAAATTCTCTAAGAAAGCTCTCTCTTATTCTCTAAGAAGTTCTCTCTGCACTCTTCTTCTTATCTTGCTCTTTCCTCCTGCTGTGATGCAACAATCATAATGCTCTTACTCTCAATGCCTTTTCTCCCAAGGCTATTAGTCCCAATACTATGCCCTTACTTCTAAGATCTTGAGTTCAATTCTTTCTCATCTCTTTGTCCTCAGCACTTAGACATCTTTCAGAATACATGATCACATGGTAAAAGGTCACCCCAAGTTTACACATAAATTGAAATCATAAACTGAATAAGAAGTTCACAATAGAGAAAGTTTATATTTATATCCATTCATATCTGACTAAACTTCATCATCTATCACTAGCTCTATAGGTTTATGGAGGGTTAAAGACCATAACTAATTTGTCATTGAAGTTTTGCATAGATAAAACTAGTTAATATTTTATTTTCTGTTCTTGCACCTATAGTAAATCCTTAGTTTTCTTTTTATGACTTTTGGTTAATTGTTTTACAATCTCTTGTAATGTGCTTTATGTTGTAGATGCCTTCTTTGTAACTCAGAAGCAATAAACTCATGACACTTGAAGACTGACTGAGTTCTCAAAGCAGTTTTGACACCCTAAAGGAGTTAATAGCCGTCCTATTATAGAACAGCTTACTATTTACTAATATAATTTTAGTAATTCTTACTGAATCATCATTAAGAAATAAGAAATCATCTATTTGTCTATATAGAGTCATTACAAGACAGAGCATTTTTGTTGTTCCACAGAGATCTGCTTAAAAATACCTAGTGACTGCTATATGTATTTAATAACAGGAAAAGCATATTAATAGCAGGAATCTTCCCTAAAATGACAATCTTCTTGGCTTTGCCTAGAGAAGCAAACTTTGACAGTCCATGGTGGAACCATCTCAGGAAAATCACCTGCTAGTTTTTAGCTTCTCCTTGATGGCTCCTGGCATGCTAGACAATTATTTAAATTATGTCAAGACAGTAGGATTCAAGGAATGAAACTGCCCACTGTGGGTTTTCCGTGCCACTTCTGAGAAGAGCAATGAAGAAAAGGGTAGGTGAGCATCATGTTTCTCTTATATTAGGTATTTCTAGACTAAGTCTTTTTCAAGAAAATAAGGTCTTTCTTCATGTGCAGGTCTAACCAGCAGTTCTGAAAAGTTAGCCATCCTTTCAAATGTCAGAAAACTCATTATGTTCTAATGGGTACTTGTATAATCATCTGTACCCAGTGTGAAGAATGTTTCTGGAATAAAAGCATGGATAGAGGATGTTTTTTTTTTCGCTACTTTTATTGAATGTGTTATCTGACAAAAAGAATGTTATCTGTAAAAAGTATGTTGTCTTTACTGTAATCCTCAATTTCTCCATTCTCCCTCCCATCCTCATCATCCCTCCTGGTCACTATAGTTCTTTTCCTCACATTGTATCTTTTGCTGTGTTGTTTTTGGGGAACCACTGCTTAGAGGCTCTGTGTTTTAATAGTCTTTTGATTATTGCTTTTTTTTTCAGAAAGAGAGTGTCAAACCAATGGATGTATTGACCACTCAGGAGCTAGACCTGTTTAGAAATAGGGAAGGCTCTATCTGCCATCATGAAGAGGGGAAAAACAGCCCTATATATGAGATGGAGATGTTGCTAACTGACAGGATCAACCTCCAGCAAGGAAAATTCAAGATCCATTCTAATGCAGGCTTGTGCACTGGTGGAAATGTGTACTTTTAAAATGAGATTTTCTCTTCTGAGACAGGGAGCTTATGCCAGGATCTCTCTTTTTAAGGGTTCCACAGGCAAGTAAGAGATACCTGAATTTCCAGAGAATTGTACTCTGGGTAGATGTCTTGTGGGTAATAATCTAATGCTTCTCCTTGTTTTAAAAACTGTTATTGTTATTCTACATTGTTCTAGAGGACTTTACTTGTCCAGGGAAAGATCAGAAGACTACAGGGGAGAAGCCAACTGCATTTCAAATAGACCTTTAAACACTCATAACTGAAACATTTACATTGAAAATGGAAAGAGTTTTTAAGTCTAGCAAACTTTTCTGGAGAGAAATGCCTCTCAGTGTTCAGAGAGAAAGATTTTGAATATCAAAAGTCTGAGTACTAAGATATTCTATGTGTGAAACATAAAGTGTAAACTATGGAGCTGAGAAGAATTCAGTGTTTTCTGTTTAAATAAAATAAAGGCATGCATCCTATGGAGAAGATAGCCTCCCAGTGAGTGGGATACTGGGGAAAACAGATCCCTGCCCTTGTCCCCAGCTAAACCTTTGACCCTTTATCAAGAAAAGAACGGAATCACTGGAACAAGAAGGGTATTAATGTTCTTCACTTTCAGAGAAGACTCTCAGAAAGGCGTAGGTCCTGACAGGGCAGGAGTAGGCAAGTTGAGAGTTAGGTGGATTATTTGTGGATGCCAAACTGACAACATTTCACTATGTCACAAGACCAAAATACACCTGGATGGCCTAAGATAATCAATAAGAGGTTCATGGAAGGATGGCCAACCTAGAATGGCCTCTGACTGACCACAAGCAAGAAATTAAGTGGTGGAATCACAGTCATGAAAGAACATGGAAACACCAAATTCCTCTCCCTGTGTGATACTAGGTGGCCTGTGGGGTCTTGCATGTTACTGGAATCTAAGAAGTGGAACAAGTAATAATCACGGGATTTCCTCCATGGGAAAGAAACTGACTATATCTGGATTCGTTACAAGGATACACTGGGGGAAAGTATAAGTCAAGAAAATAAGGAGACCACAAATTGTTTTGGTTTTATTCATAACCTGGATTATTCATGATTAATTAACTAGGTTAACATGAAATATATGTAGGTAATTTTTCCTCCATCAAGAGTATTAAGAGCTCTGAATGACAAAGAGATTGAAGGATGGAACTATCTTAGATTTACTTACTTGAATATGTAGCATATCAAACACACAACTGCTTTGCATATTTTATTTGATATTTCTGCATTTGACAATGTTTTAAAAAAAAGAGTATGTGCACTCATGTATCCTTTGTGGATATTGAAATTAATTTTCAGTAAAATACTTTGATTTGCTCAATAATTGCACCTGCTAATTACTAAGTTTTTTCATTACTAATCTTTTTCACATAATTGAAACTAAAATTTACCCCCATTGTTCATTTTTTGAGGTAAGGAAGAATAGTCTGTTATTGCTTCATTTTTCAAATACTTAATTGCATTTTATGGAAGTTTGCATGTGAGACTTCCTTACTATTTACATTTCTCAGTTTTTCAGTGGTTTGGGGAATTATATAATTTATTTCAGAAAGGTGTGGTATTGACTTACTTTTCCACTAAATTCCTTTTTGCTGCCTTGGTGAGTTGGTTTACAAGAGGAAGAAGAAGTCTCATCCAGAAAGACTATTTCTAAATCCATTCTGCTCCTCTTTCTGCTCTTCACCATGTCAACTCCCTCTTCAACTCTACTCTCAGGAAGTTCCCATAAAGATTTCTTCCTGACCTTCCCTTCTTCGCCAACTTTCAGAATTCTGAAGCAACCTTTTTTCTCAACAACAGCCTCTTACTTTCTGAGACTTAAAAAAATATTTTCTATGAAGGATGCTTTTATCATTAGCCTGAGAAGCACTTCTCCTCCATCTGGGCTATCTTCAGGAATAAGCAAAGAATTAGACCAATAGCCATTGCATTCAAATGCAATGGCCAGCCGGCCTTGACTATCCTATGTTGATTAGGAGGTCTTTAGATTTAATATCCCCTTTCCTCTTTACAGCCTTTCCTTAGATCCCTTTCATGTGGAATTCTGCCTGTGACAGATAGGAAATGGGAAGCTCTTTTAGAGTTCAGGTGTGGCTGCTTGAAAATAGTTGGTCTGGAAAAGTTTTAGCTCATTCCAAATTTATTTTTTAAAAGATCTCTTTAATTTCTCATTGCTTATCTTATTAAAACACAGGCATCTAGATTCCATTACACTAACTACTTGTTCAAGCATCTAATTTATTTTAAAAGAATATTCCATTTGAGTAATGTTTAATGTGTGGTTATGATTCAGCAAGAAATAGATTGGTCCCTTTAAATTTAAGCTTGAAATAAACATAAACTCCTACTTTAACCTTGTAATTATCTTCTGGAGTAGGGCCAATAGCTGTCTGTGTACAGGTCGTGGAAGTGACTTGTGAGTTTTTTATTTTTTTATATTTTTCTATTTTTTTAATGTTAACAAAGAAGTTGAGGAAATAAAATTCACTTATTAGAGTCTGGCTACCAGATTCATGTTTGCCCTGCTCCGGGCTATAATGTATGAGTCTTCTAAACACATAAAACCATAGCAGAAGATGGCCTAATCGACCATCATTGGGAAGAGATGCCCCTTGGTCTTGTAAACTTTATCTGACCCAGCAGGGGGGAAGGCCAGGGCCAAGTAGTGGGAGTGGGTTGGTAGGGGAGCAGGGGCGGGTGGGGAGTATAAGGAACTTTCGGGATAGCATTTGAAATGTAAATAAAGAAAATAATAATAAACAAATTAATTAATTAAAAAACTCATAGCTTTATACCTTTCCCTATCAGGTTCCATGTGAAAAAGATGAAATTATTTGGAGAGGAATTAACAACTATGATAGGGATTTTTTACCCAACACTTTTCGCAGAGCATCCTGAACTTCTTTGTTTCTCAGACTATACACAACAGGGTTTAGTAGAGGTGTTATTACAGTATAAGTCACTGAGATCAACTGATCCTGGTCCCTAGTGTTCTCTGATTTGGGCTTGAAGTAGGCAATGGAGGCACAGCCATAGTGGATGATGACCACCGTGAGGTGGGAAGCACAGGTGGCAAAAGTTTTTCTCCGGCCTTCAGCTGAGGCAATCTTGAGAATGGTGGAAATAATAAGAACATAGGAGACAAAGAGGAAAGTGGCAGGCGCTGTAATAACCATAAGGCTGAGAGCTAATGTCAAGATGTCATTGATGACTGGCACTGTACAGGCCAGATCTAAAATAGGACGGACATCGCAGAAGAAATGTTCAATCAGTGTGTTGCAAAATGGCAGCCTGAATATGGCCACAGCCTGAATTAGTGAGAGCAAGAATCCTGTGGCTCCCACTGAAGATGCCAGAATGATACATACCCTCCAATTCATGATGATGCTATAGCGAAGTGGGTTGCAGATGGCCACATAGCGATCATAACCCATGACTGCTAGCAGGAGACAGTTGGTGATTGCAAAGCCAAGGAAAAAAAATAGCTGAGTCCTACAGCACTCCAGGGAGATGGTTTGGCTCAGACCCACAAGACTGCCAAGCATGCGTGGGATGATGACCAGAGAATAGAAAGTCTCTGAAGTTGAGAGAACACTTAGGAAGAAATACATGGGGGTATGAAGGTGGTGGTCAATGCGGATAATGGTCACAATGATGACATTGCCAGTCAGAGTTAGGATGTATAGGACAAAGAAGACAATGAAGAGTGTGACCTGATGCTCTTGGAAATTGGAGAAGCCTTGGAAAACAAACTCTCTTACATGTGTGCAGTTGGCTTTCTTCATTGAGGACCTCAAATCTGAAATCTAAAGAGAATGTCAATAATAGTCTTAGTAAAGAGATGACCCTGACCACAAATACACTGTGGAGAAACATTGAGTACAGCTGAGACTCAGCTCAAACTCCCTACATGGAGCTGTAAAGAAGTTTAGTCCATATAGTCCTTATCTCCCAGGCATTGCCCCTAAATTCAATCACTAAAACTTATATTTTAAAATTATATAAGTAAGATCCAGGTAGTGGTATATGGTTGTGATCTCAGTACCGTAGAGTTGATATCAGGCAGATCTCTGGGCCTTAGAGGGTAATCAACTTTTTCAATGAATTCCAAGCCAATGAGAGATTATGTCTTTAAAAGTTAAAAATGTACATCAAAATTGGATATCTAAACAACAGCAGCTGATGTAGGCATCTGGTTTCCACACTTGTATACACATGCACACATGCCTGCATAGACAACTCCAATTCCACAAACAGGAGCACACACTAAAATGAAATTAAAAAGCAGAACAAAAAGATAAACTCAGATCCTTCATGAATGATAGACTGCATCCTTGGACTGGAAATAAAGATAGAATTTGGTTAACCTTCCCTAAGAAGCTGTTGAAAAGCAGTCTTTTCAAGTGTATCTTGATTCTCTATATAGTGATTGCTTATAGCACAAGAAATTGGTTTAGAAATTTATTTAAAATTAGATTATTGTTTAAAAGATAACCACCAAATTGGGAATTTTTCAAAAACTTAGCTCAAAAAAGGCTCTGTTTGTTATACTAAGTCAAGTTCACCAGAGCTTATTATGATAGCTGAGAACTACTCAGAACCAAATAGTAATAACGATATAAGAAAATGTGTGTGACATATGCAGAAGGTTATTATATGCAAATTTATACTTTAAGATGTTTATTTTAAAACGAAGCTAACAGAATGTTGATTTCATCAGGTTTAAAAAACACGACAAGTATAAAATAGGACAATAATACAATGAATTTGATGATAATAGCATAAAGGAAGATTATATGGTAAGGCATTGAAAAGTAAATGTTTACAAGCCTAAATGTTAGATACTAGTGAAGTTGACAAAGAAAAATAATAGAAAGCATGAATAAATTTCTTATTAACCCAAAGAATAAGATAATTAGAGAAGTTTCAGAAGAAAAGAGAAAATGTAGCTTTACAATTTAATTAATATTTTTAGTAAAATAAAGTGACTACATTGCCAGGAATAAGTTATTTAATCAAGAAACTCATACCTCACACCATCGGTAAGCTGAAACCTAAGGCTACACAGGTTATATGCAGTGGGAGAGAACCTACAACAACTATTCTTTTAAATATACATATTAAATATACATATTAAACTGGCTCTTAATGACTTATACTTATAGATTGACATCTCTGTCCTCATCAAAGAATCTTCTATTTGTAGAGGGTAGGGATTCACACTGATATCTACGTCTGGCCAAGGTTTAGAATAAGCTCAGAGAATGCTTATTTCTCTCACTTCTCTTCTTCCCAAGACCCAGAGATCGCTGCAGCAGGAGATGTAGAAAGTTTATAAGAGGCAGAGGTGGTCAACGAACACAGGGAAACAGTGTATTCCAGACACAAAAGGACAGCTGCACATAAGTCAAAGCAATTGATATATGCACAACCCTGTGCAAGCTTGGACCAAATCTCAACACAGAGAAGGGAGGTAGCGATGAAGTCCCACTCCAAGCATTGAGTTATCGGAAATTAATACCTTTGGGAGAGGAAGAATCAGTTTTTAATTTTGGTCCTGGTAGGTTGACCATGCTTCAGTATAAGTCCACACATCTAAGAATATATGAGTAACACAAATTGGATTTCATGAGTTTAAAAAAATGGATATGAATTTGGGTGGGTAGGGAAGGATCTTCCAGGAGCTGGGAAGGATGAAAATAAATAATACATATCAAATGAACTTATCAAAGATCCAATGAAAACTAAATTCAAAAAATACCCATGAACAACTCTGTGTCTTGGTCAGACTTAATTCTCAAACTGACACGGCCTAGAGTCATCTGAGAGAACCAATTTCAACTGAGGAATAGCCTAGATAAGATTGGTTGGTGATCATGTCTTTGTGGGGATTTCTCAATTATTAATTGATGTGGAACGGCCCATCCCATAGAGGGCAGCACCAGATCTCAGGTAGGAAAACCCCACAATCCATCAAAATGTAAACTCCAAAGCTGTGGCGCCCAGTCCCAATGGATACATGTACAAAGCACTCTTCTACCCAAAGCTCATTGAGGAAGAGCGGGAAAAGGATCAGGAAGTTTGCTGTGAGGTTTTTGTCCCTTAGTAATGTCAGAATCTACACCCATGAAGTCTTACGAAGATGGCTGCCCAAACATGATTTGAATAAGGATGGCACCAATGGACATGGCAAAATAGAGGGGAGTGAACCACAAGGCTTCAACCATACACAGAAACCACAATTAATGGACCAGGGCTGAGAGAGACAGGTTTCTCCAGAGAAGAGCACATGAATTGGTGCCAAATGGTCATCCCTGAAATCACACATAAAATCAACATTATATGGGCTGAGCGGGTAATATTGAGCATATGTATATGTGCATATATATATATATATATATATATATATATGCAATTAAAGAGAAAAAAGGCTATGAATTTGAAGGAGAACAAAGGCAGGTAAATGGGAAGGTTGGGAGGCAAGAAGGAGAAGAGAGAGATGATTTAATTATATTTTAAACTCAAAAATAAGAGAAATAACTCCAATCAGAGTAAAAAAATAGGGAAATTTAATATTATTAAAGTTTCATATTATATTATCATAAAAAATACCTTCAAGCCAAAATCCCTTGGAAATATAGATGCCAAATTCTTGCATGTGATATTCACAAATTAAAAACACCAGTATATAAAATGGTTAGGTGGCAAAAGTTTGTTTCAGAATGGAAAAGTTGTTTAAAATTAAAATTCCAATTATGTGTTTCATCAAAACACTGTTTAAAGAGGGGAGAATCATGTGATTATTTGATTTGCTACTAACACAGACTTTAATGTTTTTTTTTTTTTCCAATATTTGCACTTGAGAAGGACGTGTAGAAAGCTGAGAATAAAACATTTTCTCCAAGCTGATAAACACAGGCAGCAATCCTATAGTCAACATCACACTTGGTGCAAGGTACTAAATGGTTTTCTTCATGATTAAGAAAAAGATAAACGTGAGGGCTTTATCTACTTCTCTTCAACACTATATTGAATATTCCAGCCAGCCCGGTAAGTAAAAGAAAATGAAGATTGAGAAGGAAGAAATAAAACCAGACATTTTCTAAAGATTACATTCATAGAAAAATTCAAGAGATGGTACTGCCAAGTTATGAGAATTAAGAGAGCTTAGCACGCTTTTTGGCACAAAAGTCATCATGTAAAACTTCCCTGCATCTCTGTATTCAACAAACCTATACCAAATTAAATCTAGAAAATGTATCATTTATCATCATTTCAAAAAATATCAAGTACTCATGAATAAAGACTTCTATGGAGAAATTGTCAAAACCTCAATGAAGCATCCTAAAGAAGTCTAAAATAATTGGTTATATGCATGAATTCTAAGACAATACTGTCAGTTTCACCTAGTCCCAGATAGACCTACATAGTCAATCCAAGTCACTCAAATCTCAAGTTGACTATTTTAATTATGTGTTGGTTGGATTAACAACTAATACAAATATTTATATACAAGATCAAGTCCCAGGAGCAGCCAAAGAAAAGGAGAGGATTTATCTTTCACATATCAGTACTTATCATAATGTCAGAATAATTAAGATGGCAAGTTGCTAACACAGGGCAAAAAGCAATCATAGCAGGGGAAGAAAATTGAGCGCCAAAGGATAATGAATACATTTTTGATCATAGATGGGGATTTAAAATTTTCCTTTTAATGCTATTCTCCCTACTTTTTTTCCATTTATATATCTCTTTCATGTTATATTCTTTACATTTTATTTATTGTCTGATCACTCTAGTAACATGTAATTATGAGCTCTTTGATTACAGGGGTCATACTCATTTAGTTCCAGATCTACAGAACCAATATCAATATTTGACTTTTTTTTTTTAGGTTGTTGACAAGTACTTGTTAAATGAACCAGTGAATATTGGAATGTTTTTGAGTATTCCTAGTCTGCAGGAAGACAGTCTTCCTTTTGTTGGATGTCCACAGAAGCTCTGCCTCCATTAACCAGAAGCAGGACACAGCAATTAAATAAAAAGCTGGACTTGAGAACTTCAGGGCTATGAGAGGTAGAGCCTAGAACGCCTACCTTTAGGGACATTGCAGGCATATGGAGCATGTAGATAGTTGGGAAGCAGTATTGTCTACAGCACTCATAAGTGGAGAAACTGGAAGGCTGCCTGAGAGAATGGTCACAAAGATATAATGGTATAGAGAAAATTTCTCTATAATGGTATAGAGAAAACCAGAGGATATAAATGTTGTCTTACCACTTTTCCTTCAGAAGGCACAAACAAATGGATCTTGATTTGTTTTTCAGTTTCCAGTCCACATTTAGGTAAGCAGCTCCATTTCTAAAAATGATAGGAAAAACATGTATATTTTTTGCCTAAAAGAGCTTCCTTCTTGCTTCAGGAGAATGACAGACATGAGAAGAACCATTTTCAAAATGTACAAAATAGTTCTCCCTTATCACAGATATAGCAGAGCTACCTCCAAAGCCTTGATACCGTGACCCTTAGCTCCAAACCCTGAGCTACTGAAAAATCTCAATTCTGGAAGAAAAATAATTCTGTCTCAGCTGAGGGACTGATAGATGGAAAAATGGTATATGGAAGGGAATGCTCTCTCTTTAGGAGAAGACAGCAAGACCGAAGAATCTGCTTATTTTGTTAGGTCTTAGTTGGGATGTTGTCTGTTGAGAGTAACATTCAAGGAACTGGTAAGGCTCATATATTTGTAAAAACTATTAACATCTGAATGAAAAAGGCTCAGAAAGAATAGTCCTCTGCTCCAAGTGTATAAAGAATCCCGAGACAATATATTACATTTTACTTCAGAGAGGGGGAGAGAGAGAGATAGAGAGA
>NC_034594.1:145719368-145732795 GCF_900095145.1 Mus pahari
AGAGAGAGAGAGAGAGAGAGAGAGAGAGAGAGAGAGAGAGAGAGAGAGAGAGAGAGAGAGGCTTTTTTTCTGGAAGGAGCAGCTAGCTGCCTAGATTATGTTCCTGAAGGATACAAAATAATTCCCCTGACACAGAAGTAATCATTAAAAAAATGAAATCAAGGTAGCATATGGATGGCAAAAAAAAAAATCATTGAAAGTACAAATTTGGCCCTTCAACTTGAACTGGCAGAAATAGAAACAAACTACAGAAACTAGTATTTGTTTAAAATACCTTGTGTAGACAGGCTATTTGAATTGCATCTTCAAAATTACTCTGAAAATACCTAAGTCAGTCTTATTCTGTTGATGAAAAAGTTGAAGGCCAGTGGAATAAACCACTTGCCAGGCTCACATATCTACTAATTGACAGGCCAGGTCTGAAGCACAGGCATATCTGAATAGACACCTCAAGTATTTCCTCTGAAGCAAAATCCTACAGGATGACTATGCAAGCAAGGTGCTTGAGTTAAAAGAGAATGAGACATTGGCTGTAGGAAAAGTGCCTAACTATCAGCATCAATGCCTCAAAAGACAGGGAGAGCCCTTAGTAGCAGACTACAACACTGGCTTTACAAAGGTGGTCTTATTTACAGTCTTTTCCTTGACTTTTAGCAGTTTCTTCCATTATTTAAAACAAAACCTGCAAGAATACCATATTTCACTTTAGGTGTCAAGCAGCCATTGTGAAACTTACTGAGAAAGTCTGAAACTCCAACATCAAGAAAACCACCAGAAAGAGAGAGGACTTGGTAGATGAAAAGCAGAAAGCTTAAAAAAAATCAATCCTCTTCTGCTTTTTATTTTAATATTTTTCTTTCAAATACACTTACTTCTTGAAAACTTGGAAAATGAAATTATAGAAAATTCCTTAGGAGCCAGTGTACCTGCAATTGGAAAAGGAAAGACCTGGGATGGGACATTCCAGGAAGCAAGAATAGAAGAAGTTAGAAATCCTAAGGCAAGATGGTAAGCATCTCCAGAATGTCAGAAGGGATTTCATAACGTACCGATAAATTACAGGCTAATGCTTTGACTCTCCTACCCTCAGAAAGTCTCTCTGCAGAGCCGAAAACTCAGAAAACCCTACATCTAAGAATGCTGTCTTAGGTTTACCCAGAAAGAAAAACCTGTCTATTAACTCTAGTACTCTGTAGAATTCCCTTAAGAATCATTCCTGGGCACAGAGGGCACCAAAGAACTAGTGTAACACCCTATCTCAGGGGCCTCATTAGGAATTTGGGCAATTAGTAGAGTGAAACTCCTTGCCTTTGGTTAGTGATTCAGAAAACACAGAATAAACACACCAGAAAAATAACTATCTGTTATTCTATGTCTGAGAATGTTTTCCTCTTTTATTGAATAAACAAATATTATTAAGCATCCACTCATGTGATGCAAAGCAGTATGTTGGCTGGACAATCATAACACAATGAAACCAGTAACAGTGTTTGCTTCTGTAGAGTTATCAAGCAGGAGAACACGACAAGCTGTGGTTAAGCCAAATTAGTATGTGTGCACATGTTTGAAAAAATAAGCATTTTCTGGGAAGGTACAGCCTTTTTTTACAAACATTTGGTTACAAGACAATGCATTTTTGCCATTAGTAAAGGATGTTCACTATTTTATCCAGAGAGAGCTCTCTCTAAGTCACATGGCTTATGAAGTGGACTGTGGCTGGGACTTACCTCCTACTGTCCTCTTGACTAGGGGATGGTATTGTTTAAAGTGTACACTGCCTGCCCAGGCAGGCAAATTTCAAAGTAGGAATATCACAATTGTATCACTAGAAGAAAAAGAAATGCTAGAAGGAAAAATGTAGGGGGCAGGTTATGCTAGTTTACCACACTATGTCTTTCAGTGTTTCTCTGAGTCACAAAATTTAAGCTGGAATATTGAAGACATATGTCAGTCAACTAGATGAAGCTAAGGGAGAGGAAGAAAGGATGAGTGGACTACTGGATGAATTCATGTAACTCATTTCACAATGTGAAACACTGCTCATTGTGAGGGAGACTGTGAGGAAGAGGTCATGTTGGAGGCAATGATACTGAAGATACACAAAGATTCGTACAACTTCAGGCATATTCTGAGCTAGAAAAGCTTCTACAGAGTGGTGGTGCAATCATATATAAATTCACAATTAAAATAGAAGAAAGTGAAGCCAAGGCTGGCAGCTCAAGCCTTGGAAAGACAATGGAGGGTGATTGTCAGCTGTTGTCCCTTGTCAGCTGTTGTCCCTTGAGAATCCTTTGTAGCCAGAGCTGTGGTGGAAGATAAAGTATTAACACTGAATTTTTGAGACCCCCAAAAGCTAATTCATCATAGAAATCTTAACACACATGATCAAGAGACCTGTTTTACCCATCAGTGACCCATAAACCAATTCCCAGAAAGTGATTATTTATAGAAAGTGCAGTTTTTCATAGAAATCTGAAGGAGTCGCAGTGTGAGCCTCTTGGGTCTGTTTAATAAAATACTAACTCATTATATGGAGAATAATAATAGTCTCTTTAAATTCTCAGATAAGAAATAAGGAATAAAGATATGGCTGTGTCTCCTTGAAACATACTCTTAAAACACATGTAAGTATGGAATACAGTGCTCTTACTACAAGACATTGGTTATAGAATTACAACCCTTGACTAATTTCAGAACCTTCTGTTCTGCAACTCGCTCATAACTGATAGTGTCAGGGCTCACTCAGGAAATTGGTTAAAGTGGTAGATACATAACACATTGCCACACACTATCTCATTTGACACATTTAGAAATGAGAAAATAAACCAGAATATGATTAGGGATAGCTGAACTCACTGTAAAGTGTTTATTGTAGAAACATTAAAGCCAAGACTCCATTTCTTAATGTGACATTTAAGATTCTTCAAGCAGAACTCTGCTTGTTATGTATGGATAAGTGTCAGTTCAGAAGCATTGATCAGAAATATTCTGAAAGTAAGTATATATTTTAAAATCTACCGGGTTGATGGTTCTATGGCTTAGAGCCAGTTAAAGATTCAGAAAGAGTTACAAATGATAAAATTGATAAAACTTCTATAGAGAAGAGAAGATCAAACAAAAGTACAAAATGAAATTACATTATAGTAAACAGCTAGTCCAGAAATAGGAGTATAAATTCACTAAAGGCAAATAACTACCTGAAATTATCTAGAGTTTGAATTTGGAATATTAGGATTCTGTAAACATAATATCTATGGGAATTCCTGCCATCTGTTATTTAAATGTTTATAAATTAAAATCCAATTATGTATTTTTTAACTTTCTTCTATCCAGCCATGTCAGGGTTACCCCCATTCCGCTTTCTCAGATTCATGGCTTTTATTTTTCCTTTTTTGTTTGTTTCATACATGCATACACACACATCACATACATACTAATACACTTTAACATGATGTTCCTAAATATATAGATACAGTCTGATCTGATTAGGGCATATGGTAGTTACATATAGATGGTTTCTAAATATTTATCCTTATACTCCCAAATAAATGTAGCTTTCATGCCTCAACAAAGAAACTGCTCTTTGTAGCATATGGGAACATTACAGAAGACTACAACAGATCAAATGCAGAAAACAAATATTCTTTTGTTTTCCAAGCCTATCTTACCTGATCCAGCCCCATTTGATTCGCACAACTAATGCATCTAAGTTTCAGGAAACATCATGGAAGATGTCTGGAAAGAGTGTAGGAGCCAGAGGAACAGAAATTTTGAAATGGAATTAGTTTGCCTAGAAACTATACCTGTGAACCTATACCTTGAAGTCTGAACAAAGTTGTTGCCTCAAAAGACAAGGGTGAAAATAACAGGCATGCTAATGCATAAGGGGCAAATCTCAAGAGACCTCAATCCTAAACAAAAACCCACAGACAACCAATGAGTACTTAGGGTGGGATAAATGGTGTTCTCCAGAATAGAGTTATACAATACCAAATGGTCAGCCACCAATCTTTTTGCCCACATAGTTCAGGGATAGACTCTTTTGTTCTTGCTGCTTTGAACTTTCTCTGCCAAATAGTTCTTTGGTGTCAGAGGAATCCATCTTTATTTTCAGTGAAGACTGAATAATTTCTGTAGATACACCGGCGCAATGTGTTCCACTTATTTGGGAGTGGATGAAGGGGACCATCAACATCAGTACTCTGCAAAAACCCCTAATAAACCACACAAGTTTACCTGGGAGATCTTGAAATAAGATGGGCACAGTTGAGTACACCATGAATCTCTAATTGTGTAAAAGCAATTAATGTACAATGGAGAGTTGCAAGAGCCTGAGTAAAGATGAAGGCAAAGGGAAACTATATGATCTATGTATATGCATAAATGTACGGAACTTTCAAAATACAAAAATATTATTTTATAAAACAAAAACAAACCATAGAAACTGAAGAATGAGCTAGAACATTGAATTCTTGCAACTATTTGTACATAGATGAATTTTAAAGATGAATGCTGGAGGATTCCAGGTGTTGGTGTGCAATCTTCCCAAACCATCAACTGACTACTCAACTGAGCAGTCACAGGGAAAATCCTTTTCTTCCAGGCTTACTCAACAAAGATAATGCTTACAAGCAACTAAGAAGATATAAGTAATATATTATACAGTAACTTCTATTTACAAACCAAAAAAGAGTAAGTAAATTTAAAGAATATTGAATTTTTAAAATATAAAGCAAAGTCCAGAGTTGCTTCAATGACTTTAATTAATCACACAATGAAGAAAAAAAATCATGTAATAGTTTTATTTCTAACATATGATAAATCTTAGCAATGGTTCTTAGAATAACTAGTTCTGAGGGAAATAAGGTAACAAAAGGTGAGGAAGTAGACAAGTTTTCATTTAATTTCTATCACAATTAAGTTAGACATACAAGGTCCATATAAAAAATAAGTAAAGAGGTAAATATATTCAAAAATTGTTTAAAATTCTAAAGATATAAAAATACTAAATTATAGTCAGGCCATGAAAAGTCAAATGTAGCCACAAATAGTAGATGGTGAATGATCTGATACCCAAGGCCAATTGAGCCAAAGGCTTCAAAATTGGTATAAGGTATGAGATAATCAAGGCAGAAGTGAAATGTATCAGTTTAAAAATATAAAAGTTTTGCCCCCTACCCTGGGCTCCATATTCTGGCCCATAACTCCAGCAGAAGACTTCTGCTTTAATGGAGGCCACTCTGGCATTAAGCATCCCAGATAAGACACCTTGTACAGCCTGCTAATATGCCTTAAAGGCCATGCAATAGCATCCAATAGCACTCCACACAATCAACAACATCCAGGGCAATATGACAACACCAGAGTCAAGCTATCCTACTACATCAAGCCCTGGCTATTCTAACATAGCTGAAGCACAAGAAAATGACTTCAGGTCCAATCTTTTGAAGATGATGGAGGAAATGGATAAATCCCTTAAAGAAATACAGGAAACTACAATCAAACTGTTGAATTAAATGAATAAAACTGTACAAGACTTGAAAGGAGAAATAGAAACAAAAAAATAAATAACAGATGGAGGCAACCCTGGAGATGGAAAACGTAGGAAAGAGAACAGGAACCACAGATACAAGCATCATCAATGGAATACAAGAGATTGAAGAAAGAATCTCAGACAAAGAATATACAATAGAAGAAATTGATATGTCATTCAATGAAAATATTGAATTGAAAATTTTTCTAAACCAAAACATTCAGGAAATCCTGGACAACATGAAAAGACCAAACTTAAGAATAATAGTATTAGAAGAAGAAGATTCCTAGCTCAAAGTCTCAGAAAAAAATTCAACAAAATCAAGGAAGAAAATTTCCCTAATCTGAAGAAAGAGATTCCTATAAACATACAAAAAACTTACAAAACACCAAATAGATTGGACCAGAAAAAGTCCCCCTACAACATAAGAAAAGCAGCAATTCTACAGAACAAAGGCAAAATGTTAAAAGCTGCAAGGGGAAAGGGCAGGTAGCATAAAGGCAGACCTATTAGAATCATACCCAACATCTCAACAGAGACTCTAAAAGTGAGAAGGACCTGGATAAATGCTCACAGACTCTAAGAGACACCAGATATTATCCCAAGCTACTATAGCCAGCAAAATTTTAATCACCACAGATAGAGAAACAAGATAATATTTAACAAAATCAAATGTAAACAATATCTACCCACAAATCCAGTCCTATAAAAGACACTAGAAGGAAAACTCCAAGTCAATGAGGTTAATCACACTCAAGAAAACACAAAATAAATAATTTCACACCAGCAAATCCAGAAAAAAGGAAACACCCCCCCCACACACTCTCACCATCAACATCAAAACAGTAGCAATTAACAATCTTTAATCATTAATATTCTTAACATTAGTGGATTCAATTGCCTAACAAAGAGACAGAGACTAGCATGATGGAAGCAAACAAAGAATTTATTATCTGCTGTATAGAAGAAACACACCTCAACATCAAAGATAGACATTAACTCAGAGTACAGGCCTGGAAAATGATTGCTGAATCAAATAGACACAAGAAATGAACAGATATAGCCATTCTAAAATCTAAAAAAGTAGACTTTCAACCAAAATTAATCAAAAGCAATGGGGAAGCACACTTCATAAAAAAAAAAATACTGAAATGATGTCTCTATTTTGAGCATCTATGCCCCAAATCCAAGGCAACAATATTTGTAAAAAATTAAAAACAAAAAACATAATCAAGATTAAATCATACATGGAATCCCACACATCAATAGTCTCTACTCAGCGCAATGGTAACTCCCAGGAATCTATGAGGGTAAACTTATCTATGACTCTTTTTTATTATTATTATTTTCGTTATTTACATTTCAAATGCTATTCCGGAAGTTCCCTATACCCACCCCCCACCCTGCTCCCCTACCCACCCACTCCCACTTCTTGGCCCTGGCCTTCCTCTGTGCTGGGTCATATAAAGTTTGCAAAACCCAGGGGCCTCTCTTCCCAATGATGGCCGATTAGGCCATCTTCTGCTACATATGCAGCTAGAGACACGAGCTCAGGGGGTACTGGTTAGTTAATATTGTTGTTGCACCTATAGGGTTGCAGCCCCCTTCAGCTCCTTGGGTACTTTCTCTAGCTCCTCCATTGGGGGCCCTGTGTTCCATCCAATAGCTGACTGTGAGCATCAACTTCTGTGTTTGCCAGGCACTGTCATAGCCTCACAAGAGGCTACTATATCAGGGTCCCTTCAGCAGTATCTTGCTGGCATGTGCATTAGTATCTGGGTTTGGTGGCTGATGATGGGATGGATCCCTGGATGGGGTAGTCTCTGGATAGTCCATCCTTTCATCTTAGCTCTAAATTTTGTCTCTGTATCTATGGTGCCTGATTAGATTCATTAGACATATTTCCTGTAACCAGGAAAGACTTCCAGTAAAGGGATTAAGATACCAACCCAGCAAGAAAACTTTTGGCCTATAATTTGCCCTGGTGCTAGGGTATAACGCAGAAATTGTGGGAGTGGCCAAACAATGACTGGTCCAGCTTGAGACCTATGCCACAAGAGGGAGCCCACACCTGACACTGCCTAGAGGCATGGAAGGCCAGGAGCCAGAAGATGGATTGCCCAAGGACATAGAATAGAAACAAACATGACTAGCAAACAATGAAAAATCCAAGTCAATGAAATGATTCCTATTGATATTCTGCTATACTCTACTCTAATGCTGTCTAGCCCAATTGTCATCAGAGAGGCTTCATCAAGCAACTTACGGAAACAGATGCAGAGACCCATAGTCAAATGTTAGAGCTCAGGGAACCTGAGGGGGAGGAAGAGGTGGAAAAGGGGGAGGAAGGATTGTAGAAGCCAGGGAGAATAAAGACACAACAAGAAAACCCACCCACAGAATCTACTAACTTGGATTCATAGAGGCTCACAGATAACTGACAACCAGGAAGACTTGATGGGACTAACCTAAGCCCTTAGCATATATGTTACAGTTGTATAGCCTAGTGTTCTTGTGTGACTCCTAGTAGTGACAGCAGTGGCTGTCTCTGACTCTGCTGCCTTCTTTTCGACCCTTTCCTCCTACTGGTTTGCCTCATCTAACCTTCATAGGAGGAGAGATGCATAGTCTTATTGTAAGTTGATATGTCACGCCTCATTCATATCCATTGGAGGCATGCTTGTTTTTTCCTGAAGAGAAACTGAGGAGTGGATGAGGGTTGTTGAGAGTGGGGGCTAATAGAAAGGGAGGGAAACTTTACTGTAAAAAGTAATTAAACAGAAATAAAATATAAAAAAAAATCATTCTAAACAGGATTTGTGAGTCCACCAAAAGATTTTAAACTTGATTTTAGTGTCATAACAACAGATATCACCCCTATGTGTCCCTGGCAATAGGGATCCTTATTCAAGTCCTACTAAATAACTGTTTGTGCTTGCTTCTCAGGATGCATCAGGCCTTCTGTTACTGCTGGAAAAAAAAATGGACACTTGACATATCCCTCAAAAGGACCATGGCCTCTCCCTAATGGAAAATTAGCCATTTCACTCACTCCAGGGACTGTTCCTAATAGATCAGCCAGCTCTATTTTCCCATGTGTTCTCCTAAGTAGGTAATAAGCAGTCTCAGTAACAAGGTCTCAAGATAGTAACCACCCTGTAGTTTGTATTTTAATTCTGTCATTGTCCACTGGGGGAAAACATGCTGTTTTGGAGAGAAGATGCACAGCAATTGGGACAGCGGTTTAGTATTTTACTAAGAATCCCATCCATTGTTACTTCTAACTAGCCCACTGCTTATTTATTCCACCAGGTTGGACTGAAAGTCTTGAAGAACTGATTGTCCTTCTCTTTGATCTCAGACACAGGAAGGCTGCACCGAGCATTGTATCCTTACTTAAATGGATGCCTTTAGGTTCAACATTCTGGGGGAGATGCACAGAGAGTTATCAGCAAAGGAGAGGCAGTGATTAGGCCATCTAAGACATTAGTAACTCTATTATAAGAAAACTCACAGACTCTTCTCATCCTGTAGTTAAGAAATGCATGGATTTAAAATGATACTATGAAGGGCATTAACAAAACCCTATGAAACATTTTACAATTCAGTAAAATCAGCAGCCTATTATTTCAGGCGCTCACATTTCCAGAGTGGTGGATGTGATTCATATCCTCACAGCCTTCTAAAAGCCCAAAGGAAGAGAATACCTGGTGAGTCTGACTTCCCTTTGTATTTCGGGCGGGGAGATTCACTGGGGCGTATGTTCCAGACAGCTGAAGTCTGTTAGAGAAGGGGAGCCCAGTCTCTTGTAGGGGAGAATGTGATTTCTGGGAATTTGGGACTATAGATGAATCATTAAATAAAACAGAAAAGAGACGAGAAAAACTCTTCAAGGGTCTTTAATTGGGTTATATTTCAAAGACTACTCAAGAATGCAATCTCCAAGCTTGTGAAGACCACCGTGGTCATTTCTCTCCCTACTACTAAGACAAACTTTTATTTGTGACTATTGAACAAAGTGAACTGATATAGAACTTATTTTGAGGGATAAAATAACATTTGTTTTAGTCTCAGCAACCAAAATTCATAGGAGACATTAAAATTTCAGTAGTGAAAAAAAGAGGCCATGAATGGGAAGGGCAGTGATGAGAGGTATGTGAGAGAGTTCAGAGGAGGGAAGGGCAGGGAGCAGAGACATGGTACATTAAATTATAACCTCAAAAATAAACAAAAAATTAAAATATTCATGAGGCAACAGGGTAACATTTTTCTTTAGAAAAAACTGGAGATATTTTCTTTGCCTGATATTGGACGTGGGTGAGCCTTGGGTTTGCACTCTGTTGCTTATTTGAAGAAGGAAAGGCAACACAAAATTCAAGCTTGCAGACATCTTCTGAGTTTGAATGTTTCTCTCCATGTCTATGTTTTTGCTTTTTCTCTCTTTCATTTTCCTCCTCATCTGACTTTCCAAGACACTAATTATATAGTCTTACTTTTGTTGGTGATTTTTTTATTAGATATTTTCTTTATTTATATTTCAAATGTTATCCCCTTTCCTACTTTCCTCTCCAAAAATCCCCTATCCCCTCCCCTCCCCCTGCTCCCTAATACACCCACTTCCACTTGTTGGTGCTTTTAATGTACCACCCCATTCTATGATCTCTACTGACCATTGTGTCTTCTGGAATCTACCACATATTTGTGCTGGGATTAAGTTTTTGAAGATGTTAATAATTGACAACTGAATGATGAAATGGTGTAAAATGGAAACAGGAATCCACCGGGTTATAGGCATGAAGGAGGTTTATTAGTAAATAAAGTGGGATTAGTGTTAGTAGTAACATACATGAATTTTAGTGTGAAATTTATATATACTTATGTATACACGGAGTGACTGATATATCACTAATGGTCTGTAAACTATTAACTTAACAATGGATTTGAGTGTCACTGAAGAATGTCTCCACATATCTTTAACTAGAAGGTTGTTCTGACCCAACGGAGAAGTAAAGTGATTGGTACCACCATGAAAGCAGATTAAAACAAAACTAAATTTTTTCACACACTCTACACATTAGTGAGGATAGCATGTGTGTATACATCTGATTGTTGAACCTTCAGAGAGAGTTTTATTATCATTTTTGTGTGTTTGTGTGTGCAAGGTGTATGTGAGTATGTGTGCAGGTATATGTGCCATAGCATATGTGTCCAGGTCAGATGATAATTTTGTGGTGTTATTTCTCTTTTTTTACCATTACATGAGGTCAGAGATCTAATTCAGCTAGCCAGATTTTCATGGTTAGTTTATTTATCAATGAGCTCTCTCCTGGGCAGAGAAAAATGTAATTTTTAACTGCCAAAAAAAAAAAATCCTATGGGCCAATAGAAAAGAAATGATAAAAATTTTAAGTCAAATTTACAAATTTAAATGATTGTTTATAAATCTTTCAACTTTTAACTGAATTCCCCCAGTCCATCCTTACCATAATATATTCTGGCTCATTTTTACAAAGTAAAAAAGGAATATCCACTAATAAAATTCCTATTTTTAAGGGCTTCCTGTATGTAAAGTACCAGATCAGATTTTTCACCTACATTAACCTGGTTAATGTCCATGGCAGCTCTCTGCTATATTACTGTAATTAATTTTCAAGTGCATTTGAATATTATGCTTAAAGGTTTAAAGAACAATCTTAGGATGTATGCAGGAGTATTTAATGGGCAGATCTTTTGGAAAAGCATGATTGCAGCATTTGGTCAGAAGATATGAGCTTCAATCAACCAAATAAGGAAAATGGGTTTAGAGACAATAGCAACAATACAGAAATTAAACAGACATCAGATGTTGAGTATTGGTGAGAAAGATGTTGCATGTTGGTGGGAAGTCGGAAGAAAAGGGAGTAGAGACAGAAAAGAGATCTTTAGGAAGAATTGCCTTGGAGTGGATGAAAAATGAAAGGGAAACTATTTTTATTTTGTTTATGTGCATTGGTGTTTTGCCTGTATATTTGGCTGTATGAGGATATCAGATCTTGGAGTTACATGCAGTTGTGAGCTGCCAAGTGGCACTGGGGATGGATCCCATGCCCTCTGGAAGAGCATTCAATGCTCTTAAGCACCAAGTCATCTCTTCAGATCTCCATCTCTCTAGAGTTTGGTAAAGTGCACAAGATTGGATCTGCCCCAGAAGCATCTTTCATGCTGAGAACACTTCAGGGAAGACAAAAAGTATAGATGGACTAGCTCCTTTCTCTCCCAATAACAGCATAGAATGAAGAAATGAAATGAACATAGGCTAGTGGGTATTTCTGAGATTAAATGAATTTTCCCTTTCTGATGCTCACCTCTTCCTTGAAAGGATAATGCCAGGCTCATTTTTGTTTTTTTTTTTTTCTTCCTTGGGGTTAAAATTCAAGAATTCCTCTACTGCCTTAAATAAAGTATGTTTCATGAGGTGAGAGGATAGTTATTGCAGGCTCTCTGAGAAGATAGGGCAGCGTATATGCCACTCTTTCCATCTTTCATGAAGACAGTGGGTGGTCAATGCCAGAATGACAGAGACAATGAAATCTAGGGTGAGGTTTTGTCGAGAATCCATCTTAGGATCTTTGCAGGAAACTTGCTATTGACTAGAGCTAGTAGGATGGAAAAAAACAATATTTGATGACATCTTATCTTTCATTAGGTAAGTGTTCATTTGATCCCAAAAGTCCTAATTCAAAATGTATTGCAAAAGAAATAAAGAACTGTTCATATTTAATATCGCAATTGTCCCATGACCTAGATCCAATTATCCAATAGCCAAGAATCTGTGTCTTGATTTCTTTAAATGGTTTTATTATAATATCATACAAACAACCAAAACTTGTTTAGTTACCTACTAAATCTACCTAGTAAATTGGATATGTTGGATATATGCATGTGATAAGTTGGACCATAGAAATTTATTCCGGAAATCATCACCAACACCAAGTAAAGATATATTTATTACCTTCAAGGATTTTCTTGTGCCTCTTGGTACTTTTTCTCCACTTTGGGAGTAAGGCACTTAACATGAGATCAAAACTTTTTTTGTAAATTTTATTTTTAATTTATGTTTTACACTCTATATTCCATTCCTCGCCCCAATCCACCCTCCGACAGCTCCACATCCCACACCTCCTCCCCACCCCACCCCATCTCTATATGGATGCTCCCACCCCCACCCCACCTGACCTTTAAAATCCCTTGGGCGTCCAGTCTCTTGAGGGTTAAGTGCATCATATCTGAATGAACACAGATCTGGAAGTCCTCTACTGTGTGTGTGTTTGGGACCTCATATCATGCTGTCTGGTTGGTGGTCCAGTGTTTGAGAGATCTCGGGGTCCAGATTAATTGAGACTGCTGGTCCTCCTAGAGGATTGCCATTCTCCCCAGCTTCTTTCAGCCTTCCCTAATTCAACAACAGGGGTCAGCTGCTTCTGTCCATTGGTTGGGTGCGAATATCTTCATCTGGCTCTTTTGGCTACTTGTTGGGTCTTTCGGAGGGCAGTAATGATAAATCCCTCTTTGTGATCACTCCATAGCCTCAGTAATAGTGTCAGACCTTAGGGCCTCCCCTTGAGCTGGAGCCCACTTTGGGTCTGTAGCTGGACCTTCTTTTATTCAGGCTACTCTCCATTTCCATCTCTGTAATTCTTTCAGACAGGAACAATTATGCATCAGAGATGTGACTGTGGGATAGGAACCCCATCCCTCACTTGATGTCTTATCTTCCTGCTTGAGATGGGCTTTATAAGCTCCTTCTCCCTACTAGCAGGCATTTTATCTAAGGTCTCTCCCTTTGAGTTCTGGGAGTCTCTGACCTCTCAGGTATCTGGTGATGCAATATCATCAACTACATGCACTACTCTAT
>NC_034594.1:145735555-145736461 GCF_900095145.1 Mus pahari
CTCTACGAAAGGCCATAGGACTTAGGCCTCTTTCCTCTTAATAGGACATTCTTTGAAGCCATTTTCTTTGAAGATACAGGAATATATATATATATATATATATATATATATATATATATACAAAACAATTTCGCTCGAATTGATTGATAAAACAGTAGCTTACTTCTGGAGTACACATCTGCATCCTACACTAAGTGTACATGGAAGTGGATGGTAGAAAAAAATTGCACACCTGTGCTACTCACATTTTAGTGCCTTTACNTGCATGCATGTGACTATATATACCTTAACAGTGTTTTGATTATTTACACAAGTAAAGAAAGACTAGCAGGATCCTAAAAGNCATGAATAAATGATTTTGAACACAACTTGAAAAAAGGTCTTTGCTGCAGTCAAAGGTGTCCGTATGTAGCCTTTGTGATTAAGTGAGAAGACAGAAAAATGTACATATTTCTATAAAAAAAACTTTTTTGTATTCTGTTTTTGTTAATTGCTAATACAGCATTATAATCAGGGTAACTTCAAAACTCTGGTGGTACATCTTCTAAGAAGATGAAACTGCTCTGTTGACCTAGGAATGACGAGTGTATACAGGAAAAGAAGATGTGTCAGCTACAGAGATAGGTATGCTGTTCACAGTCCTGAGATTCATAGCTGAGAACACAAACCAGTATTGGAGGTCATGTCAAAAGTTGAACATGTTTCAATTAACTGTGGTTTTCTGTAATGGATTTTGTCTGTTGTAAAGAGATGTTTCCTTGATGAGGGGTGAAGACCAGACTTATATCTGAAGACTTGGAGCTAGGAGCATCCATTGAGATAGAACATGTAACATTTGTCTTTCTGGACCTAGGTTAGTTCACTGGATCTGGTCTTTTGTAGTTTCATCCATTTCCCTGCAAAGTT
>NC_034594.1:145736472-145741896 GCF_900095145.1 Mus pahari
TGCCTAGGGTCAGCTAAAGACAGGTAAGGATTTCACACCCTAGTCACAATTTGTGCTACTCCTTTGAGCCTTGTGAAAGCTAGCACCAGGGGGTTCTGCACTAGCAGACCTTTTCATGAATAATGCAATACCACAACCCCCTTATTTTCTAGGCCTTGGTAAATACTTGCATGTGAAAGTAACCCTTTCACAGAATTCTGAGCTCCTGGCTTTAAGGAATTTTCAGGACTTTGGGACACTGGTAGAAACTTCACCTGTGGTAAAAATTCAATCCTTAGAGGCAGTAATAATACTGAGAGAGAGCATACACCATACTAACATGCGGATAGGGTTCATGTATATAGATTATTGGAAATGCCAGGACTTCAGGAAGCTGAGTCTCCTTGAGACTCTTTTTCCTCAGGACTCGTCCAAGTTTTTAGACCTGTTGTGAATCACTACTAGAGTGGGTGTGGCAATTCATACTACTAATTTACTATTTCAGTAATGTCCTCTTTAGTATCACCAGGATTTGGCAATGCCACACAACCCAGACTGGAGAGAGCATCAAGATAGAGAGGGATCAAGTGTATGGAATGCATCAGTTTTCAGGTGAGAAAAGAACAAAGGGTAGTCCTATAGATGGAAATTGGAAAGCTTAAGTATATCTTTGTGCAACATATAAAAGTTAATGAGATCCATAACTTATTACAGTTCTGATTACAAGTAGTCAGCCATGAATGTGACATCTATAAATTTCCCTTCCCTAGAAGGCTCAGAGAACATGTTGAAAGGGGGAGCAGAAAGAGTGTAAGAACCAATGACTGGGGCAAAGCTATGTCCTGGACATGACAGAACTGTTGCACTCACAAACTCACATTAGCTGTGATTATCTGTGGAATACCTGCATGACATTAATTCAATGAATAATCCAACAAATCTGAGGGAGAGTCACATGAGATCCCACCACAGCTAAGATGCTAATGATGAATCCTTGGAGAAGGACAGTTGGTCCCTTTGAGGATATGGTGCTGGTAAGTTGCTCCTGTTATTGTGAATGACCTCATAATCATGTTTATATGATCAATACTTAGTGTATCATTAAAAAAAATAAGAAAATTGGTGGCATGTAGTTTAGAAAGAGACTTGGGGGAATAAATCCAAAAGCAGCTGAAGGGTACAGTGGGAAATAAATATGATAGAAATACATTGTATACATCTATGGGATTCTCAAAGAATGAGTGAAAATGGTTATATATTTAAAAATATTAGTGTGGACTCCATGGTCAAGAGTNTCTGTCACTATTACATGTGCCCCAATTTATAAAGATGAGCTTACTAGAGTTGGCTGTAGCCCATGCCTAAGACTAGCTCAGAGTAACTCAGAATAGTAAAATGCTCATTTACATTTATATTTATCATCTGATGACTGTTGACACTTCTTTATTGAAGGGGTGTGTAGTGGCTATTCCTGGTTGGCAGCTTGACTATTTCAAGAATAAACTATAGTCCAGAATTGGAGGGCTCACTTGTGATTGAGATCTTTTAGGTTGTAGACACAACTTTCTGACCTGGATCTTGGCATGGATCTCTTGAGGCATAGTGGCCATGCGAAGCTTAGGCCCAGGCAAGGTAGTATGCACCTTTAATCCCAAGAGACTGAGTCAAGGAGATCTCTCACTGGGACAAAGCAAGTCCCAGATCCAGGAGTGGTTGTAAACACCTTTAATTTGAGCCACACTTTCTTCTGGAGACCTGCATAAAGACATTGAAAGAAGGAAGATTCACTCTTCTTCACCTGTTTGCACATACATACTTGCCAGCACATCTGTGGAAACCTACTTCTACAGAAGACTACCCTCGTGGGACTGAGCAACTACTAGATTCTTGAACTTCCCATTCACAGTTGACCATTATTGGTTAGTTGGACTATAGACTGTAAGTTATCAGAATAAATTCCCTCAATATAGAGAGACATTCCATAAGTTCTGTGACTTGAGAGAACCCTGACGAATACAAGGGGCATACAAAGAGAATCACTGTATCCTCACACAATATCTCAACCACTCCCTCCTGCACCTCCCAGCTAATTGTGTAGAATTCTACCCTAAAACATTGCCTCATGGTTTGAAAAGGTCTATACAAGGTAAACTGAACTGAGGATTCCATCTGTGTAGTATGGGAAGCCAGCATCCATGCTGAGGTTATACTTTCAAAGGTACAGCTACTTTGGGTTACTCATGATCCTGTAAGTATCATCTAACATGGGCTTTCTAAGTATGCAACAACCCCATAGATTACCCAAACTGGATTTTGGTGAGATCATACTTTGGCCTATGAATGATGTCCTGTAAGGATGATGTAGATACTTGTCTGTGTCTCCCCAGGGAAAGAGCTGCTGCAAAGATACACAAAATAGTTATCTCCATAATCTCACTTCCTGNTGGATATGTGAGCACAGTGTATTAAAGTGCATGCCATCAGTTATTTATTGTTCTCAGGGTGTTTCAGTCTTAACTAATTATAGCATGTATCATAATATATAAAAATAGCAGATTTTCTTATCTGACTTCTGATTATATACTCAATCGAATTGAATGTCTATAAATATTCGATCAACTTCTTTTTTCCTAGAGCTTATCACAGTGCAGGGATTGTTTAAATTTCCAATAACTACTTTTTAGAGAGATAAATGAGCAATTAACACACTGATGATTCCATCAAGATACTGCAACTTCATACATCATCTTTGTTTTTGACAGGTGAATGAATATTTCTAAACTATGTCTACATGTTAAAGAACACGAGAGTCCACTGGACCCCTCTTGATATTCAGCTCTTCATCCATTTTTGGAGCTACCAGTCTTGTCTGTGCATTTGTGCTTCGGAAAACCAGCCCCTCAGACATATTCTATAGTTAATTTCCTTGGTGATTAGCATCATGGACTGTTTTCCTTTNTGACTGATAGCCTGTCAGTCTTTTTCAGAATATATAAAATGACTTTANAATCCTCTTTCCACTGTTCTAACCATGGTGTATGTGACTATAAGTTTAATTAACTGGAAATACAGCACAATAAAGTGAATAAATGAAAGGAAGACAGAGTTCCCTCTTCTGACAAGCCCCAGTCTGTAGACATCACTATTCCAGTCAGACGGCTAGAGACATCTCCTTAGGTCAGCCCTTTATGATTTATTTATGAACAAAATCCCTATTGCCTAAAAACCACAAGCAGTTCTGTTCTACAGGGATCATTCACAGTGGTCTACTTGGATACAAATATTATTTTGAAACAATGCTTATGAGAGGATAGAACTTTAATTCTGCATCATTTCTTTTTCTCTTCTGAGTGTAATCCTTAATTAGAGTTTCTCTCTCTCTCTCTCCCTCTCCCTCTCTCTTGCTTAGGAAATCACATAAATTTGCTTAAGTTTGAAGATACAATCCTGTCCCATGGTATAATTCTGCATTTTATATCCATGCTAATCATATTGCATAAGTTGGTCAGGTCATGACTATTTGTAGGCATGTATCATTGACAGATCTCCATCTCTCTAGAGTTTGGTAAAGTGCACAAGATTGGATCTGCCCCAGAAGCATCTTTCATGCTGAGAACACTTCAAGGAAGACAAAAAGTATAGATGGACTAGCTCCTTTCTCTCCCAATAACAGCATAGAATGAAGAAATGAAATGAACATAGGCTAGTGGGTATTTCTGAGATTAAATGAATTTTCCCTTTCTGATGCTAACCTCTTCCTTGAAAGGATAATGCCAGGCTCATTTATGTTTTTTCTTCCTTGGGGTTAAAATTCAAGAATTCCTATACTGCCTTAAAGAAAGTATGTTTCATGAGGTGAGAGGATAGTTGTTGCAGGCTCTCTGAGAAGATAGGGCAGCGTATATGNCACTCTTTCCATCTTTCATGAAGACAGTGAGTGGGCGGTCAATGCCAGAATGACAGAGACAATGAAATCTAGGGTGAGGTTTTGTCGAGAATCCATCTTAGGATCTTTGCAGGAAACTTGCTATTGACTAGAGCTAGTAGGATGGAAAAAAAACAATATTTGATGACATCTATCTTTGATTAGGTAAGTGTTCATTTGATCCCAAAAGTCCTAATTCAAAATGTATTGCAAAAGAAATAAAGAACTGTTCATATTTAATATCGCAATTGCCTTTCCCATGACCTAGATCCAATTATCCAATAGCCAAGAATCTGTGTCTTGATTTCTTTAAATGGTTTTATTATAATATCATACAAACAACCAAAACTTGTTTAGTTACCTACTAAATCTACCTAGTAAATTGGATATGTTGGATATATGCATGTGATAAGTTGGACAATAGAAATTTATTCCGGAAATTATCACCACCACCAAGTAAAGGCATATTTATTACCTTGAAGGATTTTCTTGTACCTCTTGGTACTTTTTCTCCACTTTGGGAGTAAGGCACTTAACATGAGATCAAAACATTTTTTTGTAAATTTTATGTTTAATTTAGGTTTTACACTCCATATTCCATTCCTCACCCCAATCCACCCTCCGACTGCTCCACATACCACACCTCCTCCCCACCCCGCCCCATCTCTATATGGATGCCCCCACCCCCACCCCACCTGACCTTTAAAATCCCTGGGGCTTCCAGTCTCTTGAGGGTTAGGTGCCTCATATCTGAATGAACACAGATCTGGAAGTCCTCTACTGTATGTGTGTTGGGGACCTCATATCAGCTTGTGTATGCTGTCTGGTTGGTGGTCCAGTGTTTGAGAGATCTCAGGGGTCCAGATTAACTGAGACTGCTGGTCCTCCTAGAGGATTGCCATTCTCCCCAGCTTCTTTCAGCCTTCCCTAATTCAACAACAGAGGATAGCTGCTTCTGTCTATTGATTGGGTGCAAATATCTTCATCTGACTCTTTTAGCTACTTGTTGGGTCTTTCGGAGGGCAGTAATGATAGATCCCTTTTTGTGATCACTCCATAGCCTCAGTAATAGTGTCAGACCCAAGGGCCTACCCTTGAGCTGGAGCCCACTTTGGGTCTGTAGCTGGACCTTCTTTTATTCAGGCTCCTCTCCATTTCCATCTCTGCAATTCTTTCAGACAGGAACAATTATGCGTCAGAGATGTGACTGTGGGATAGGAACCCCACCCCTCACTTGATGTCTTTTCTTCCTGCTTGAGATGGGCTTTATAAGTTCCCTCTCCCTACTAGCAGGCATTTTATCTAAGGTCTCTCCATTTGAGTTCTGGGAGTCTCTGACCTCTCAGGTATCTGGTGATGCAATATCATCAACTACATGCACTATTCTATAGGGATAATATGAAAACCCAATTCATTNGTAGAATTGATATATTATAGCACTTGAATTACCACTCCATAATTCCATGGTATTATATTCTGGTAATACCATTCTTTGCTCTTATCTTTTGACAATTTTAAGA
>NC_034594.1:145752893-145757731 GCF_900095145.1 Mus pahari
CCATGGCCGAGATGAATAGCCCTGCTCTTGTCAATGTCTCTAATTTACCTAGTCTTCTCTGTTAGAGAGGTTCTTACATAAAGGTACTGAGAGAGAAAATTTTAGGATGTTAATAACTGTGAATAAGTGGTCTGAAGAAGGGAGGAGAAAATATTCTGAGTCATGAGCATAAGACAGCAGGCCCAATAATGCCTTCTGTTCCCNGAAATAAAATGAAATCCTAAGATTTTACATTGAATTTCAATATATACAGGTATANTGGAAACCTATTGTAAAGGACTTACCTCCAAATTATCAGTTGCATAAGCAGGCTACAAACCTGACAAAACTGTTGTTCCCAGTTGTACCTGGAATGAGCAGCCACTATGGCCTCGGAAAGAAGTAAGTTCTGGAGAACATAAACACACTGTCAGAAATAAAACTGAATATTGTGCTCTTCCTGATCCATTCCTCTGTTAGAACAGTTCATGTAGCAATTCATGATTCGATTCTGCTTGATGTACCTCCAAAAAAGATTTCAAATCAGAATAAAAAGGGGAAATTAGAAAATGTATAACATCATGTTTGAAATATTCAAAGAATTGCTTACAAGTACAGAGGGGTGTGCTTGAATTTAAACTGGCTACGTTGTCAAACAGTAAGGAATAGCTGCTAATAAAATGAGTACTTATTTTGGGCTTCCTGTTTGTCAAGTACCAGATCAAATTCCTTACCTGCATTTAACCTGTTTAATGTTCATGGCAGCCCTGAACTTTATTACTATAATCAGCCCGCAATTGAATTTTGAACATTGTGGTTAAAACTTTGAAGTGATTGAAGGAATTTATGCAGGAGTGTCCAAGTAGTTTCTCATGAAAACAGGATTATAGCATCCAAGTGCAGATGCAACAGCAATGTAGAAAATGGGTATACAAACAATTGTGCAGTGATACAGGGAAGGAGAATGGGCATCATGCGTTGGGTGCAAGTGGGAAGTGGGAAGGAGAGATAATATGGGGGAGTTACAGAAAACTATACCTTTAGGGCCATGTAGAAGGGAAGGGAAGCAGTTCAAAGAACTCTAAGCTTTCCAGATGGAAGTAAAGGATATGTCTAATAAAGATGGAAGGGTATCTCTGCCCTATTACAGCTTCTTATTCTAGCTTCACCTGGGGGGCAGATGCATGTTAGATGGTCCTGCTTCTTTTGGTTCTAACATTGTGTGGGATGTGAAGGAACAAAGTGAACCACGGGATTTCCGTGCTTTCTGTATTTAAATGAATTTTCTCGTTGCTCCCACAGAGGATCTATGTCACTGTCAAAGACGCTTGGCTCATCTTGGTCCCTTTTCATTCCTTTGGCCAGAATTCTAGGGAGCGGCAGAGTGCACGTATTGGAATATTATGCAGCCATTTTCATAATATCAGAGAACAGTGGTTACAGGGCCTGCAGGCAGAGTAGGCCTACTTTTCCCTCTACGTTAGCTACTGAATATAGTGCTGTAGTAAATATGAAGGCAAAGATAACACTTTGATGCTTTGTTTTAAATCTATGCATACAAAAGTTACTGAACATTAAAATATACAACTAGATGACACATCTTCACGATCGAAAATAGACTATAAACATGTATGATATTGTGAATAATAATAAGTAAGTGCTATTAATATATGCAAGTATTGGAAAATAGTTGAATGAGCAAACCTTACACATTGTTAATGGAATAGAAACAAAAGCATATGATGTGTCGAAAACAGTGGAGGAAAGTTCATAATTGTTGAAACAGGACTAAAGAGTGACTCAATAAGAACTCTATAGTTAAGAAACTGAAGACAGGCCATTTCTACAAATCTCTTTTAATTTTGATCTACTTGGTTTCTTGTCTCCATCTGTGCTCTTAATCCCATGGCCCTAGTTTAAGGATTCTACAATTCCAAAGGAAAGATGGCACAAAGAGGAAGACTGAGCCATTCACCAATAGCTGAGTGTTGAGACTCTGCAGTCCCTAGCCTTGTGCAGGATAGACGCATTCTTCACTGAACACCTTGGTCCAGCCTATTCTGGTTCATGTTTGACTCATCAAAGCTTTCTTCCCTTTGCCTCATTTCCTGAAGCATATACTAGTCTCAATGCTAAAGTCAAATGCAACCTTTGTAACAGAGTTCCTATTTGAAGGTTTCTCCAGCTTTGGTTGGCAGCACAGGCTTGCCTTTTTTGCCATTTTCCTAACATTGTATTTTCTCACGCTGTCTGGAAATGTGATTATTGTGAGTATTATTCAGCTGGATCATCATCTACATACTCCCATGTACTTCTTTCTGGCCATATTGTCTATCTCTGACACCTGCTATNCCGTGACTATTATACCACGCATGCTTTCTGACCTCCTCCATCCTTTCCACACNNTTGCTTTTCGAGACTGTGTGGTCCAGATCTTTTTTTATCTAACTTTTGGTATCAACAACTGTTTCTTACTCATGGTCATGGGATATGACCGTTATGTGGCCATTTGCAACCCCCTAAGGTATTCAGTCATCATGGGTAGGAAGGCTTGTGTCCACTTAGCATCAGGGTCACTGGGAATTGGCCTAGACATGGCTATAGTCCAAGTTACATCAGTATTTAGCCTGCCCTTCTGTGATAGATTTGTAATCCCCCACTTCTTCTGTGATGTGAGACCCCTGCTGAAGCTGGCCTGCACAGACACCNCTGTCAATGNGATCATCAACTTTGTAGTCAGNGTGTGTGTTCTTATTCTACCAATGGTTGTGGTCTTCATCTCCTATGTCGTGATCGTCTCCACGATCCTTAAGATTGCTTCAGCTGAAGGTAGGAAGAAGGCCTTTGCCACCTGTGCCTCCCACCTCACGGTGGTCATCATCCACTATGGCTGCACTGCGATCATCTACATGAAACCTAAGTCCCAGAGCTTGCTGGGGCAGGANAGACTCATCTCAGTGACCTACACTCTTATCACCCCTCTACTGAACCCTTTGGTATACACTCTGCGGAATAAGGAGGTCAAAGATGCCCTACGCAGAGCCCTGTGGCAGAAGCCACTTTCATCTTAATCAGGTTCATTTGTGAATTTCGTTTCTTTCAGTTGGTGAATATGCAGTTATCTTAAGTTGTTTCTAATAATGCCTTATCTTATGGTACCAGCAAAACCAGAACATGTTGACAGTTGATAACTAGAGGCTTCCTTCTATGTCATCAGAATTCTCTGTGCTATGCTCTGGAGGAATGAGATAATGATTTTTATNTACTTAGTTTAANTTGAAAGAAAATNTATAAACATAGGTTACTTATGGCCAGAGACTTGGTAGGCTTCTTTTGATTGGTTATTTTATTTATTTACACTTCAAATGTTCTCCCCATTCCCAGTCTATGCTGCACAAGTCCCCCATCCCATCTNCCCTCCCCTTTGTCTCTAAGCATTTTTTCTGTCTATGAATGTCATGGTCAACTAACACTTTTTCATTTCCCAACTCCTTCAAGCCTAGACTTGTTCAATATAAGAGCAGCACTGCTTTGTGTGTAGAACTGTTTACTTGTGCACATATCTACACTCTCCATGAAAATGTTATGACTTGATGTCATGTGTCACACAGTCACCTTTAAACCAATGATANACTTGATATATATGGGCAGAAATCATACAACTCATTGTGTTACTATGAGCTGGTACAATGTGTGATACGTAGCTACACTCTATGGTACTNATACAAGGACAAAATTGTTTGTCAATATATTTTTTTCAGAACAGATTCTCATTGGTAGTCATAAAACCTGTATTGATTTGAGTTTATTAAAACATTAAATCCTTTAAGTTTCTAACTCTGATAAATATCAGTTTGGAAACAAACCCAGAAANNCCTGTTTGCTGTGGTTGGTACAGAAACACACATTTTATGTCAAAATTTTCTTGTATTGTGTTTTTATGAATATCATGTTAATTTGTCTGATAACTTGAGGATTTTTCAAGAGATGTAAAGTANGTCTTTAAAGCAGTGGTATCACAGATGTAAGAAAGTAAAATTGTATCAGCTAAAGAGAACACAGGTGTGGCCTCTCCACAATCCTTTTACACACACATAAGAANACTCAGACTGANAAGACAGACATATGGGCAAGGTGAGCTTTATTNATCCTTTCAAGGCTGCAATAATGAGGGTGGACCTGGAAGGAGCCTGTAGATATCACAGTGAAAGGAACATCTGATCTGCTGTTTGACAGGAGTGGAGCATAGCACTTTGGACAAAAACACTAGAATGTGAAGTCTACGCAGGGAAGAAGTATGGAGGACTATGCGTACAGATTTCCAGAAACAATAGAGCCAGTTAATTTGTGTGGAGTTGANTAAAGGACCATTTTGGTAACTCTGGTTTAAGTAAAGGTATGAAGTAAAGCCATTCATGAACTCCCAGGTAACTAAGAACCCTGGAGTGGGTATCTCTCTGAGTCCCCTTCAGGAAGCATCCTGGCTAAGGGACTGCATCTTTGTGCTTTTAACATGTTCTGGGGNCATGCTGCCTCCAGTGGTTTGTCTAATCTGTGTTATCTCCTCTCTATGGTGATGGTGAAGAGCNATCTTAGGTCCAGAGCTGTCATCTGTGACATGGTTTAGGGTTTCTGCCATGACTGGTTCATATTTCATCTTGTCTCTCTCAACCCAGCTTCCTTCAAAGGTGTGGATGATGCATCCAAGCCACTGTCCTGGAAATCTGNTTCCTGGAGTCAGGAATCTGCAGCAGCAGTTTAGAATTCCATGTCTGGGACCATTGACATTTGTGGAAGCACAAATTTTAGCCTTAACTTATTCCAGTACAGGTAGATGAGATCTTTTCTTTTCATCTTAA
>NC_034594.1:145761919-145763221 GCF_900095145.1 Mus pahari
TGTTTATTGAGTATTTGCTATTTATTGCATGTCACATAACCAGCTGCAGTTGGTTTAATGAAGCATTTATGCAATTCCTGTGGAATAGAGTTTTCTATGGAACACGAGTGGCCTTAGACAGTTGAGAAGCTATTGAGGATTCTGTGGAAAACTACTGTTAAGAATTGCTTCTTTAGCAATGACATTAGTTCCTTTATGTATCTAGGTTAGGAGTTCGGTTTCAACTTTCTTGAAATTTTTCCAGTCTTCTGAATCTCCAAGACTGATTTGAACTGTTCTTGGGTTGAGAGCAATAACCCCGTGTCCACAGCAAACAGAATCAACACCAACAATGGGAAAATTAGTTGTAGCCAACAATACTGGCTTTTGTAAGCTGGAATGGAATGTAGATACAATAAGTATANAATTTACATTAGAAAATGAAAAATGAAAAATGAGGCTCAGAGAGCCATCTTCTTTAAGAGGAACACAAGCATGGTTGTCCATTATTAGTATAATGGAGTATCCAGAAANANAGANNGAATACCCAAGATTCTGAGTTCCACAGTNTGTGCTCTCTAGACCACTGTAGANGGATGAATGTTTCTCAGTAGCACCCTTCTACCCACTCTTCTAGACAGTGAAAGTCATAGGAAAGAGGATGCTATTATCTGATTACTTGTATGTAGAAAGGACACAGCATGGAGCCTGAGATGATTAAACTTGAGAGCATAATTCTATGTTTGACCATGTTGCTTTTTTTATAGATAATTATGAACATGCCAAAATNAAACTAAATTTCCTCCTTCAATGACAAGCAAACATTTCAAAGTTCCCATCTTACATGATTTCTTTCCCTACCATCAATAATTAATATGGACTCTTCAGACCTGTATCTTTGTCCTTCAGCTTCCCCAAACACTTTCAATTTGATAAATACAAACACTATTTTTTAGAAAGCAATAGATANAATTTCTCAAATGTTAATTATAACATGTTATATCTGGACATGCTTTTACGGTTTTTAAAGCCATTGGACAAAAGTATCTCATTAACCTTTATAAATTTCCATTTAGTGCGTAGATATTACCATCAGCAAATAGCAAATAAGGACTCTACTGTGGAGATATGGACTCTCACANTGCATCCTTGGTCACCTCACTGAAAATTTGTTAGGCTTTCTAGGCAACCACAATGGCCTTATTGTACTAACTTAAAACACTGGCTCATAAGTCCACTTTCTCTTCTCCTGCCATGAACTATTTTTTTTCCTCTATCAACTTACCTTCTACTACAGCAATTCTGAATTTGTCAGATTCATAT
>NC_034594.1:145766125-145769510 GCF_900095145.1 Mus pahari
ATCAGTATGGGAATGAGACCCACATCCCTGGACCTTTAGTGATCATTGTGGAGCAGGAGCTGTGCTCTTTCCTTTAGCCCCTCCATTGGTATCTGTCTAGACTCTAGTAGATGGCAGAGGA
The DNA here is from genome assembly GCF_900095145.1 of Mus pahari. Taxonomy (NCBI): domain Eukaryota; kingdom Metazoa; phylum Chordata; class Mammalia; order Rodentia; family Muridae; genus Mus; species Mus pahari. The sequence goes on from NC_034594.1 coordinate 145,766,247, forward strand.
TTGCAAAGATCCAAGCCATTAGCCTGGTTTCCCACTGACATGGTGCTCAGCCCACTTTCCTCAGCTTCTTTCTTCTACAAACTTCCTGAAAAGCAGCCATAGTTTTCGTATGTGCTACAGAGTCTCCAAAAAAAACATCAATGATCCCACCATGACACTCTCTAAATGCATTTTGGTCCCTCAGGGCAGAGAATAACATGAACCTGTACTTACACATAAGCAAGAGTGCTAGGCACAGCTGGGTAGACCCTCCAGTGACCATNGCCCCTGCACCTTCAGGTGCTAACTGCACCAGAGAACTATGGCTTCGAAAATAGGCTTGAAACCACAAAGGAGAAGGAAATGTCTTCTACATCGTATCTNGTTAACTCATCAGCTATGCCTGGGCTTGGCTTTCTCCAGAGATAATAATAGGGTTGTGCCAAATTGGGCAATTTTATAATCAACCATTTTCTCCTATTGTACCTTCAGCTGACACGTAGAATCTGGTAGGCANGGACCAAGGGTCTAAGCAGAGTCATGCGGATTCCTTAAGGTGACATTCATTGNACAAGAATTTGATTTGAGACTTAAAAATACAGAGTATAGAGGAAAACATAAATGTTTTCAACAGAAAACATTAATGTCCGTTTTATGCTTGAAGCAATCAGATACTGTTGTTTCTATAATAAAGCTTTGTTGTCAGATATTTTTTTATCGTCAGGTAGTATTGCTTACCATCAGAATTTTGTGACATATTTAAATAAAATATGCTCAGGAATATCATAAAAATAAAAATAAAAAATAGTTAAAACTTGCAAACTTATAGTTATTTTAAATCATTTATACTTAAAATGTTTATATAATATATATTTAAAATGATTTATACTTAAAATGTATAAATTATTGTTATCATATCTACACACACACACACACACACACACACACACACACACACACACACACATACACATATCCTGAAACTAATTCCAGAGTTTCTCTTCATGTTCCTTGACAACTTCCTGTCTTCTTTGACTTTTTAGCTCTTGAAAATCACATGTTGTTGATATTTACAGGGCAGAAGTCAATTACTCCTAATGACCATGTTGCTGGGTTCTACTTATAAACTACAGACAGTNATATCAAGACTCTGCCTTCATTATAAGCTCTAATAAAATATCTTATATGTAAAGCACATTNCATAGCATCTATCATGTGAAAATATTCATAAATACATATCCTTTTATTTGCTAGTATTATTTGGGAAATAGCTTTAGTAGAACCATTTACTTTGGCTATGTTAAGGCAATAAGAAGGCTCCATAAGCTTTTTATTCAGTGGCTGGCATCTTCTGGCAGGGCATTTTGAGNAATCTCCATCCTCGCTGGAGTCCTGAGGAAAAAGAAGGATCAGGAAGTTTGGTGCAGAGAGAAAGCAAGGAAGAATGTAGAAGGGTCTTGTAGGAGGGTAATGCTTGAATTCCTCCACCCTGGAACAGACTGAGACTGGTTGGGCTTTATAGATTGTTGAGATTTTATTGAGANATTTGGGGGTTCTTCTTTCCCAGGAGAGAAGCTTTCCAGTAAAACTGTCTCAAGTGCTGCCACTTTACTGACTGTGGCTCATATGGCTTCTACANGGGCTTTCCCTGAAGTCTATACATCCTACGAACAACCCCTACTTATGTGTGAGCAAGGATGCACTCCCTGAGAGCTGCTAGCTTAGTCTGAAGAGGATGAGTTTGATAGATCATTTTTATTTGCTTCACCATCTAAAACTTTCACTTNTGCGCCCAACACTGAGGTATAGGGTTCTGTTAGAAGCAGCAACAGCAGAACAAAAAGCAGGTTCAACCAAAGAAGTTCGTTAAAACTTAAAAACAAATCAAAGTTCTTCTTTTAGACCCTAAAAAAGTAAACAACTCACAGTATGAACATCAAAGAGAATAAACCATACATTTATTTCCAGATTATATTTCTAAAATGAGAAAAGGAATAAGACAAAACTCAGAAGAAACAAAAAGCATCAAGATTAAATAAGAGTTTCACTTATCTTGCTTAATATACTTTAAATCCTGTACCTTTTAACCTTATTTGAAAATTCCCTCCAAATGCATGTTTATTTATTTATTATTATATATTTATTTATTCACTNACTTTAGAGGATGCTCTGAGGCCTCAAAATATATTTTATACCCACTGTCTGTACAGTATAGCTGCTCATTTCTTATACTCAGTTTATCTTCATTAAGATGTGCTTTGAGGCACAGGGAGATTGTTAATACATGGACATTATATTTTAAACTAATTGTTTTCCCATGTAATTATTATTATTGTGACCATGTATTTGAAAACATTGTTCTGAAAGGGATTAATAAGTTCAGGGTACCAAAAAAGGTATCTATGCCTTATAAAGTTTTATGACAGTTAAATTATAGAATCAAAAAAAGAAGGAAGAATGTTTACTTAACACTTTATAGAATCTCATTTCTTAACAGGATTTTGANTCTGAAAACAAATGTATGTAGTACATAATGACATCTTGTGCTTAGATTTAAACCTGTTGCCAGTTCTCAGAAGACTTAATCGGTATTTCATTTTGTGGCATGGAGACATAAAACTCTAATGGCCATGCATAAAGGATGGGACTTTTGTTCTATGAGATGTCCTTGAAGTTGGATTTAGAGTGAGGAGCTTTTAACTGGAACTTTATTGTCCTGTAATATGTCTGAAAGAGAAGTGGCAGAGCTTAGCCTGTTCCTTTCAAAATCAGGAACCAGGAGGGCCAATAGGCTGCCTTATTCTGTTTTATAAACCCAAGGTCCAATAATATTAGATACAAAATGCTAAAAAGGTAATTTACCTGTCTCCTTGCAGTGTNTGTACCTCAAAAATAGCCCAGTGTCTCTAATGATCATGGACAGGTCTAAGGATGCAGTACATCATACCATCTTTGTCCCTTTTACCAACTCTATGCAGTTAGTAAAGAGGAAATTACATCATAGAGAGGTTAGGAAGTTTGTTGAAGGACTTATTGAAGGACAATGGCAAACTAAATACTTAGGATTTGAACTCAGGCAATTTGGCAGGAGAGCACACATGCATAACCAGACAGAAAGACAAGTGTCCTTTTTTCAGTCAATCAACATATCAAGACTGAGTGACTGAGGGTTTGCCATACCTATTTTAAAACCCCTTAAATTACCAGAGCTCATCACCCAAACAGGGAATCATTGATCGAGNTCATGCACTTCTTGTTTCACACATTCCTGTCCTTACTCCAAAG
>NC_034594.1:145770024-145782494 GCF_900095145.1 Mus pahari
TTTCACTTCTTGTCTTGACCTGAATGGTTACCTACTTTTGGTTCAAGAAAAAATAAATCTGAAAGAAATAAATGGAAACTCCTGGGACTCACAGTAAATGCCACTCAGAAAGAGAGAAAGATGGGGGATTATACAAGCTCTGGCCTGGGCACAGCTAGAGATTATTACTCCAGGAAAAGAAAAATGGGACTTTAAAAAATCATGTCATCTATGATCCTTTCCCTCCCTCTTTTGAGGATTAAGTTCTCTCTAACTAGAAAGGGAGAACCAAGTGGAAATTATCCCAGAGATAATACTCAAATGGAGACAGGCTGGAAAACATGTATCTCGCATCTGATGTCTTAACAACAAAAAATATGGTTATTCAAACATAAAGGTGACTATAATTGAATAATGAAACTTAATAGAATGGAAGTGATATACTATAGACTGTTTAAAAATAAGTCATGCCAGATATACCAGTTGATTGACACTAGTGAAAGCCAAATAAAATAAAATAAATAAATAAATAAATAAATAAATAGAAATATATGGTTCTTTTCTGGGTACAAATGAAAACTCAAAAGACTGATAATAACATTCCTAACAAGTGTTACAATACTTGAGTACTAAATTATAAAATATACAAACAAAGAAAAATGAAAACAGTCAGATGTTCACTGTGTTTTTCCTGAGCTGAAGTTTAAATTGGGCATAATATAATTTATGTCATACTCTGTGTTATAGCATCTAGGGTAGACATGTAGGCATCTCGTGGCATCTTATAGCTGAGGGAGGAGTCTGAACCAGGAAGGGTTCTAAAGCACTCTGACTGTAAGCTTTGCCTATGAACATCATTTCTAGACAAGAGAGCCAAAGGTCTTCAGACTTGCCTTTCTTTCTTCCTACAGATGCAGGTGTGGGATGAGCATGCACAGAGCACTCAGAGCAAGGAGAACTGTAATCTAATCCTGCAGGGGAAGACGCAGACAGGGTATGGTGCTGGGAAGGCCATTGGAATATTAAAACGTTATATTAGGTTGTTTAAATACAAAAAGATTATCTGAACATATTTCTAAGAAACTATGTTCACAAAGGATGTGAACGGACTCTCAAGACTGATTCTCAACTCAGACGGCTCATTCTCTATGTGGCTTTCTCAAGGTACAAGATGACCTTATGTTTCTTTTTTCTTTTTCCCCCAAATAATATTGTCATTGATTCTTCAATAATTTCTTTTTAATTATTTTATTAGATATTTTCTTTATTTACATTTCAAATGCTATCCCAAAAGTCTCCTACACCCTCCCTGCCCTGCTCCGCTACCCACCCACTCCCACTACTTGGCCCTGGCCTTCCCCTGTGCTGGGTCATATAAAGTTTGCAAGACCAAGGGGTCTCTCTTCCCAATGAAGGCCAAGTAGGCCACCTTCTGCTACATATGCAGCTAGAGACACAAGCTCTGGGGGTACTGGTTAGTTTATATTGTTGTTCCACCTATAGGGTTGCAGACCCCTTCAGCTCCTTGAATAATTTCTCTAGCTCCTCCATTGGGGGCCCTGTGTTCCATCCTATAGATGACTGTGAGCATCCACTTCTGTATTTGACAGGCATGGCATAGCCTCACAGGGGACAGCTATATCAGGGTCCTTTCAGCAAAATCTTGCTGGTGTATGCAATAGTGTCTGCTTTTGGTGACTGATTATGGGATGGACCCCCGGATGGGGCAGTCTCTGGATGGTCCATCCTTTCGTCTTAGCTCCAAACTTTGTCTCTGCAACTTCTTCCATGGGTATTTTATTCCCTATTTTAGGGAGAATGAAGTATCCATGTGTTGGTCTTCCCTCTTGATTTTCTTGTGTTTTGGAAATTATATCTTGGGTATTCTAGGTTTCTGGGCTAATATCTACTTATCAGTCAGTGCACATCAAGTGATTTCTTTTGTGATTGGGTTACCTCACTCAGGATGATATCCTCCAGATACATCCATTTGCCTAAGAAAAAACCAAGGATAGCAAAAACNATTCTCAACAATAAAAGAACCTCTGGGGGAATCACCATACCTGACCTCAAGCTGTACTACAGAACAATTGTGATTAAAAACTGTATGGTACTGGTACAGCAACAGACAGGTAGATCAATGGAATATAATTGAAGACCCAGAAATTAATCCATACACCTATGGTCACTTGATCTTTGACTAGAGAGCTAAAACCATCCAGTGGAAAAAAGACAGCATTTCAACAAATGGTGCTGGCACAAATGGCAGTTATCATGTAGAAGCATGAGAATTGATCCATTCTTATCGCCTTGTACAAAGCTCAAGTCTAAGTGGATCAAAGAACTCCACATAAAACCAGAGACACTGAAATTTATAGAGGAGAAAGTGGGGGAAAGCCTCAAAGATATGGGCACAGGGGAAAATTTTCTAAACAGAACAGCAATGGCCTGTGCTGTAAGATCAAGAATCGACAAATGGGACCTCATAAAATTGCAAAGCTTCTGTAGGGCAAAAGATACTGTCAATAAGACAAAAAGGCTACCAACAGATTGGGAATTTTTCCCAATCCTAAATCTGATAGGAGAGTAATATCCAATATGTACAAAGAGCTCAAGAAGCTGAACTCCAGAAATTCAAATAACCCAATTAATAAATGGGGTACAATAATTTCACTTCATACACATTGATCACACTCGTTCGCAGGCAGTCCATGTCCAGACCCCCTCACTTGTGACCTTTGCCCCTCCATCAGGATGTTTTGTAAGTCCAATTTGTGTTGTGCATATAACTACTGGAGCAAGGTTAAGCTCCCGTTGACCTGCCTAGTAAAGAAAACGGAGTCCTACTCTACCTGCACCCACACCAGAAGCCATCAAGGGTGGAGAGCCAAACTTCAGCACCCTTATCACAGTTTTTAAGAGTTCTTGCTGATGGCTTCCTTTTTAGCCTGTTACTTTTTGAACGGTATTTGGGAGATAGGGGTCTGTGCGGAAGCCTTCCATGTACCTCTTTCTTAATTGAGTGTCGGCAGTCGTCAATATCATTGCCAAAATAACTTCCTTGCTGTTAACAGTCAAGGTTTACTCAGATCATGAGCTTTACTCAGATCATGAGCTTCCACATAGTTTCTGGTAGCAGCACAGACTATAACCCCAGCTACAGACAGATCATAGACCCAGACAAGGCCCTCAGAAGCAACCTGGATTGTAGACATCAACAAGGCTCCAAGTGGCAAATGGCACAGCCCACAGAGGTCAGCATGGCTTCACACCATGATTTAGACCACAGATGTCCTCATGACATTAGTTGTTAACCCGGGTNAAGAACATTAACCAGGATCCTGACGGCATCAGGACTACTGACCCATATGTGGCCCTCAGTAGCATCACAGACCATGATACAAACCGAAAAGTGATTCTTCTCCATCTCATGCATCTATCCTTGCCCAGAACCAGGGCAATACTGTGGCCAGACTGTGTTTTAGGAGCTGAGTGCATTCTCATAAACTCCAGACAGCTTCACACCATCCGGGTGAACCCATTGGATTAAAGACTTGTTCCACTGTCAACATCTCTCATACCTGTCACCATCATCATGTCTCCAGTCTGTCTTTCTACACAGTGCATGCTCCTCGTCGCTCCTCCATTTCTCACATCTCTCCATCACACATTTACCCATTGCAGAGGCTCCCATGCAATGTGTGGCAGGTTGGGCTTCACTGCCTTATGCTTCGGAAGCCTCACTTATAAAATACAGGTAGTGATGGTACCTGCCTTAAAGGCATTTATTTGTGCATGTTAAATGAGTTAATACAGTGAAGTGCTTAGCATAAAGCATGGTAGATGCTGCACCTTTTGAAGGCAGCCTATTACTGGTAAACTGTTTTGTTTTGTTTTTTTGTCTTTTTTTTTATTAGATATTTTCTTCATTTACATTTCAAATGATATCCCCTTTCCTGGTTTCTTCTCTGAAAGTCCCCTAAACTGAGTGTTTCCTGTGGAGTTCTTGATGTCAGGGAAAAGAGATTTAGGTGAAAGTTTTCCCAGAAACAAAATTTGAATGGAGAATTGATACCAAATGTATTTCTAGCACCTAATATTTTATTGACATAACACCAGCACTCTGAGCTGATGGGGACTATCATTAGACTCCAGTGACACTTAGGAGTACTGTCCTCACCAGAGAGAAGCAGCTCCAACATCACTCTCTGGCCTGCAGGGATAGGGTAGGAGCCAGAGGTCATTTACAGATGTGGTTCCAGACGTAAATCAGCCCACTGGCCAAATGTAGTATGGACTGGGGTTGAGCTATGCTTCCTTACAGAACCGAAATGTGGAAACAGCTTACTCTTAAAGGAATCCCTTTAGTCTGTCAGCAGATAAGACATGAGGTCTTGGCCTAGCCCAGAGCATTTGCATTTTAATAAGTGAATTGTGAATCCTAATCTTTCAGAATGGTGGTTACACTGTACTGTGACCAGTGTGTTTTTAGAAGTGAAGCTAGCTCTGATTTGGAGTTGAAAAAAAAAATGAGAGAAAGCTCTCAATGGTGGCTCGTGATATAATCTCTACACTCAGGATGCAGATGCAGGAGGATGGCTGCATTTCTGAGGCCATCCTGGACTACAAGGTAAGATTGTCTTGAACAGAAACAAAAGCAATGAATAGGGCTGGAAAGCAGATCAGTTAGTAAAGTGTTTCCCTTCTAAGCATACAGGCTGGGTCATCTTCAGCATTCATGTAAAAGCTGGGCAGAATGGCACCCTATCATAACCCCAGTGATGACAGGTGGGCACCGAAGACCACCGGGGTTGTCTAGCTAAATTGCTAGATAAATCAGTGAAGTTCATGTCTCCAAAAATAAGGAGAGCATTATTGAAGAAAAGTAAACCTGAATATTGACTTCTGGTCTCTGAACCTACATATAAACATATACACAAAAAACAGGTATACACACACACACACACATGCAATAGTAACAAAAAAAAATAAAGAAGGAAAGAAGATCTGCAGAAAGCCTTGGGGAGTGTGAGTGTGCGTGTATGTGTATGTGTGTGTGTGTGTGTGTGTGTGTGTGTGTGTGCGTGTGCGTGTGCGTGCATGTGTGTGTACTGGTGACTGCTTGTCTCAGTAATAAGTTTAAGGAAGATGTGTGGAAAGCGTAAGCAGCCAAACACGCAAGGTACCAGGGCAGCCTCCATGCTAAGAACTGCCCTGCTTCTGGATATCGTTTGAACTTTAGAATTTTTTTCTCTTGACTTTGGCAAATAAATGCAAAAGCAGTTTGTGCATTTTCTCATATATAACCCTGATTTTACAGAAAAGAGGCTGCCACGAATATTGAAGGAGAAGCACTAGTTCCCTTTCTTGGAACTGTATCCTTCCATCTTCAGGTTTCAAAGACCCAGATCAACAGCAGCTACAAGGGTCAGCACTCATGTGCCTCGCTCATGGTAGACTGTGTGGTTTTTACTTACTCACCATGCTCCCACTGCGTTACAAAATGTTCTTATCTTATTACTTTCTCATTTTAAAACTCTGAGTTGTTCTGGTTTAAAAATATCTCTCTGTGTAGGTATTACATCGAGGTCGACCCAGCCTTAGGACTCTGGAATTTCTGTAATTTTGGAACTATTCCTAAAAATGAATAAATAGAAAATTATGATTACAATATTAGATGTTTAAATGATGACTTATTTAAAACAAGTAAATGAACCTCGACACACTAAAAGGAGTGAAACCTGGTAACAGCGTAAAATCCAGAGAAGATGAAGTTATTGCTCAGATACATTCTTCTGTAGCCTTTTTCTTTTTCTACAAGTTTTTGCTTCATATTATTTAATCTTCTCTTTATTGGAGAATAATTTTCTAATATCACTTTAGCAGGGAATCTACAAGTATAATTCATTCCTCTAGCATCATTGATCAGTGTTTATTTTCCATTATTGCAGCTGGAGTGCATGGCAGATGCAGTTTCAACATGTGATATTATTGTTTGTAGAGCTGCAGGCTTATGCTCACACACGCAGGCGTTCTAATGCGTCTGGGTGCTTGAATTCCATCATGAAAGCTAAAATCATTGCGATGCATTTCCAATTTTCTACTCTGTATGATTGAATAAGTTCTTTGTGTGTGTGGGGGGGGGGGAACTTGTGTTTTCATTAGGCATCGAAAGAACTCAAATCTTCTGCTAATGAAACTAGACATATCTGAAGCTTACAATTATTTTTTTAATACTATCTTCTCAGGTCAGATATTTCACTCTTGTCTTTCCTTCTCTGCCAACAGATGTGCAGTGGCCTGCACTGACAGAAGCATCAGTCTGCAGTGTGTTGGCTGGCCTTCCATCTCTGAGCTGTGAAGGCAGGAGAGCCAGCTTTGGAGGAAGGTTGCACACCTACACTAGGAAGGACTAAAGTAGATCACTCCACATGAGAGCTACTTAAACCATCTATTGCAATGATGCAGAGCTAAGCAGCACTCAGCTAATGCTCTCCATGCACTTCCTCTCTCTTTGCTTCCTAGCTACCATGAGGCAAGTAGATCTGTTCTGCACACTTGCTGTGATGTTCTGCCTTATCACAGGCCCAAAGGCCAGAGGGAAAACTGACTAAAACCTCACAAAACATGAGGAAAATCAAAGTTTTATATTTTTCAGTTAAGTGTACCCAGACATTTTCAAAACAGGAAGAAAAAATTTACTACCACAGACATCTTTNTTTTTAATTCTTTTTATATTAATCATTTTATTTGCTTACATTTCAAATGATATCCCCCCTCCTGGTTACCCCTCCACTAACACCCTTATCCTATCCCCACTCTCTCCCCTCCCCTGCACCTCTGTGAGGGTGCTCCTTCACCCATTCACTCACTCCCACCTTACCCCTCTAGCATCCCCCTATGCTAGGGCATCAAGCCTCCCTCCCCACTCACTGATGTCAGATAAGGCCATCCTCTGCTACATATGTATCTGGAGTCATGGTTCCCTCCATGTATACTCCTTGGTTGGTGGTTTAGTCTCTGGGAGCTCTGGGTGGTCCAGTTAGTTGATATTNTTCTTCATATGAGGTTGCAACCCCCTTCAGGTATTCATTCCTTCTTCTAGCTCTTTCACTGGGGTCCTCAGTCTCAGTCTGATGGTTGGCTGTACCACAGATATCTTAATTTTGTAAATTTTATAAAAATGTAAGACTTATTTAGTGCCTTGGATATGTCCTGTAAGTGAGAAGACAGGAAGCCCTGACCCTCGTTAACCTTACTGTAACTATCTATTAGTCGNTTTCNGATCTGTCGATGTCATATCAGATCACCACAGGGTGTTATGATGTGCATGAGAACAAACAGGGCCATTGGGGATGGAAATCACTGGTCTAGGTTTGCAGAAGGGAAGTGGGCCCAGAAAGCTACACAACACCCNGNACANAGCCTGGCCCAGGGGGATCCCTNGCAGCTTTGTCTTTGCCTCAGCCCAGACTGTTAAGACCACAGACAGTAGAAGTTCAAAGAAAAAACTTAAGGATCTGGTGCGGGAAGAAAACTAGGGATCTAACATGTGACTGGAACATTGTAATGCTTAACTACTAAAAGTCATTGTCAGAATATTCAGGAACTCTCCTTGCCAGTTCTTTAAGCCCTTGTAAAGCATGGTTTGCTGGATTTTTGTTTTGATTTGATCTATCTATCTATCTATCTATCTATCTATCTATCTATCTATCTATTTATTTATTTTTGCATCCTGACCCCAGTTTCCTCCCCTTCTTTTTCTCCCAGTACCTTCCCTCTCCACCTCCCTCTTCCCACCCCCTTCTCCTTACTTTTCAGAAAAGGACAGGCTTCCCGTGGATATAAACCAGCTGTGACTTATCAAGTTGCAGTAAGACTAGGCACCTCATCTCATAANAAGGCTGAAGAAGGCAACCTAGCTGGAGAAAAGGGTTCAGAAGCAGGCAACAGAGTCAGAGACAGCCCCTGCTCCCACTGTTAGGAGTCACACAAGAAGACCAAGNTTCACAACTGTGGCATATCTACAGAGAGCCTAGGTCAGTGCCATGCAGGCTCCCTGGTTGGGTGGTTTAGACTCTGTGANCCCCTCTAGACCCAGGTTTGCAGATTCTGTGGGTTTTTCTTANGGTGTCTTTGATTATTCAGGCTCCTAAATTCTTTCTAACCCACAGGATCCCCCAACCCCTGCCTAATGTTTGGTTGTTGGTCTTTGCATTTGTTTCCATCAGTTGCTGGGTGAGGTCTCTGCTGACAACTGGGCTAGGCACCAATCTGTGAGTATAGCAGGATATCATTAGAAATCATTTCATTGTATCTCTCTGCCTCTCTGTCTGTGTCTGTATCTCTCTGTCTCTGTCTCTCTCTCTCTGTCTCTCTGTCTCTCTNTCTCTCTCTCTCTCTCTCTCTCTCTCTCTCTCTCTCTCTCTCTCTCTCCCTCTGTTCTGTTTGGGGGCATCTCTGGGACAAACTAGAATCCTAGTGAAATGGAAAGTCTCATGAGTCTATGAGAGTAGCCCTAACTAAGACGCCTAGTAATGGGGGATAGAGAGCCTGAACAGGCCATCTGCTGTAACCATATAAAACCTCCAATAGAGGGCCTGGGACATCAACCCAGCCACAAAACTTTTGATCTACAATTTATTCTACCTGCAAGATGTGCAGGGGTAAAGATGCTGCAGAAATTGTGGGATAGATCAACCATCAACCAACGACTGGTCCATCTTGAGACCCATGCCATGAGAGGGAGCCCAGCCCTGACACAGACTAGATCCTGGGTAGCCCATGAACCAGGGACAGAACCACATTTAAGATGACAGTACATGCATATTTTCAAGATTTCTTCCATGATTAATTAATAAGTTACCATTTTGCACTTCCATTTTTAATTATAATTAATTCCCATTGTCTTATTGTATCTCTGAAGGAGCATTTAGAATGCTCAAATAAAGGGACAAAACCCACCATTAAGAATCTTCAAACATAAAACAATACTCTTTACCATCACTAATATATGTAGAAAAATACATGTAGAAAATTTCATTTCCATATGACCTAAGGGCCAATAACTAATTAGAAGCAATGCATAATAGTCAAAATAAAATGCAAAATTGTCTTCTTGATTTTTAGATTTGATTCATACTACTAATTTACTAAATATTTCAGTAATGTCATAATACTGATATCTAAAATAAGACTACATATAATTATCAAGGTCTGTTGCATTAAAGTTAAGATCTGAACATAGCTTTTTCATAAATTATGTGGCTTACTCTCAAAAAAAAGCAGAAGTTGAGCTGTGAGTTTTAGTGTTGTACACCACATTTTTCCAAACAGAAAATTCTTGAATTTCAGCTATCATAACTAAAGGAAGAAATTAATTAAATAAAGGCTCATATTTGACCCTGATCCTTCTACCGTTCAACCCAGCACAACATTTAGTTTCAATAGAAGAATAAAGTTTATCATCCATATACATTTTATGTATTGTGCATATTTATATATCAAATACATCATTATTGACTGCTCATACAAAAAGCAAAAAGTCATTACGTTTCCATCTATGATGACTCTTCTGTTAGCTGGCAGAAAGAAAACAACTAAAGCAGAACTGCTTCATTTCATTGAAGTTTTCCAAAAGTAAATGATGTCCCTGTGTGGAAGTGCAGGGCAATCTACTTTAAAGGGGGAGCCTTTCGATGGGAACAGCATTAAAGTATGAGATAAGATGCACACACCAAAAGCTAAGATGAGAAAACTTCAAACAGTGGAGAATTCAAAGTCCCCACAACAAGGAAGACCATTGTGACCCAGGAATTAAGAGAACAGTGAGATAGAAGCTTGGTTAGCAAAGAGGCAAAAACGTAAAATGAGATGGAACTGAGAATGGGGACAGATTATGAGTGTCTGAAGAACATGGCAAAGACTCAGGATTTCTTTGAATGGTCATGAGATGAATGTTTATACACATGTAATCACACACATGTAGATAGACGTGTGTGCCTGTATAAATATGTAGTCCCTTGATTAAGACATTTGGATGACTTTTAAATATGGATATTATATGTGTATATACATATTAAATGTATGCCTACATTTATATGCATAGATATTGAAGTAGATATGCACACAGATGTATCTGCAGTCAGATGTGTAATAGATTTCCAGAGTCTTAGGAGATTGTTAAAATATGATTTAATTGACAATAAAATATAATAATAAGTTGTCCTAGAGAGATGATAGTAAAGGGTTCATGGGTCCAAGGTGAGCATTAAGAGGGTTTACTGGCAGATTGGAAGATAAAGAAATCATAAAAGATAGTTCCTAATTTTCTACCTTTAATAACTCTGCAAATGGTGATACCATGTATTCATGAAGGTTAGGGAAGGACTACAGCTTAGAAAAGTATCCATTTTAGGGAGGAAAATGAAGTGCTCCAATTTAAAGGATGTTGTGTTCTTTTTATACAATGCTAATGATAAATAGAAAGTGTTGAAAGAATAAATGTTTTGACTAGAAATGTAAATTTAAATCACTGGCATGCATCTGAATAGACTGATTAAGATGAAGTTGTCTAAAATATAAAGTAAGAGAAAGAGTACAGACAAAGAAAATCCCAGCATGGAGCAGTAAGAAAGGCCAACATCTCAAGGATGGAGGAAGGGACAGGTCCAGAAAAGATCCTAGAGGAAACAGCTCATAAGATAAGCAGGTCCTCAGCAGGGCTAGGAAGAGAGCACACTTCTAGAGAAATGGTTCATTTCTGGATAGATGAAATAAGATGAGAAGATAAACTGTGCCTGGCAATGTGGAAGTCTCTGGGAATTCATGATGGTGATCTCTGTGGAGGGGTGCATGTGGAACTCAAGCTGAAGTGGTCTATAGAGAACAGGAAGGAAGGAGGGAAAAAGAACTCTTGCAAATAATGTCAGAGAAACTTTCAAGTGTGCTGGAGGGGTTGGAGAATGTAGGGACAAGGTGATTTCTCATTTGAAAAAGATTTAGATGGCATCTCTTAGCTCATGAGCTAGGTCTGGTAAGCTGAAGAGGTAGGTAGACACTTGAGGAGTTAAGTCCTTCTGTAAATGAAAAGAAAAATAGTTTCACCATTTGATTAAAATACAGTTTTTTTTTCTACCATAATACTCTACACAAGATTAGTTTCAATTTTTTTCATCTTNCAAAAACACATTAAAAATAATACTTCCTTAAGAAAAGCATCTCAAATTATGCAAACCCTATCATTAGACCATTAACATTTGAATTTTATCCAAATAATTGAACATCTAAGTTAAGTGTTAAATAAAACCAACAATAGATACAGAGATTNATCACCTCCAGTGGTTGGTAAAGGAAAGTGATAAGACAAAATACATAAAATCCAGATGGAAAATATGTGAATTATTCTCAGGTCAGATTATTGNCAAAACTTGACCAAGAAGTAAACCTTGGAGTGAGTAGCCATTGTTCAAGGACTCTATACTTAGTGTATCCTACTGTATAAGGAAGGGTTGCGTTCAGCAACTATTCCTTNGTAGAATAATGTATTGTGCTATGAAAAATTGTGTGTGAACTTTNCACTTTGTATTATTATCCTTTGTCTTGCTAATAAAATGAGAACTAACCTGAATTTCATAAACATGCATTGGGTCATAGTAATACTGCAGCTTTTTAAAAATACTAATTAAGCAGCTGCTATGTGCTTANCAATACACTGAGTACTATACAGGGACAAAGATTCACAAAAGGGTTAGCATTTTTTCTTTCTAAATGCACTGCTTTNTAAAAATATTAATCTCTGTAGGCAGAATTAATAATGAAAACATTGAAACATGTTTTAGTAAAAATAATAATTATGGAACAGCCATAATTAATTCATAGCACTTATTGAATATTTATTGTGTGTTAAACNCTGTGCTTTTCCCACTTGAGACTCACAGGAATCCTATGAGTTNTGCTAGCACCCATGGCTTTCATAAGACATAGAAGTCTAGCTCATATGACTTACAGAGANAATATTTAAAGTTTAAAGATCTGGATGGCCAGGATCTTATATATGGGAAAGAAAGGCAGACAGTATGCTGTATNGTTTTAACATGATTGCTACAAAATTTGGACTCATTAAACCATTCTCTCCATCTTCTATACNTTGGAATCTTATGTCTAAATTTTGCTGTAATTACTAAGCATTGTATCTCAGAAANTTCAATAGGGCTAGAATTTATAGGAGAGAGGCAAGAGTGATAGACTCCCNCAAAAGGGCACATGGAGTTGGCATATGCAGTCACAATTTCATGTGGTATTTACTTAGGTCTCCCATAGGCAAAATTATTTGATAGGTAGGTAGGTAGGGAGGGAGGGAGATAGATAGATAGATAGATAGATAGATAGATAGATAGATAGATAGATAGATAGATAGAGGAGATAGATAGATGATAGATAGATAGATAGATAGATAGATAGATAGATAGATAGATAGATAGATAGATAGA
>NC_034594.1:145798507-145802313 GCF_900095145.1 Mus pahari
TCCTGGTGGATATGTGAGCACAGTGTATTAAAGTGCATGCCATCAGTTATTTATTGTTCTCAGGGTGTTTCAGTCTTAACTAATCATAGCATGTATCACAATATAAGACAAGAGNATATTTTCTTATCTGAGTTCTGATCATATACTCAATTGAATTGAATGTCTACAAATATTCGATCAACTTCTTTTTACCTGGAGCTTATCGCTTAAATTTCCAATAACTACTTACTAGAGAGATAAATGAGCAATTAACACACTGATGATTTCATCAAGATACTGCAACTTCATACATCATCTTTGCTTCTGACAGGTGAGTGAATACTTCTAAACTATGTCTACATGTTAAAGAGCATGAGAAAGCACTGGAGCCCTCTTGATATCCAGTTCTTCATCCATTTTTGGAGCTACCAGTCTTGTCTGTGCATTTGTGCTTAGGAAAACCAGCCCCTCAGACATATTCTATAGTTAATTTCCTTGGTAATTAGCATCATGGACTGTTTTCCTTTATGACTGATTTTTTTGTCAGTCTTTTTCAGAATATATAAAATGACTTTAAAATCCTCTTTCCACTGTTCTAACCATGAGGTATGTGACTATAAATTTAATTAACTGGAAATACAGCACAATAAAGTGGATAAATGAAAGGGAAGATAGAGTTCCCTCTTCTGCCAAATCTCAATCTGTAGACATCACTATTCCAGTCAGATGACTAAAGAAGTCTCCTTAGTTCAGCCTTTTTGATTTATTTATGAACAAAATCNCCANTGTCTAAAAATCACAAGCAGTTCTGTTCTATAGGGAACATTCACAGTGGTCTACCTGGATGCAAATATTATTTTGAAACAATGCTTAAAATGTGTGGCCCAGATGAGAGGACAGAACAGATTCTTTACTTCTGTATCATTTCTTTTTCTCTTCTGAGTGTAATCCTTACTTAGTCTCTCTCTCTCTCTCTCTCTCTCTCTCTCTCTCTCTCTCTCTCTCTCTCTCTCTTCTCTGTCATGCTTTGGAAATCACATAAATTTGCTTATGTTTGAAGATACAATCCTGTCCCATGGTATAATTCTGCCATTTATATTCATGCTTATCATATTGACAATTTGTAGGCAAGTGTCATTAACAAATCAAAGGTGAATACATTTCCTTCCTTCACTGGATATAAGGAAAGAGCTGTTGTGCGATTAAATGTACATGAGGATTCGGTGTCTATTGCATTCATAGCTTACATTGCACCTAACTGATGTAAGAAATTCCTATACGAAATATAAAATTTCATTGAATACAGATAAGTGAATAAAATTATTGAAGAACTAGTGACTTATGCCTTATCATAAAAATTTTTTAAAGTTAGTTATCAAATGATTAGATTATTAGGTTGAGTGTAGGCATAATGTTTTTGCAACCTACTCTTAATAAGGGTTCAACCTCTCTTCTAGACCACTGTCCAGCAGACATAGTAGAAGAGAAAATTTATTAGGATATAGGAGGAAGTGGACTTATTCAGCAATAGTTCTTTGGGGGTGAGCTCGATAATTTTTGGCAGCAGTTCAGTCCCTTAGCAGCCACCAAATAGGATGCAGCAGCTGCAGACCAGTACTCTATGCAGGCAGGCCCAAGGCCCAAGCAGCAGCTATATAGTACAGTTCTTTCAGCAAGCAGACACCAGCCAGCTGTAGTTTAATCCTGCAGAAACCTCCAGGCTCTCCAACCAGCCTGAAGCAGCCACAGAAGTATCAAGATGCTGCATGAATCATCTGAGCAGTTCTTGGTTGAGTTTCTCTCAACGTTGAAGTTATCACAGGTTGAGCTCAACAACGCTATGTAAGGAGAATCAGTACATGTGAGTCTTTAGTGAAGAATAGCAATGCGGAGAGCAAATCAAACCACAAGGTTCATTCAGTGCTTGCCTCCCTCTGTCCATGGGGTCATATGGAGACTCCTTCATCAAGCATCCTTTCACGTGTCTGCTATAGCCAAACATCCTTTCACCTGTGTCTGCTTCAGGAAAACAGTCTTTCACTTGTTTGCTTTAGCAAGACATCCTTTCACCTGTGTGCCCCAGCAAAACGTCATTTGATGTAACTAACTTTCCAAAGAACTAGAAGTTCCCACTTCAGTTGATGAGAGAGAGCAGCTTAAATGGAAGATCAGGCTGTTAGCTCTGAAACACTCATCATTTGACCTTTTGAGGCAATTTAAATACAACTGTTCAAAATTAACACAACTATGGCTCATATTTACGGTTTATAATGTGCCCTTAATATCTGGGGGGTGTTGTGTGGTTATTTATTTTTTGTTAAGAGAGAGAAAGAACATGAAGCTGGATGGACGGGAGTCAGGGAGCCTCTGGGAGAATCTGGGAAAGAGGAAAGGCTATTACCAAATGTACTGTAGGAACCACAAAAATAAATACAATAAAATGAAATGATAAAAAACTTTAAAACTAGCTTTGCATAGAGTTGAACAAACAAGCACTATGTGCCTGTTTTTGGTTTTGTTTTAATTTTTTAAATTAAAATATAGTTATGTCAGTTATTCCTTCCTCCTCTGGCCTCCGGTACCTTCCATATACCCCTAGCTTCCTCTGAATCCATGTCTTTTTATTCTTTAATTATTATTGTTACATGCTGTATGTGCCCCTTAATTAAGTCTCCTAGGTAAAATATAGGCTGACTAGTTGAAGTTGAGCATCTGATAAACAATGAAGAAATTTCTATTGTAAGTATATCTGACATTGTGGCATCTGCAGGCATATGTACACACATAATTTGTTAATAAAACAAACATTTAAAAGGAGCCCTTATGCTGATAAAATCTGGACAGTAGAGACTATGCCCACAGATTTCATGCAGAAATGAGTATTTTGTAGAGAACTGGATCCGAGCCCACTCATGGTATCCTCTATAAATTATTTCTCTGTACTTTGTCTGGGCCCTGACACTTTGAATAAAATTGAACTTAAAAGTGATGAATTGATTTGACAGATAAAGTCTGAAGACAGCGTGGTTTTCAGATGGCATCCATGTTGCTGGCTGCTTTTTATTTTTCCAGATTTATAGTGAAAATCAGGAACAAGAATCAAAGTTAAAAAAAAAAGCCTTGGAAATCTAAAAATTTGGTCAAAATAGAAGCACACATACAGTTGGAATAAAAAAAAAAGGGGGGGGGTGACTCCTGAAAAAAAAAGTAAGTTTTTGTTTGTTTGTTTTCGAGACAGGGTTTCTGTGTATAGCCCTGGCTGTCCTGGAACTCACTTTGTAGACCAGGCTGGCCTTGAACTCAGAAACCTGCCTGCCTCTGACTCCTGAGTGCTGGGATTAAAGGTGTGCGCCACCACACCAGGCTAAAAAGTTAGTTTTTAATGAGCAAGTACTTTGTGCTGGGCTTATAGGAAAACTGACACTGGCATTACCCAGCCCAATACAGGGTTAAGAGAATAAAAGTTTTAGCTCATTCGAAGGGTTTTGATGGTTTGCTCTGAGAAGACAGTTTAAACGTACCCCCAGAGAAGTTTTTCTTGAGATTATCTCTTCAGGCACTCAGAGATCTCTGCAGTCACAGTCCAAGAGTGCATAGCGACTGCATGACCTTGGCACCATGCATTTGATGCTGGTTTCCTCTTCATGCAGAAAACAAGATTCTATCGATTTTACAAAGGAAGGCTGGAAAATCAGACAGTCCGTGGCAGCTTCTGGACCTCTGCAATGCAGCTCATACAGAAGTAATGTAGGGCTGGAGAGATGGCTCTGGACCTCTGCAATGCAGTTCATACAGAAGTAATGTAGGGCTGGAGAGATGGCTCTGGA
>NC_034594.1:145804838-145824020 GCF_900095145.1 Mus pahari
AAGTAGTGGGAGTGGGTGGGTAGGGGAACAGAGGTGGGGGGAGGGGTATGGGAAACTTTCGGGATAGCATTTGAAATGTAAATAAAGAAAATAATAATTAAAAAAAAAGAAATAAGCTGCTTTCTAATACAGACAAATTAACATTTAAGTCTTCCCTCAAGGTATCAGTATTAATTGGTGTACTTCCTCAAAATTCGATGCAGAGTCCATTTTGGAAACCTGGACAATTCTCAAATCAGTAAACAAATGAAAGCGTCTCCTGTGGCAGCCACAGAACTTCTTAATGAAGCCCACGAGATTGTCTCTTAAGACCCCTAACGAATTCTCCAAAGGAAAGATCCCCAGGAGATGGAGTGAAGAGATTCACTAGCTAATATAGAAACTTCAAAGCTCCTGAAATTTGCAACCTAAGAGACAATTTCTTTTTTCTTCTCTTATAAGGCCAAAGAAGTCAACTCTCTATATCAGTGGGGACAATAGTAATTTGCTTTTTCCTTTTGATACCTGAAAGCTAAATTTTCTTCACTTTCTTAGTCTTAGCTTCTACTGTAATCACCTCCTGGATGTGGGGTTTGTTGAGTTGTATTTGTTTTCAGACTCAGTTCTTTCCAGAACTTTGTAAAGATTCCTTCCAGAATGCACCTCCTTCCGGTTCCCACTGCCAAGGTCAGACACAGTGACAAGTGAGAATGAAATACCAAGTGTGTCTTTTCAAATGTTTGCTAATCTCCCTCTACAGTTTTCAGTATGTGGTTTCTTCTATAGAGTCTCCTGTCTGTTAACATTATATCTTATCATGCCCCTTTGCTGTGGTTAGTAAACTGAAGAACATGAAATCTAGTGGTGCTATGAAAATAGTCATCAGTATGTGAAATACTCTCATATTAGAAGACATAGAAAGTGGAATGATTTGTGAGGTGGTAATTAGCAAGGAACTAGATATTGAAATAGTAGAAAGTAATGTTTTCCAACCATTATAGACCAAAAAAATGGAATTGATGCTAATAATGGAACAGTATACATCTCTGGAAATTAAAGGAATGAGATGGCTGTACTGTTTCCAGAAGCATTCAAGACATATCCTCCAATGGAAGAAGGTAGACAAGAATTGTTATGTATAGTCTAATTATATTGTGTAAAATTGAAATGATACAGAACTATGTAAGGTTATGAAAAAATATAATCCCAGAGAGAAATAAACAAGTGGAAAGAAAGAAACCAAGGAAAGGAGAAAGGAAGGAAAGAAGAAAGGCAGGCAGGCAGGCAGGCAGGCAGGCAGGAAGGATGGAAGGAAGGAAAGAAGGAAGGAAGGAAGGAAGGAAGGAAGGAAGGAAGGAAGGAAGGAAGGAAGGAAGGAAGGAAGGAAGGAATAATCTTGATTACTTACGGACCAGAGTATATGGAGGAGAAAACTAACTTTTCTGTTTACACATCCCTACAACTTGGGAACATGTGTAATTTAAAAGTGTAGTTTTATTTTCTAAACACACATAGTCCTTTCTTTTTAAAGAGGGCTACCAACTTATAAGATTATACGTTTCTAATCATTGGAGGCACTGAAGCAGAATTTGGGCGACTATAGGGGAAGAATATTGTGCTTTGAAAATTGCCTTCTAACTCTAGGGTCCAATGACTCCATCACAGTTCATAGACTCAAAACTTCCCAATGCATTTCTCTTCCTTAAATTCTGGCTTCCAATAGGGAAATCCTGGTGGATAAAGTGAGTGGGATTAGCTGCTAGCTCAGAACTGGATTTTCAGTCTAGGAAGGAAGTTATTTCTGTAGAAGAATTTCTTTAAAAAATTTTAGGAGCTGGGGGGGCGAGAATTTCCTCCCCCCAAAACTATTGGAACAGAAATTTACATAAAATGTTGCATCTTTGATGGTTGAGATGGCACAGAAGGAAGCTGGGTTGCTGTATTGGCTTCTGTAACCTAGCTGCCCCTGTGTGTACTGATCTATCTGTTCCTTCCATTGTGAGGAGCCATGGCTTTCCTGATTAGGAAGAATTAAGGAAACACAAGGATTCATATGCTCCATGTGGTCTTTCTAGAACCTAGCTTACTTTGACTTCCCAGTTACTAAAAAAAAAAAAAAAAAAAAAAAAAAATAGTGTTTTACCTTAACTAAAAATGTATGATGAGTCCTGGTTATACAGGGACAGTTAAGGGTTAGTACACTTGACCCTCTCATCTTCACAGTATATATATATATATATATATATATATATATATATATATATATATATATATTTTTTTTTTTTCATATCTCTATATCATCAAACTGCCTTGTACTGTTTTTCAAAATCTTCAGTTAGGAAATTCCAAACTCTTCTTCATTCAGCTCCTTGCATCCCAGTATACTAAGAGCAACAAAGTTATTTAGTTCATTGTAAGTTTTTTATTTAACTCTAGCATCTTCATCACTTTTTGGTGGTCCCTTAACACCTGCGATGAGCATCTCTGCTTCAGTCTCCCCATCATTGCTCAGGAAGTTATATTTTACTAATTACAGAGTCCGACAACTGATGACAATTCCCTCTGGCTTCCTGCTCGAAGACTCTAACCTGCTCAGGCATTGTGCCTTCAACTGTTTCTTCTCTAAGGTAAGTTCACTCACCTGTTCTCGTTTATCGTCCTTGGACCCCTCTGCCATCAAATGATATATTTTGACTGGGAAGAAATATTTACCAATTTTAGTCTTAGATTTCTAAAGGAATAAGTAAGTGCAAAAGTCTGGATTGTATAGAGGTCATTAAAAAGGTAATGTTGGAGATTTTGAGTGGATTTTCTTCATTTTAATGTTATTTATGTTTTTGAATGTTTACTTCCTTTCTGTAAAAATATTTTTTAATTTTTAAATCAAAGTATAATTACATCATTTCCTTCCTTTCCCTTTCCTCTTCCAAACCTCTTCATGTATCCCTAGTTTTAACTTTCAAATTCATTGTGTTTTTTTCATCAGTTAGCATTGTTACACATACATGCACAAATGCTGCTGAGCCTGTTTCGTGTTTGATGTATGTATATACTTCTTCATTTTCATTCTTTTTTTGTTTTGTAAATTGCAGTCTGTGATCTTCTTATTCATCAAATTTTCCATGTTTGCTCTCCTTGGCTATAAACTGATCAGATGGTTCCCATCAGATGCATATGTCATAATTATGTTAATTATCAATTAATTATCAATTCACATTGTTTCTGGCCTTGATTATCATAATTAAAATAATTACAGATCTTTGTACATACATTCTGACACACATATATGACAGTTTCCTAAAAATACATAATTGGAAATATTAATTATCAAAATATTCATATAAGGTAAGGTTGTATAGATTATCACTAACCTGCTAATATTTCCTCAGCTTCTTGGGTTCTAAAATTTTTCTGGTTTTCCAAATTATTTCTGGGTTTTAAATTTCTTTACAATGTAATTTCATTGCTAGAGAAAGAGGAAAATACATACATTTTTCCAATGAAAATAAGAAGTCATCTTATTTCTCATATTTGTTGTGGCCATTGATACTTTGCAGGTAGTTGAACAAATCACCCTAGTTTTAGAAGGAAATGATTGCATGAATTTGAGCAAATCACATAGACTTTGGTGTCATAATTTTCTTACTGCAATATGGGAGGTACAAATAAACTAATATATAGGGTGTTATAATGTTGAATAACATATAGAAAAAATTAAAATGCTACAAGGAATTGCTTATCGTTATTCAGTTACTTTTTAACGTAAGTGACTTTTGATTCTAAATTATCCCTCAGTGAGAGAAGTTAAAAGATTGGTTCCCCCACAGCTATTTAATGTATAATCATGAAGAAATTAGAAAAGATAGCTTACTCTAGTGAAACCAGCTACCTGTGAAATTTATATGTAACCAAAGCTGGAAAAGGCATGAAGATGCACACAATCCAGGAAAATAAGTTGCTGGGCAACAGGGAACTTGATTGACAGGTTACATCTAGTACTAAGAAGAGTTTCTGAGAAAAAGGAGGAATCTGTCAATATTGGAGAAAGAGGGCAATATTCTTTGCTTTTAAGATGGAATAGGGGACAGTCAGGCTTGCAAATGCTGAATGATCTGTGGAAATGTGTTCATGAAGCAGACAAGTGCATGAGAGAGTGCAAACATTTGTAAGGTGCTGGGGCAGCCTGCATTCCTTTTTACAACAGCACAGAAGTGCAGTTCTTTATGAAGACAATAAAAAAATAATCTGTTTTAAACAAATTCTAGATAACAAGTTTTGAAACCATGCTCAAAGTGAAAATGCCCTTCAAATTTAGTTATGTCTTGTCTGTTTCTACTGACTACTTCCCTTTCCTACTTAAAGTCCACCTTACCAGGCAATCTGTTCCACATTTTACATACAAACTTTTAGGCTTTAAGTCATTTCCTGATTGTGTCTGTCTTTGACTACTAGATGGACAGCTGTCCTTGCTAACTCGCCATCTACCCAGGGACAGAACCATTAACAATTCTCCCTAAGCATCCTCTGCTTAAAGTGGGCACAGATATATTCTGATTGATGCAAGCCTGCCACTCCTGTCTGGAGGATGATGAGAAGAAACCACACAGTGGTAAATGAATTTGTTTTCCAAGGTTTCTCCAGCTTTCAGGAATACAAGTTTACTCTCTTTATGGTATTTCTGACCTTGTACCTGCTAACTCTGACTGGCAATGCCATTATTATGATAATCATCGGTATTGATCGCCACCTTCATACTCCCATGTACTTCTTTCTTAGTATGCTTTCTACTTCAGAGACAGTGTACACACTGGTCATTGTACCACGGATGCTCGCCAGCCTTGTGGGTTCCAGTCAATCCATTTCTTTGGCTGGTTGTGCTACCCAGATGTTCTTTTTTATCACTTTGGCCATCAACAACTGCTTTCTGCTTACAGCGATGGGATATGACCGCTATGTAGCTATCTGCAACCCCTTGAGGTACTCGGTTATCATGAACAAGAGGGTGTGTGCCCAGCTAGTATGGGGGTCCTGCAATATTGGGCTGCTTGTGGCAATAATTCAAATTGCATCTGTATTCAGGGCACCTTTCTGTGACAGAGAAGTAGCCCACTATTTCTGTGACATCCGCCCGGTTATGAAACTGTCCTGTGCTGATACCACTCTACATGACATAGTTAACTTTATCATCAGCTCACTGGTTATTGTGGTACCCATGGCCTTGGTTTTCATCTCTTACATTCTCATCATCTCCACCATCCTCAAGATTACCTCTGCTGAGGGACGGAAGAAGGCCTTTGCCACCTGTGCCTCCCACCTCACGGTGGTCATCATCCACTATGGCTGTGCCTCCATTGCCTACCTCAAGCCCAAATCAGAGAACACCAGGGATCAGGACCAGCTGATCTCAGTGACTTACACTGTGTTTACTCCTCTCCTCAACCCTGTGGTGTATACCTTGAGAAACAAAGAAGTCAAGGATGCCATTTACCGTGCTATTGGGAAAAAACCTCTTGCCTAGGATACATGGCAGTTTGGTGTACAGTGGATTCCCTTTATTTACCTGCAGTTTCAGTTAATCACAGTCAATTCTGGTCTGAAAATATAAATAGAATATTTGGGGTTTTTTAAATTTTATTTATTTATTTATTCATTTAATGTATATGAGTGCTCTATCTGCATGTAGACCTGTGTGCCAGAAGAGAGCATCAGATCCCATTACAGATGGTTATGAGCCACCATGGTGGTTGCTGGGGATTGAACTCAGGACCTCTCAAAGAGCAGTCAGTGCTCTTAACTGCTGAGCCATCTCTCTAGCCCTAGAATAGTTTCAAGACAAACAATTCTTTAGTTTAAAATTATTTACCTTTATAAGTAATAGGATGAAATCTAGTACAACCCTGATCCATCTTACTTGGAACATGAACCATCCCTTCCTCGACTGTATCCATATTGTACATGCTACCCACTGATACTGTATTGTATCAGTATCTTGAGAACAAAATGCAGACAACACATAACTTTTTATTACTATATATTGTTATAATTGTCCTATTGTATCAGTAGAGATTTTGTCTTTTCATGTGTATATGTATGTATGTACTATTCACGTGTGTGTGCATGTTTGAATGTATGTGGATATATGTGAACATATTCATACCTGTGTGTGTGAATGTGAAGTTGTAAAGTTGGCATTAGGAGTCTTCTTTGGCCACTCTTCTACCTTATTTTTTAAGGAGTCACCCCAGCAGACTCAGAGCTTATAAATACAGCAAGTCTCTTTAGCCAGATTTGCTCTGGGGATTCCCTGTATCCACCACCTGAAGATGGAATTACAGGTGGGCTGCCATCTCCTCCCAACCTTCACAGGGGTCCTGGGGATTGAACTTTAGTCTTCACACTTGTATAACAAGTGCTTTATATATATATTCTATGCTTTAGATCTTCTATGCTTCAATTTTACGTGCCCATGGAAGGTCATGAAACATATCCTTCTTGGATAAGGGAAAAAGTCTATGTAGTCAGTCATAGTCTGGATGTTCTTTCCTTTTTCTATTGAAAACTATTTTTTATAGTATGTAATCTGATCACACTTGCTCCCTCTCACAACTACTCCCAGATCAGCCTCACTCCCTCACCCACTCAACTCCACCCTCTCTCTCTTTAAACAAACACACAAAAGTAAAACAGACAAATGAGAAAACAGGAAACATGCACACACACACACACACACACACACACACACACACCCCTCCCAAATCACAAGAGCAGAAACCAAAATATAAAAGTGAAAAATTGGGGTATTTTTTGAATGTTTGAAAAGAGTTTTTTCCCTATCATTCCTCTTATCCTCAGAGGAAATTGCAAAATATGATGGTAAGGTTACATTAAAGAATGACTCAAATATACTAAAGGTTGGTTCTTGTTTTTATTTTGTACGTATTTTCTTTTAACTAAAACAAATTTTTTCTGTGGTGTGAGAGACTGAGCCCTTTGTCTTGCGCACGCTAGGCAAATGCTCTCCCACTCAGCCCCACTCCCTCCTTCTCTCTTTTATCTTTATTCTGCTGTATCTTTTATTGGTCTCCCAGGTTGCCACTATAGTAATGACCAGATGCAGCTCACAAATGGGGAAACGGTTATGAATCATAAGCAAGGATGGAAATTCATTATTACTACTTCATTGATGGCAGAAAAGTGGGTTGTACGGTGCCTATTTGAATGCTGGGCTGAAAGATCACCATAAATGTCACACAGGTATTGAGTGTGAGCCTCTAAGAGGACAGAGCTGATGTCCAGTCCTGCTAGAAATGGACAGAGCTCCCTCTCCTACCTAGCACCGCTTTCTTTTTTGGGAAGTGATGGGAGTAACAGATACTGATTGCCCCACAGAAATATCACGTATAAACATTCTCATATGCCTTGGAGATCTGTAAGTTTTTACTTCAGTTTTTCCGAGTCTTTTTAGAACCAATCCATGAGTCTGGATTGCCGGTATTTTCAATGTTATTAAGCAACTTAGCCACATACATTTCAGAACATCACCACATGTTCTGAGGAGTAACACAGAAATAAATGTCTGAGAAAGGTGGTTCTGAAATTAAATATGCTAATGCTATGCTTTAACTCATTCCTGATGCTGCTGAAATGGGAATTAGCCCACGATTTTCACTCTTGTCTTTGTAGAACATAATCCAGTACTCATATTTTGTCCTTATCCTCTTCTTTGCTACACTGAAAATCTTATTTTGTGTGAATCATTAGGCGTTTACTTTAAACCACTGATTCTTAACATTTGGGTCATGGTCTCTTTGAGGTTGAATGACAGGAGTTGCATCTAGGATATCAAGCATATAAGATATTTACATTATGATTCATAACAGTAGTGAAATTACAGTTATGAAGTAGCAAGGAAAACATTTTATGGTTGGGGGTCACTACAACACGAGGAACTGCAGTATTAAAGGATTGCAGCATCATGAAGGTTGAGGACTTTAACTTCGAACATCTTTCTACACAAGAATCTGAGAGTTTCCTAACCCCTCTGCTAGTGCCCTTTAAATGGGAAGGTTACTTTCATGTGTGAGAAAGACCTAAGAGTTAGAACTCTTTAGCTTGGTGAGGAGTCAGAATAGGTGAATGTTTTGTGATCCATTCAAAGTTAAAAAAAAAAAAAATCAGTTTCTCGTTTTCAAGAATCCCACTGAAAATGCATGGGAAGCACACTTCAGCTTAAGCCTGGGGCCTCTGTGTTTCTAGTGAGAGTGTGAGAGCCAGAGTTATGTTTTAAGTTTTAATTACTTTCCTAAGAGATCCACAAAGCAAAAATGCCTCTAACCTGTAAGCCCCTTGCTGAGGGACATGTACTTCCTGAAAAGGTAGAGGTCACATGGTTTTGCTCCCCTAAACAGGTTGTTTTGGTTTTTTGTTTGCTTGTTTGTTTGTTTTGTTGTTTTTTTCTTCTTTTACTCAACAACACAGAATGTGTTTGAGCACAGATAGGCAGGGGTATGGGCAGGGGAAAACATCAGGATATATGCTTGCCCCTGATTGGACCTGATGAGAAATACCATGGCCTTATGGGTTTGCCTTTATAATTAACCTCTGTAAAATATGACTAATTGCCATTTCCTGGAAACCCCGGAATTGTCCTTGCCAGGGCCTATCATCCTGGCCAGTATTTAAAACTTGCTTCAAATTTGGCTCAAAAATGGTGGAACTGGTCTTTCTCTCCTGATTCTTGGGTATAACAGTTGGAGGGGCTGGAAGGAACATGTATACTTATCCTAGAGCAGCTACTTCCCAAGGAAGCTAAGAGTGAATGTGAAGAGAGACCTCCAGCACAGCTGGTCTTTGTCTACTTTGAGGTTTCCCTAAGCATACCTTTGCAAACAGCTTTCATTCTTTTCTGGGTAGGTGAACAGGCATTTTTTCAACCTAGCTCCTGAGAAATCCTCGTTTGAAGTCTGACTCCCTTGGATAGTCTGTTCCTGAAGGTCTCTCCCAGCAGTCACTTTGTGCTCACAGGTTTCTGAATTTGAGCACACAGAACCACCACAGGGTCTCCTCCAGTCACACAGAATCCTCCAACTTGGGTGCCCACTTGAGAGAAGAGTGTGTTCCCCTAGTTCCTATGGTTTGATGCTGTAGACAATTATGGTACAATTCACCCCAATATTTGCAACCATAAATAACATATAGCAATGATTTGCATTTCTTTGCTTTTTATTATAATGTACATTATCATTGTAACACAACCAAAAGCAGACTTAAATTTCATAGAGCAATTAGCTTAAGTCCACAGTTTGGGCTTAGTCACCACATAGCCCTTGTCTTCATAAATAAGAGCATGCCAGTTTATAAGGTTGCCACTGTTACAGCTGTCTGATACCTTTTCTAGGGGGACCACATGGTTCCACAAGGAAACATCCCATATCTCCCCAACAAAGGATTGTTTTACATCAAATTTCCCCCCATAAGAATCCTGTTCTTGTCCTATAATGATCTTTGCATCACCCCCCACAGTGTATCCCTTCTTCAAGCCTTTCCTCCCCACTGGTTTCCCATTCAGCCAGAATTCTGCAATCCCAGAGCCAGACTCCCAGCTCACACAGATATGGACTGGATCAGGAAGATTTGTGGGTGCTTTGAAAATGACTCCCGAATTCCCAACATAGAACATGTATTCTCCTCTCTTTTCCACAAAGAGAAGAATCTCATTGTCCTTGGTTCTTGTGTTGTAGGAGAAGATGCTGTAAGGGCGGGACAGGTCTGTGAAGGCCTTCAGACACAGAGTGAAGCTCTGCAGTGACTTCCTCACCTTCGGTATCAGGGACACATAGGCAGTGGATGATTCTTGAGGGAAAATAAATGCCTTTCCCGTCATATCTGTGAAGGAAAAAAACAGTAAGACAAACATCCTATCAACTCTGATATTTGATTTGTTCTTTTGGTGGCCCTAGAGCTGCTTCCTGGCAGAACACATACAGCACATTGGAGCACAGAGAGCCTATGAGTGTTTGAACTCAGCAATAATAAGCAGCTATACAGTGTGAAAGGCAGGCCGGTATAGGTGGTCCATGTCTGCAGTCTCAACACTGGAAAGGTGAAGGCCCACTGTCCTATGTAGTGAGTTCAAGGACAAGCTGAGCTTGAGAACCTGTCTCCAACAAACAAACAAAACCAAACCTAACAATGAACAGATGTATGTTTGTTCAGTTCAGTTGCTATAATATTAAAGATTGCCTTTAACAACTCTACCTCCATCTTCTTTGACACAGCATCTAGATAAAAGAAGTGCCAGAAAATTAAATATAACTGAAACATTGCAATGTATAAAGCCTGGGGTACTGCATATTCTCTCACCACTGACCCAATCATGTTATTTCATCTAGAGCCCTGTAGCTAGGGTTAATACATCCCGGACCTTTGTATGATGGACCATCAGAATCATGTAAATTGCTTGGTCCAGACCATGCTAGTGCTAGACCTCACCTTCACTTTCTCCTGCATTTCCCATGTTCAATGAAGACCAGATTTTATGACAGCAACAAGATCAAGGGATTATTTACTAAGGACTTATTTTGTCTTAAGAGCCATGCGAAAAGATGAAACTGTAATCATTATAGAATGATTCTTTCCTGGTTCAGAAAAGTAAATTTAACAAATGCTGCAGTCTGGAAAATAAACTGGAGAATAATGATAAACTGAATCAGAGGAGACATTGCCTAGAAATATTATAAAGTCTTGAATTGAGTTAGTTTTGCTTCATAGTAGGAAATGGGAAAACAGCATGAATTCTATTTCCTAAGATACAAGGGCTTCTTAAGTAATGCTTAGACTCTGGACCCCTGGAGAACTGGAATGGAACAGTTCCAGAAAAGAGGGCTAGCTTGAATGTATGAGAGAGGGGCATGTCAGGCTGGTGGGGGGGGGGAGCTAAATTCCTGTCAACACAACAGCGCCAAGAAGATTGGAGTATAAACCATGTATTTATGTCCTGTGATCAATTATCTCCCTGTTTGTAACCTTGTCAGGATCCAAACTTGAAGCAAAATATCATAGATAACCTGAAATAACTTGTAACTTTCTGCTGACAGTAATGCTCCAGTGTGGAGAAATGAACATCAAGTTTTCTTACTGGCATCAGCGAGTAAAAAAATGTAAAGCTGTCAAAACAAAAAGAAAGTAGCTTCTTTGGTAATAAAAAAGCTCATTTCATACACACATCATAAAGTTCATTCTTCCCTTAATTGACCTCAGCACCATTTATTGGGTGGGTATTATTTGTATCCCCATTGTATTGGTGAAGGAGTGAGGCATAGAATCCTACCACTTCACCATGGTCATTCAATTATCCAATTATTCTGCAGAGATGGGCTTCTGGATTCCTTCCAAGATGTCTTCTTTTCTTCTTTACTCTTATATTATCTCAATTAAGTGTGTAAGAGAATGAGAGAGTAAACATCCTCTTTACACACACACACACACGCACATGTCAGTATAAATGTATATATATATATATATATTTAGATGTAGATAATACACATGTATATATTTACATAATATACATATACATACATACACACACACACACACACACACACACACGCACACACACATATATATATGAAGAATCATCCACTTCCTACGTGTTTCTGATCCTGCTGATGAGGAAGTCACTGCAGAACTTCATCCTGTGTCTGAAGGCCTTCATGGACCTCACCTGCCCTTACAGCATCTTTTCCTATCCTGTTCTCTTAAATGAAAAGCTACGGTGCTCTCATCAGAGAAACAAATCCCATTCTCCTTCCTTGGACTCAGAGACTTCTTTACACACTAGTAATCATCATTACATGTGGTAGTTTTTAAGTTGTGACTTAACTTTATTCTCTTCCCACTGGGTAAGGGCTGATTCACTGGCAAGGAGTGGGACACAGTGGAAGGATTTCTAAGATCTGATTATCAAAAGGTTGTGGCTTCTGAACTGGACATTTCTTCCAGCTATGTGTGGCAGCTGTTTTGTAGAAAGGGCCTCAGTGATAGGAAATTAAGAGTGATCTACAGTCAACAGACAATGAAGAACTCAGATTCCCTGGCCAGCGTCTTGAAAAGAACTGAAATTGACTAACCATACAAGTAAGCTTGAGAGCAGACCTTCTGCACTGGAACCTTCAGACAATTCCACATCCTTGGTTAAAAGACTGCAATCTGATAGAGACCTGTGCTTGGAAACAGGACCTAGGGCACTCTCTGTTTTCTGTTGTAAAAGAGACATAAGACAGTAACTGATCACTTTTTCAAGCTGCTAAGTTTGCATCACATATAGAATAAGTAACTTCCACACACCATTCACTCACAGTTTTCTGAGAACCACAGCAGCAAACGGTGTTGGACCCCCTATGTTCTGGATGTGGAAAACATTCCAGCTTGGCTCAGGACCTACCTGTTTGTGACATGCTTCCTGAAAGAACAGAGAGAAGCAGGAGGCCCACAGTAAGCTTCTCCATGGTGCTCTTCTTGGAGTAGTGGGAGATCAGCGACCCTCGTCTCTGTGGAGAAACCTCGGCTGTGTAGCCCTTATATTGCACTCATAGGGAAAACACCCTTGTTTTCACAGAAGAAGACAAAGTAATAAAAGGTTAATATTAACTGAACAATAAATGGTTTTTAAATAAATGTATTAATCACTTCAAATAATGTAAAAATTCTTGGGTAAACTAACTAAGCAAATGAAAGACTTGTCTGATAAAGACTTGAAAGCACTGAAAGAAATGGAAGATATCAGAAGAAGGAAAGATCTTCCGTGTTCATGGACTGGCAGGATTAATATAGTAAAAATATTCATCCTATCAAAACCAATCTACAGACTCAATACAGTCTGCATTAAAATTCCAACACAATTCTTCACAGAACTTGAAAGAATGATTTTTAGCTTCATGTGAAACACAAATCACCCAGGATAGCTAAAATACTTCTGTATAATACCACTGGAGGTATTACCATTCCCAGTCTCAAATGACAGAGACCTATAGTAATAAAAACAGCATGGTGTTGGAACAAAGGACACATGTTGATCAAGGGAATAAAATTGAGGACTCAGACATGTCAACACACCAATATACACCTGATTTTTTTTATTAAGAAGCCAAAAATACATACTGGAAAATGGCAGCATCTTTAACAAATTGTGATGGTAATCTGGCTGTGACTATGTAAAATTATCTAAATAGATACAGTCTTATCACTTGGCACAAAACTCAACTCTAAATGGATCAAAGACCTCAACATAAAACCAGATACACTGAACTAGATAGAAAGGAAAATGGAGAATAGCTTTGAACTCACTGGCATAGGAGAAGACTTCCTGAACTGATAGCACTGATAACAACAGGCACCAAGATCAACAATTAGTAAGTGGCACCTAATGGAACTGAAAAGCTTCTCTCAGGCAAAGGACATCATTCAGAGAAATCTACAAGCTACAGAATGGAAAATGATTTTCAAGAATTCCACATCCAGTAAAGGACTAATATCCAAAATGTTTAAAGCACTTAAGAAACTAGATACCAAAAAGAAGCAAGAAATAAAAATAAATAATCCAATTTAAAATTGGGGTACCGATCTAAGCAGGGGGATCACAAGAGAGGAATTGCAAGTGACTGAGAAACAAAGAAACGTACAACACTTTTAGCCATTTGGGAAATTCAAATCAAAACTACTTTGAGATTCACTCTTATACCTATCAGAATGAGTAAGACCAATAACACAAGTGACAACTCATGTTGGTGAGGACATGGAACAAGAGGACCACTTCTGCATTGCAGCTGGGAGTGAAAACTTATATAGCCACTATGGAAATCAATATGTCAGTTTCTCAAAATAATGGGAATCAATCTACATCAAGACCCAGCTATACCATTCTTGCCCATATATCCAAGGGATGCTTCATCCTACCAAATAGACAGACACTTGGTCCACCAAGTTTACAATTTCTCTGTTCACAATAGAGACAAAATTGGAAACAACCTACATGTCCCTCACCAAAAGAATGGATAAAGAATAATGTGTGTGAAAGGAATTAATCATTCTTACTACCCTGTATGAAAGGTATACAATCTGGGTGTTTTATTCATAAGCCACAAGCCTATATTGGGCAAGTTGGAGCTATTCTAACTTATTTCCCATCCATATGTTCCTTGTCACTTGTTTTTCCTGGCTATATGCTCATGGTCCCTCTTTTCTCATGACAGCCTCCTCCCCTTTTCATGTCCTTTCTTCTCATTCTTGGTCTCTCCTGATTGCCTTGTCACAGTTTTCTACCCAGTCACAGACTCTAGGCTCTTATTGACCAGTTAAATTGAGGTATACATAGCATCTCTTGGTGTGTGTGAAGATCTGCTCATCAAGCAGATAAGGATTTAGCATTTAAATTGGGAGTCAGGATTTAGCATTTAAATACAAGGAGCACCAGACCACCCCCCCTACAAATGTGGTATACTTATACAATGGGTATTAACTGTTAAAAAATAAAATCATGAAATGCACAAATGAATAGATGGAACTAGAAATAGTTATCCTGAGTAAGGTAAAACAGTCCCAGAAAGACAAATATGGTATATATTTACTTATATGTGGATATTAGCTGTTAAGTCCATAGAACCACACAGGTTAGGCATAGAGTAAGGGACTGGGGAGAACAAATAGATCTCATTGAGAAAGGGAAATAGAATAGTTATGGATGCTGGGAGTGGGGTCAGGGAGCTGGAACAGGAATATCAAGTTGGAAGGGGTAGGGGAGAGGAAGTTGAAGGAGGAAATGTGAAGAGAAATAACTAAAATTAAGGACTATTTGAGGAGTACTATAAAAACTTACATAGTAACAGCTTCCTAAGTATATGCATATACAAAGGTGATCTCAATTAAATAGCCAAATTATGAAGGATACAGAGCCCCAAGTAATCATTTCTTGTCACCAAATGAAGTTTCCGTCTCCTGGACTGTATTACATCGAATTAGTTCTTTGTCAAATGGGTCCTATAGGAATCCCCAAGCATCCTAGCTTATTGCCAATATTAGAGGTTTACAGAAGGCAATACCTGCACAACTCAATGAGCATGAACAAGTTGAGCTTAACTCTATATGCTAGCACCTTTGGTACAGAAAAGTACTCTGCACACTACTAAAGATGAAAGGAAAAAGCAGTCCTCACCCAAACCCTTTGATCTGCAGTGGTGTCCTGTCTGTAGTATATGCTAGTGTAATGATGGCCCAACGTTGGTGGGAGTAACTAATCCATACTGGATTTGACTGATTAAACTCTAGTAATGGTAACCCGTACCAGATACTGGTTGGGTGTCTAGATACTGAAACACTACCTGAGACTAGATACTGGTCCTTAAAAAGTAGCAAAATAATGAATCCTCATAACATTCTGCTATACTTACAGATCATCATTAGAGAAGCTTTCCCCTGATGTCAATGGGCACAGATACAAAGACTCACAGCTCAGCCCTAAAATGGGATGGATTCATCAAATCTCTACCATTAGGGAACAGGGAACTCTGCAGGAGAGGTGGGGATGAAAGATGCCAAGGAAACAAGGCCCTCTAAACCAACATGAGCAACATTCATGCCAACTCACAGACACTGAGGCAGCATGAACAGTCCTGTTTAATGTTTTTATGGGATTCCTGAGTGGGCAAATAAGTGGGTCTCTCTGATTCTGTGCCTTCTCTTCAGTTCTTTTCCTTCTGTTTTTTTCTGTCCAATTCTGTTCTGTTCATTTTGTTTTATTATATTGTATTATATTAAATATACCTTATTTTATTATTAAAAATACAAAATAATAAAACCAATGTTTTTACTTTGTGAATCTTTGCTTTCTATTTTGGATCTTTCTATTATAAGTGTTTTATTTTCTTTTGAGCTGTCCTGGCCATGGACCTTCTAACCCCAGATAAGAGAAACTATGTCCTCTTGAACAGATA
Organism: Mus pahari; assembly: GCF_900095145.1. Taxonomy (NCBI): domain Eukaryota; kingdom Metazoa; phylum Chordata; class Mammalia; order Rodentia; family Muridae; genus Mus; species Mus pahari. Next base: position 145,820,804 of record NC_034594.1, read on the forward strand.
TAGTTCATATTTTGTGTTAAGAAAATTGTGGTAGTCTGTTATACAGTAGATCATGAGTGTCTCCCAAAGGTCCATATTTAGTGCTATTGTACGGCCATGGAATCCCTGAAGAGATAAAACCTAGTGGGAAGGTTTAGATTTAGAATGTAGAATAATAGTGCCTTTTATCTCTTTGCTTTCTAGCTTTATGGGATTATCAGCTTGCTTCCCTAGGGCTCCTCTCCAAGATTTACTGTCTCACCATGGACCCCAAAGCAAAGTGTCCTGCTGACCATAGACTGAAACCTCAGAGTCCATGAGACACAATAAACCTTTCCTGTTTTTAAGTTGATCAAGTCATGTATTTTGTTATACTAAAGAAAGTCAGACTAATTAGAGTCCTGCTGTTTGGACTATAAGATTAATATACTTGTAGAACATTTATAAAACCTTTTTCTACTCTTTGTTTATGGTCTGGGGTACAGCTGTACAGGGCTTTAATTGATTCAGATGATGGTGGAGTTACACAGATATGGAGCAGGAGTTGCCAAGTTCTCTATAAAAGAACTCCTTGAAGCTGAGGGCTAAGATGATGGCTTGTGTGTGTGTGGAATCAAGTCGCCACCAATAAAGTATGGGCTCAAGTAAGATTATCTGTGAAGTTGGATATTTTGAGCCTTTCTCAAGACATGAAAAACCTTTTCCTAAGCATAAAACAATACTTAAATTCAAGGCACACTCCAGCTATGCCATGACCTAAATCTATGATTTAAGAACCTGGCTATATTTCATTGAAATATGTGTTTAAGTTTACAATAAAACCATTTAAAGTTCCATTATTTGGTTGTTCTTTTGTTGCTTATTACATAGTTTAGGACTTTAAAGTCAGGAACATGTGGGCCAGGTATGTTTATTTCTCTAGTTCAATCTCTTGATCCTATCACTGTGATTGAACTCATAAGAAGAACTCTAAAATTATTTGTGGAATGAATGCCTGTTGCATTCCCACTGAATGAGATTAACTAGTGGATATTGTATGTGTTTCAACTTTGTGCTAACAAAAGCCCCTGTGAATCTGGTGGTCCATTTTCACTTCATTATGAGTGCAATGAAGCACATTGAAACTCAGTTTTAAAAAACAATACTATTTATTCATCCATAAGTCTGCAGGTTGGTGATTTGAGCTCTAATTCTTTTGTGCTCAGTGGAGTGGGGTGATTACTGAGTGAACGAGTTGGCGCACAGCAATAGCACACGAGTCAGAAACGGAGTGGTTTGAACTTCAGCACATACGATCCTTGTTTGTATTATTTCAGATTAACCTAAATCAGTCTTGCTTTCTCTGTCTCTTTTACCTCAAAAACTACATTCATACCACCAAATTAAAGGAAAACTCAATTTTAGAAATAGTTTTAGAGCGTGTTTTTGCACAGTACAAATAAATAAGCTATTTTTATTCTATCCCAATATGTTATAATTGAAGGTTAAGTTACAAACTAGTTTTGTTCTTTAATAATGATCCATAAGACAGATTTTAAAAGATAAATCTGAGTTATTCACATTAAATAAATGAACATTAAATTAGTTTTGAAAGAAAGAGCATAACTTATAGATACACTTAAAATAACATTTTGCAATTCACATTTAACTTGGGGTTGGCATTATGTATATTAAATAAGTGAAGTAAAATGTATTTTTTTTGCTATATCACAGAGGCACAAAAATAGTTTTGATTATCTTGACTTCTTTGCTGATATTAGAGTTTAAAAATACAACTTTAAAAAATCCTCATGATTAGTTTCTAAATCGTTACTATAGTTATGACCTAGAGACCTTCCCAGGTGCTATATGGAACATATAAGGCTTGGATATTTCTGACAGTAAGTATGAGTAAGTTTTAAAAATAAGATATTTGAATAAATTTAAAATAATGATGTGTATCTATGCAGGTATATGCACAAAGGTATGCACGTGCAAAAGAATAGTTAGCCATATTCATTTTAGTGGTTTTCCTGAGGAAGAAAAAGGAAGGTAAAGAATTGTAACAGTTTTCTGACTTACCAGTAAATGCCCACACCTCCTCAGAAAAAGAAGCAGGAGTGTGAGTGTGATAGGTGTGGAATTAGATATGAGGCAGCAAAAAGTCATGGTGGCTGCATTGGGGTAGCTGCGTTTCTTGGCTAAGGAAGCTAGAAAGAATCGAGAAGACCACAGCTGTCCTAGGATAGCCACCTCTTGAGAACCAGGACCCCTCCTCGCCCTACATCCATACAGCTTTAGAGCTGTGTTTAGGTTCTTCCTGCTGTATCAGAAGCATCAGAAATCATTCTTTCCAGGTGCCACCTATACAAACCTGTGAATGGGCTGCTTCCTCAAAAAACCCTGGCTTCTTTATACTATAATTTACATTGTGGTTTCAAAACATCTTTTCTCACCTCCCACCCTCACATCTATTACCTATGGATTTTTTTTTAAGATTTTGGGAATAAGTACTCTAAAGGAAGATCAGATTCATCATGATTTAGGAGAGAAGAGAGGATCCTCTTTGCTCCGTGAGTAACTTCTTAAAGTCTACCATGCAGAACCGAAAGGCCTACTTTACCTCTTTGGACAAATTCACTCCAGTCACTCTCTAGAGGATATTGTTTTTGTCTTGTTAGTAAGTCTTTGCTTGCCCTTCTGCCTGGTCCTTTCTGCTGGGGTAGTCCCTTAGCTGGTCTGCTCCAGTGAACACACCGTATTGTGACCTATCCTAGAGAACCCGCTGCACTCAGAGCAGTTGGTAAGAACACTGCCCCCCCCCCCGAGTCCCAGAGCTGCTGCTGGGAGCCCGCTAGACCCATCAAACACCAATACCCCAGCCCTCCCGAATACCACTCCACTTCAGTGCCTTCCACACCTTCAGCCAGGACCTTTCAGCTGGGGCAGACTCCTAGCTGGTCTGCTCCCATGAGGACACCTTATCCTGACCCATTTTAGAGGACCCGCTGCACTCAGAGCAGTTGAGGATCTACTGCACTCAGAGCAGTTTGTAACACTTGAGAGATCTTACACTAACAACCTAAGAGCACACTTGAGAGCTCTAGAACAAAAAGAAGCAAACTCACACAAAAGGAGTAGAGGCAGGAAATAGTCAAACTCAGGTCTGAACACAACTAAATAGAAACAAAGACAACAATACAAAGAATCAACAAAAACAGAAGCTATTTTTTTGAGAAAATCAACAAGATAGATAAAC
>NC_034594.1:145824558-145869235 GCF_900095145.1 Mus pahari
CCCATATCACACAAGGAAATAGAAGTCATTAAAAACCTCCCAACCAAAAAAGGCCAAGGGCCACATGGATTTAGTGCAGAATTATACCAGACATTCAGAGAAGACCTGATACCAATTTTCCTCAAATGATTCCATAAAATAGAAAGAGAAGGAATACTACCTATTTTGTTCTATGAAGCCACAATTACTCTTAAACCACACAAGGACCCAACCAAAAGGAGAATTTCAGACCAATCATGCTTATGAATATCGATGCAAAAATACTCCATAAAATTCTTGCAAACCGAATCCAAGAACACTTTAAAAACCGTTATTCACCATAATGAAGTAGGTTTCATCCCAGGAATGCAAGGTTGGTAAAATATACAAAAATCCATTAACATAATCCACTATATAAACAAACTCAAAGAAAAAAATCACATGATCATCTCCTTTGATGAAGAAAAAGAATTTGACAAAAATACACCACCATTTCATGTTAAAAGTATTGGAGAGATCATGAATTCAAGGTGCATACCTAAACATAATAAAAGCAATTTACTGCAAAGCAACAGCCAATATAAAATTAAATAAAGACATATTTGAAGCAATCCCACTGAAATTGGGGACAAGACAAGGATGCCCACTCTCCCCATATCGATTGAATATAGTACTCGAAGGGCTAGCTAGAATAATAAGACAATAAAAAGAGATCAAGGGGATAAAAATTGGCAAAGAAGAAATAAATGTATCACTATATGCAGATGATAGGATAGTATACATAAAGGACCCCTAAATTCTACCAGAGAACTTCTCCAGCTGATAAACAACTTCAACAAAGCGGTTGGATATAAGATTAACTCAAATAAATAAGTAGCCTTCCTTTATGCAAATGATAAACAGGCTGAGAAAGAAATTGGGGAAACAACTCCCTTCACAATAGCCACAAATAACATAAAATATCTTGGGGTAACTCTAACCAAACAAGTGAAAGACATATATGACAATAACTTCAATTCTTTAAAGATATGGAAAGAGAAATTCTCAAATACATCTGGAAAGGCAAAAAAAAACTAGAATAGCAGAAACAATTCTTAACAATAAAAGAATGGCCAGGGGAATCACCATTCCTCAAGCTTTACTACAGAGCATAGTGATTGATAAATAAATAAATAAATAAATAAATAAATAAATAAAACCTCTCTGGTATTGGTACAGAGACAGACATGTAGATCAATAGAATAGAATTGAAGACCCAGAAATAAAACCACACACTTATGGACACTTGATCTTTGACAAAGAAGCCAAAAATATACAATGAAAAAAAGGAAGCATCTTCAATAAATGGTGCTGATCTGACTCTCTGTATGTAGAAAAATTAAAATAGACCCATATTTGTCACCTTACACAAAGCTCAAGTCCAAATGGATCAAGGACCTCAACATAAAACTAGATACATTAAACCTAATAAAAGAGAAAGTGGGAAAGAGCCTTAAACTCATTGGCACAGAGGGAAATTTCCAATACGGAACTCGAATGGCTCATGCTCTAAGATCAAGAATTGATAAATGGGACCTCATGAAACTGGAAAGGTTCTGTAAGGCAAGAACATAGTCAATAAGACAAATCGGCAACCTACAGATTGGGAAAAAATATTCACTAACCCCACATCTGATAGAAGGCTAATATTCAAAATATATAAAGAACTCACAAAGCTAATCACCAAAACTCAAACAACCCAATTGAAAAATGGGGTGTAGAACTAAACTGAGATTTCACAACCAAGGAATCTCAAATGGCTGAGAAGCACCTAAAGAAATGTTCGAAGTCTTTAGTGATCAGAGAAATGCAAATCAAAATGACCCTGAGATTCCTCCTTACACCAATCAGAAAGGCTAAGATCAAAACCTCAAGTGACAGCACATGTTGGAGAGGATGTAGAGAAAGGGGAAGACTCCTCCATTGCTAGTGGTACAACCACTCTGGAAGTCAATCTGGAGGTTCTTCAGAAAATTGGAAATAGATCTACCTGAAGATCTACCATTCTTGGAAATATACTCAAAAGATGCCCTACAATGACATAGGGGCATATGTTCCACTATGTTCATAGCAGCCATATTTGTGATAGACAGAAGCTGGAAACAATGTAGATGTCCCATGACAGAAGAATGGATACAGAAAATGTGATTCATTTACACAATGGAATACTATGCAGCTATTAAGAACGAGGACATCCTGAGTTTTGCAGGTAAATGGATGAAACTGGAAAATATCATCCGGAGTGAGGTAACTCAAACCCAAAAGGACATACATAGTATGTACTCACTAATAAGTGGATATTAGCCAATAAATAAATAAATAAATAAATAAATGTACAGGATACCCAAGATACAGTCCATATAACTAACTAACTAACTAACTAACTAACTAACTAACTAACTAAATAAATAAATAAATGTACAGGATACCCAAGATACAGTCCATAGAATTAAAAAAGTTCGACAAGCTGAAGTGCCCAAGTGAGGGAGGGAGAAGGAAGCAGTCACAAGTGGAGAGTGAGCGAGGGACCCGGGAGGGAAAGTGGACAGGGCAGGGCAGGGGTGGCTGGGAGAGGGGAACCTGGTCTTGTATTGGGTGAGGTAGAAGGACTGAAGCTCTGAGGGCCAACAGAAAGAATGGAAACAGGCAACCTCAGGAGGTAGGAGGTTGGAGGAACCCTCCAGAATGCACAAGAGACCTAGAAGGTGAGAGACTCTCAGGACTAAAAGGGAGGGACTTTAAATGAAACGAAGACAGTAGGAAGAGGGAACTTATAGAGCCCACCTCTAGCAGGAAGACATGACATCAAATGAGGGAGAGGGGGGCCATCCCACATTCAGAATGCTGACCCCTAATTGTTCCTGTCTGAAAGAATAACGGGGATAGAAATGGAGAGAAGCCTGAGGAAAAGAAGGTCCAGCGACAGTCCCAAAGTGGGTTCCAGCACAAGGAGAGGTTCCAAGGCCTGACACTATTATTGAGGCTGTGGAGCACTCAGAAAAAGGGACCTAGCATGGCTGCACTCCAGAAGACTCAACAAGCAGCTGAAAACGTCAGATGCAGATATTTGCACCCAACCAATGGACAGAAGCAGCTGACCCCTGTTGTTGAATTAAGGAAGGCTGAAAGAAGCCGAAGAGAAAGGCAACCCTGTAGGAGATTCAGCTGTCTCAATTAATCTAGACCCCCGAGATCTCTCAAACACTGGATCACCAAGCAGGCAGCATATACCAGCTAATATGAGGCCCCCAACACACATAGAGTAGAGGACTTCTGGGTCTGTGTTCATTCAGAGATGATGCACCTAACCCTCAAGAAACTGGAGGCCCCAGGTAATTTAGAGGTCAGGTGGGGTAGGGTAGGCGATGGGGATATCCACATGGAGACAGAGGGCTCAGGAGGAGGTATGGGTGGAAGGAACAGTTGGAGGGTGGACAGGTAGGGGCAGGAATATAATATAGAGTGTGAATGAATGAATGAATTAATTAATTAATTAAAACAAGTAAGTCTTTGCTTAAACATACTATGTTAATAGGCTAAATTTTTTCCATCAAGAACATAAAGCCAAAGAGAAACTTTCATTTGATACCAAATCAACTAAGATAAATGTGTCATGGCAAATGTTGGTATTCTGTCTAAACTCCACACCCACAGTTCCTGGCAGCAGCCAGGTATGCTCCTCCCCACAGTTACCTGGCAACAGCCAGGTAGGCTTGGCCCAGTATAAAAGGGGCTGCTTGCCCTCTCCTCTATCTCTTACACTCTTGCCTCTCTCTTGCCTCTTACCCCCTTGTGCCTCCTCTCTCTCCATTCCCTTCGCCCCTCTCTCCACATGGTCATGGCCAGCCTCCACTTATCTACTCTCTTCTTTTCTCTCCCTTTCTCTGCCTCTACTACCCTCTTAACTCCCCTCCCCATGCTTTAAATAAACTCTATTCTATACTATACCTGTGTGTGTCTGGTCCCTCAGGGGGAAGGGATGCCTTGGCATGGGTCCACTGAGGCACCCCCTCCCCCCACATTCCAGCAGAACATGTTCTTATAGCTCTTTCTCTTTTTATGATCACAACAGCAAATTCTTATTATCTAATTTATAATTTGGTAACTTTATCTTTTGCAAATTTAAACTTTTCATAATTGTTGTATTTACTTGTAAAGGTAATCTTCATGTCAGTTTTCTAAGGTATCATTATTGTTTCCTCATTAACTTGTCTGAGTTCAATATAAGTGTTTCTTTGATCCATAGTTTAATCAATGATTTGTTTCATGTGTACATAATGTTGAAACTATATATGACTAAGAACAAAAAGAATATGAAGGTCAATATCACCACTCATTTAGCAATGATAGTACCCACAAGCACCTGTCAGATCTCTACCGACTGATAGCCCTGTTCAGATGGTGTGCAATTAAAGAGCTTTTCTAAGTTCAAGTCTTAACAAGATCAAGAATCAGCGAGTGTTACCCTTGCTTCCATTTGAAGCACATGGCTAAACCATGGACAACATCAGGCTTCTGTTGAGCTGTCAGTCTTTCACATTCCCAAATTTTCCCAAGATCTAGAATTTCAGATCCTAAGTATCAGAGATATGGTGACGGTGAACCTGCTGCCCACTCTGTGGTCTGACATGCTATCCTGTCTCCATCTACATGGTCGTGAACAGACAAGACATTGCACTGAAGCTGAAGCTCGGGGCTGTTCATTTTGCTAGAATTTTATTCTTTAAACTTAGTTTCTGTGAGCTGCTTAGTGAAGATAGATGGTAAGTGAACCTCTGCCTAGGACGACTGTAGCTGCTGAGAATCCTCTCACTCTCTGTTCACTAGGAGGAGTAACATAGAACGATTCTGAGTAGTCACGTATGAAAAGAGAAGGAGGAGATGTAAACTGTATTGGTGCTTATGAAGGAAGAATTAGAGTCTGGATGGAAAGAGGAAAATGAGAGGAAATGGAGGAAATGCCTTTGAACATCAGAGATCGTAAGGACCAGAGAAAAGAAGCTGTTTTAGCTGTTGGGTGAGAATACCATTGCTTTTTATGAAGAGATTGCAGTGATGTGAGACTTACCTGCTGGAGGGAAAGACTCTTCGAAGCAAACAGCCTACACTGGACTCTTTCTACCTTCAGGGTCTCACACACTCCTGTGAGCCTCAGTTTCTTTGTTTGTAAAATAGAAATGGAATAGCCAGTTACAGACTTGTTATAAATATTGCATGACGTGGCATGATGTACTACAAGGTTACATCATTTAAATGCTATAAAAATATTAGAAGTTTAAATAAAAATGTTCTTTTTTAAAATTAAAAAAAATTCCACTTCCAGCTCAGAAGTGATCTGTTTCCTCCCTTAAGGTATATTTTTCAAATCAACAGCATTTTCGTCAAATATGATTTCAAACTAAATCACAAACCTGAACAGAAACAATTGGCAGCATAGAAAAATAGTTGAAATGTTCTAAAAATCATATTTACAATAAAAAAGGCCTTGAAGCATCTTTAATGTTGAGAATTGCCTTAAAATCTTATCATGAATAATGTTGGTAGCTGGGTATGAATATGTAGAAGAATAAAATTGGACATAATTGTTTACTATGCACAAAAATCAACTCAACACCAATTAAATATTTCAATATAAAGAACACCTACAATTAAAAACTCAACATAAGAGAAAGCTCTTTCATATCAACTCTATCAATGCCATTTTGGTGATGGCAACATGGACAATAAGAGCCCAAACTAAGCAAATGGGACAACTCCCATTTGAAGTCAGACTGTCAGGTTTGGAGGCAAGTGACTATGTTTGCTGAGCCATCCTACCATCCTGTAGGACTCTTGTATAAAATATTTACATATAAGCATACTAAATGATCTCACATATGGACACTTTAAAAAAATAAAATATAGAAACAGAGAGTGGCTATCAAAGGAAATGGAAAAGCTCTGAACAAGGTGTGCAAAATTGCACCACAAAAGCTACTAAGACTGCAGACCTGATATATAGAAGAGGAGTATTATTAATACAATGACTACATGGACCAAAGGGGGACTTTTATAAATTCTATATTATATGTTGAAAGTTTGCGTACAGAACAGGTTGATTTCTGGTTTCTACATGTACTCATATAGATAGATGTGTATGCCCAGAGAAGAACATACATATAGCATATCACACACACACACACACACACACACACACACACACACACACACACAAACATGGGAAAAGTAGGAAAAATTTGTCTCAAACAAAATCTTTCTATGGTTAGCTCAGTTTAAGGAAATCAAGCATGATTCAACAAACCTGCAATCTTAGCAGGTTGTCCAGGAATCAGAAAGATCAAGAATGTGGCTGCCATTGACTACACAGCAACATTTTGTTTCAAAAAAATCTGGATATCCTTTATTTAGAAGATAATATTTTGTTTTTTTAAGTTATAGGTAAATGTGTGTTGTGGTCATAATTGGCCCAAAGAAGGTTTTATTTTTCCTTAAAACCAAAGGAAAACAGATGAATGTGCAGTGACTAACCCCTGATTTTGCCTAAAGAATAGGTTTATTAGAGTTGAGCCTCCCCATTGGATTAAACTATTGATGTTACCTTCTTTTCTTGATAGAAGATGAACTAGAATTGGGGCAGCCATGACACATTGAAGGAGGAGATCCATCAACTGATGTTTTTACTTCCTATCCCCTCTCCTCTAAAAAAAAAGAATAGAGTCTGGAAGGAATCTACTCATTGTCTAACATAATCAGCTCAAATTTATTTATAATTAGCCACATTTCACCATCCAGGTAGTATTTTATAATAAGAAGATAAATGGCACAGATACCAGGTGTGAGAGAAACAAAGGACAGATGGGATTCTGCATGCTTTGTTCATTAAACTCAATAAACCAACTATTGTTATGTTCCTGGAATTGAGCTGATACACTCAAACAAGTATGATAAAATATCCTCAATTTCTCTATCATATGTAAATAGGAGAACACACAAGTGTAAATCTTATGTAAACTCTAGCATATAACAAGGACTTTAACATATGGTCAATGTAAAGCGGACAGGATAATTTCTTCACCTTATCTCGCCTCTATGGGTATTATTTATGTGTTCTGATTCTAGAGAAATCTTATACAGCAGCCTTCATCATGGCTACAGCCTCTTGTACACCTCTGTAACAGAGCAATAAATTCCTTTTATTTCCACAATACTGAAGAACTTGGTCTGCATGCGTGGTGTAGCCATTATCAAGGCTATCCAACATATTCTTGCTTCAGTCCCTGTGCACCACAGAAGTCAACACTTAGTCCCAGAGAACTAGTTGTTCAAGAGGACTGGGTCAGAAAAAGAACTGCAGTTGAGAAGAAGGTCAGGATCACCCTGGGGGTAGGAACGGGGGATTTTATAGGCAATATGATGGAGACAAGCTTTTGGAATTAGTCTCAGAGAACCATCACTCTCCTCAAAGGAGACTTCATCACCTATACTGGAAATTTCATCAGACACTAGTGAACTTTCTTGCAACTTTTTTTTGTGGTGTCACTTTAAAATATCTAAGAAAGTTATGGGAATAGTACCCCCCCCCCAAAAAAATCTTCTCATATGCTGTAATTTTTTGCTGTGGTAAATATATCTAATATGCAGTTTAGTTTTTAGTTGGAGTTTACATCAGTGGTGTGAAGTCTATTCACAATGTTGTGTAAGCATCAAGCCCATTTCCGTGACAATTTCTTCAAACGGAAACAGTATGCTTACTAAATGCTAGCTCTCTCTTTCTTAGTTTTGCCCAGTCACTGACAACCATTTGCCTACTTTATCTTTTTTCTGTCTCTATTTTTCTATTCTCAGATTTCATAAAAATGCACCCTAAATTATGTGCTTTTTTGGTTGAGTGGTTTAACTTAGCATATGGTTTTTAAGTGGTTTTGATCTTAGATATATATTTTAATATATATCCAATTTCTTTTCTTTTTAAAGATAGCCTCTATTCCACTAAATCTATATACCACATTTCTGAGTTTTCTTTTCTTTAAAACATATTTATGTATTTATATCCCAAATGCTGCCTCCCTCCAGGTCCCCCCTTTTCAGAGTTCCTTTCCCATCTCCCCTCCCCTCTGAGAGGGTGCCTCCCCCAGGTAACTCCTATATTTGCCACCTGTCTATCCAGTCTTTTACCCATTGATGGATATTTGGATTGTTTTTTTTTAATTTTTTATTTATGTTTATGTGTATGTGCATGTTTGTGTGTGTGTGAGAGAGAGAGAGAGAGACAGAGACAGAGACAGAGACAGAGACAAAGAGAGACAGAGATAGTTTTAGTTGCAGGAGACAAAGAGAGACAGAGATAGTTTTAGTTGTCTATTGTAGGTATTTAATTCAATGTCAAATATTAATGCTTATGGATATATGCATACATATATATGTGCACACACGTGTGTCCCAATGTCATAGGATGTTTTATCACTATGATGTTTGAGAACTTTTAATATTGGTAAAGTCCAGTGTATCTATTTTCTCTTTCATTGCCTGCACATTTGGTGCACATCCTAAAAATCACTGCCAAATATAGAGTGCTGAAATTTTTTCCTGTGTCCAATTTTAAGAGTCGTGCAGTTTTAGCTTACATTTAGGCCTTTGATGCATTTGGAGTTCATTTTTAATATGACTATCTAAGTCTGCTTTCCATTGATATGATTAGTAATCACGGACTGAGTAATTTGTAAGAATAGAAGTTTATTCAACTTGTAGTTTTGAAGGTAAGAAGCCCAAAATCACAGATTTGGCCTCTGGGAGTCAGGGCATGGAAAGATCACATGTGGCAGGCAGAATGCTGATTGAAAATCAATTAGTCATTTATATCTTTTATTCTTTTTTTTCATTCTTTATATTTGTCTTTGTGCATTATATGATTTTCACATAAAATCTGTGCATGTTACAATTTGACCACACTTGTTTTAAATGCTTTTCTTTTTGTTCTCTTCTCTCTAACCCTCTGTCCTATGCTCCACACATTTCTGTCCATGTTTGAGCTACTAGAGAAAAATGAAGATGAGAGAGATCTATACTCCTGAATATTTCAGTATGCATTTCTTAAAAAGCAGGCCTAGTCTCTGGTACTATGCATTTCAATAGGAGTCATTCCTAAGGGGACAGAAATTGGTTACACAAATGAAAACTCAGTTATGGCAATGACTGTAGCCCTCTAAAGTTCAATACTTCCCAATAAAATCTCACTTTAGTACTTAACTTCTCATATACAGAGAAATTAATTTCATCTAAATATCATTTGATTAATTTAACTTATCTCCTTGGAGAAACAATAGTGGATAAAGAGTTGAGAAATACATATAATCACACCATAATAACCAAAATGAGGAAATTAGTGTTGTTGAAATGGCCTAATATAATGCAAATTTGTTTTTACACTTCACTAATTATTCCATTGTTATTGCATGAAATACAAAATAAAGGCCATCCCTTGTTTTGCATGCCATTTCCATTGCTCTTGCACATTTTTCTTCATCTGGAAAGTTTCTTCAGTCTTTCCCTTTATCTCACTCACCACACTGATATTTTGACAAGGATCTATTGGCCATTATTTTTTCTACAGAATGCCCATTAGCTCAAATACATCAGATATGTCTCATGACCAGAATCAAGATCTGAGCCTTTGGCAGAAATTCTGGTTTGAGAAGTGTATATTTTCTGTTTCCATTCTAAGTGGGAAGCACTATTCTAGGCACTGAAAGTTAGCTGAAAACATTCATGATGACAGATACGTTTAATTAACTGTGAGCATTGGATAAGTTATGTTAGATCACCATGCTCAAGAATGTTATGCTGTTGGGAAAATAAAAACCAGTTGACTCTCAATAATCTCATCTTTAAAATTCAAGGCTAAGCATACTGTGTGTAACCAAGAGTTACCATGAAAACTAATGGGTAATGCATGAAAATTCTCAGCCCAGAGCCTAATGTTTATAAATATGTTATATTTCTTTTGTCTTTAATGACAGTTACTTTTTAAATAGCATTTATTAAATGTGATGGAGCACCTATCAAGTTAACTGAGACTCTGTGTCCTCACATCAGCATTACAAAGAAAAAATTAAAAAAAGAAGTAAAGGAAGAAGAGAGGCCAAGATGGGAAGATCCTTGTGCTAATAAACCCACTGCAAATACTAAAATTTTTCAATTGTTACTATGCTTTAAAAACTAATGATCATCAAACTAGAATGGAGCATAGCCCTCTGTGGGCATAATAGGGCATCTGAGTGTTCTGGGTTAGGCCAGCTGCGAAGGATGCTTCTTTCTACTATAATTAAGTCTGTGTACCTGGCTGAGCCTCAGATGAACTGGGAAGAGCTTATGCCATTAAGGGTCTGGTTAGACTCAGAGAGGATTTGCTGAGCAGCAAATGAATCTCAAGCTTCTTTCTCATTTGCTCAGACCTTTTGTAAGAAACCATCATTTCTCATTCCAGCTAAACATTCATTTTCTGGTATTCAAAACGCAAATCCATTCCTTGTCAGCTGCCTTTACAAGAACCAAAGTAAAATTCTCTTCTGCCCATTTTACTTGAGAAAAAACAAACAAACAAACAAAACACTCTAGGTTTGGAATCTCATTTCAGGCCCTTGTCTCAGAATTCTTTGATGTGACAAACAGCAAATAAAATGTCCTGGAATGAAGACAATGCCATTTAGAGTAACTCTTTTTACTATTTGTCCCTTCATGCTTAAACAAATTGCCTTTCCCATAATAAAATGGCCTTTTTAGCCATTTTGTGTGGTTGAATGCAACCTGGGTCATTCTTTGGGGAAGGGTAAGTATGCAAGATATTACAAATTGCTATGCATGAGAAAAAATGACTTAGATTATGATTTCCCTCTGGAAACAGAGAAGAGACAGAGATGGCACCGAGATCAGTAAGGAAATGCCAGCCTGTGGAGGTGTGTGGTCCAATGGGCGCTTGCAATAAAATCCCAATGCTCATTAGGTCAAATTTTGCTGGATGAGGCTTCCATATAAGATTCCTCCATCCTTCCTACACATTCTGCTTTAAATACAAAGATGTGCACAGAAGTGTTAATTTAATGGTACCCTTTAGTTTGTACAGTTAATGCACTCTAATAAAAATAAATAAGAAGCCTTTGCAAGAACGGAAGCTATCCTGCTGACCTTCTCTTGTAGCAATCAAGGGAAGTGGGCTGGGTTCCTCTTCTGCACTGATGCAGCATCAAGGAAAGATAAACATCCCGGAATCAGGGGGCAGAGGAGAGGAAGGGGAATCACAAAATTCAGACAAAACACAGGCATAAAAACAAAAAGTTGTGGTGGATTTGTAAAAATTAGAAGAGAGCTTTAGATCACCCTGCCAGTCAAAGAAAAGCAGATTTCAGTCAGTTTTAAGGAATAACATGTGTATCAAAGCAAAGACTGGTCCTGACGTCTGGAATAAAGCTGTGAAAGAATCCTAGGACACTGGAGAACCAGGATCGTGCTTGGCAAAGGTTGGAATAACCTTCCCTAGAGTACTGGGGAACAACATCAGTGACCAACAGCAGGAGATGTTTTTGTAGTTCATCCACCAATGCCCCATACCACTCAATCTCCCACACTCTACACCCTCAACCCCCCTCCAACACAGACACACACACACACACACACACACACACACACACACACACACACACACAGACTGCCTTGTGTTTGAGTTAATCTTCTTGGGAAAAAAGGTAGTAACCCATGGAATGCAGAGACAGAGGGGCAATCAAAGTAGACCATGCCAACAGCTGGATGCCTTCCATTCAGGTGCCAGTTCTAAAAGAATTCTAAGTGGCTCTGGGAAGCAATTCATTTTAAATTCTCAACCCACAAACATTCAGAACACTGCCTCTCAATGTTGGCCAGCCTCTTAGGAGTGGGCCCTTCATTTTCTTTTTTCTACAGGACACCATTTTTGCTTGGTTTTATTCTGCTTTCTGTAGGTGAACTGTTAGCTCTCAATCATCAGTGGGTCCTTTTAATTGGACTTATGCCTTACTATCTGCATTTAATGCCCCCACTTCCATCACTGTTCATAAGGCATCTTTTCTTATTCCTAAAAAGTGTCCTTATTACTCTTGGTATGATGTTTGTCCTCTCCTTTTTCATTTCCGGGCTTTTATCCTAATTAAGGCTTAAGTAGAAATAGTTGTTCCCACCAATCTCTCTATCAATACACTACACTTCGAGGATGATTTCTCTCACATAACCTACCCAATTCCTTGTTTCCTTCTCACCAGCAGAAGTGGGAATGGAGATAACAATGTGAGTAAGCATTGGAGAATACCCAAAATGAAGTTGATGTAAGATAGACAGCACAATGCTGGTATTTTCTCTGACTGTAAGAGCAAAACTTACAGGAATTGCTGATAAAACAATCATGTCCCATTCAGCTTCATAGTTAAGATATAGTGGCTCCCATTGTTTGAGAGAGCTGGTTTTATATTATTGGAAAATGTATTGTTTGTAGTATTGATAAGAAGAAGCAGGTGTCACATACTGGTAGTAAAAGATTATAAGCTTTGTAGATAGAGATCTTAACTTTGATAGCATTAGAAAAGAACTTTTTATTAATTTCTTCTGATATTGCATGTTCTTAAGTTTAATTTTTTTTCCAAAACAGAACTTCTCTCTCCCTCTCCTTTTCCCTCTCCCTCTCCCTCCTCCTCCTCCTCCTCCTCCTCTACTCCTCTCCCCCTCTCCACTCCTCCTTGCTTGCTTTTTCAAGATAGGGTTTCTCTGTGTATCCCTGACTGTCCTGGAATTAACTCTATATATCCAGGATGGCCTTGAACTCAGAGATCTATCTACCTCTGTCTCCTGAGTGCTTGCCTCCTGAGTGCTAGGATTAAAGGTATGAATTGTTTCTCATGCAATGCCTAATCTAAGAAAAAATTTCTAAACAAATGTTACCAAACTTAATTGGAGTTGTTCTAAGCAAAAGCAATGAAAATCGGCATCTATTCAGTTGACCTTGAAAAATATCGTTATCTTAGGGCATTGAAGTATAGGGAAAGATTTAGATGTTTTCACTATGCAAAATCTGGAGTCATTTAGAATAATTATTTTAGAAGCCTGAATGGTGCTTTGCTCAAAGCTTGTGTCTGGTATCCAGAACCTCAAAATGTGTTCTTTAGACTTGGAATCTTTACAGATATAATTTAGAGAAAGATGTAACAAAGAGATTTATACTACATTTAGGTGGGGACTAAACCTTACAATGTAGGACTTCTTACAAGACAGAAAAGAGTGTAAATACACTCAGAAAGAAAGGTGTGTGAAGCTAATGATAGAGATCAATGTATTCTCCACATAGATGGCACATCTAGGACTTTCTGTGGAAGTAGGACCATCCATGCACACAGAATTCAGCTTCTCACCCATGGAACCATTTCAAGCCATCAAACTGTGGTAACTTGTTGTGATCAATTTAGAAAATGAGTTGATTTTTCCTTTCTAGAATACTCTAGCAATAATTTTATATTTGAGGAATTAAATAAAGCTGACTAAAGGGTCGAGGACTTCAATGATGATTTTGGGTTAGCTAGGGGTGGTCCAGACATACTGGCTCTTTGGGAGTTTCTTCTTGATTTACAAGGCATATGTGACAAGTTTAGATGAGACAATCTAATTGTGTAGCCAAGCTTTCCATACTATTTTCAGTACAAGTGCAAGACATCAGACCATGTAAAATGTTCTGTGCACAGACTTCTGAGAAAGTCAGGGCCACAAGTTACTATCTATATGTTTTTTGAACAAGTTAATTTTTCCTAGTGAATCTGGCCCAGTGTGTGCTTCTGTATTTTAGCACTTCTCCAAATTCAGCTTGCTAGATTCCTCCTTATCTGAATAGCAAGCAAAAATGTCAAGCCTTGAATCCTGGTGATCAGCAGAAACTCCCTAGGGATAGCCATATCATAAAGTAATCTCATCTTTTCCTGCCTCGTTTGACTTTTAGTTGAACAGTTATATGATTGTGTTTTGCCTTCTCTGATAACCTACAAACTACATTTCTGTTATAAATGTTTTAATGGGTGACAATAGAATTTGTAACGGGTATATTACTAGCCTAAGACCACCTTCAAATGACACTATACCATTTCACAGCCAGTGTTGTGCCTGACAACTTAAATATTGATAATTTCTCTTTTCCATCTCCAGATATTGCTGACACTTTTGCAGTAGAGTACTAAAGTTACCTAACATGTATACTATTATTATGTTAAGTTTACCTTTTAGATTGTTCAAAAATAAGGAAAATACTTTATTTGAATCTCAATTGATAACTCATAATTTCCATTATACTTGAAGAAATACTTTTAAAATTACTTTCAAAAACCATCTCTTGTTTGTGTGTGTGTATGTGTGTGTGTGTGTGTGTGTGTGCGTGTGTGATGTATCATTTATGCACATGCATGGAAGTTATAAGCCCTTCTGTACTTCTGAGTCTGCACAGAGCAGGGTATCTTTTGTCTTATTCTCTTTCTCAATCTTAGCTCCTTGAGACAAAGGCTCTCACTGAACTTGGAGCTGAAAGGGGTTTTCACATACAGGCTGGCCTGAAAGCCCAGATCTTCCTGTCTCTGTGGTCACAGGTGTGATGCTGCCGTGCCCAGCTTTTACCTGGGTGTTAGAGTCAACCCCAGGTCCTCACGCTTCTCCTGATTACAGAGCAAGCACTCTTACTGAGCCATCTCGCAGCCCCTGCACATTTGTTTTTAAGAAGTGTTTATCTGTTATCTTTAAAGTGTTGGGTTGTTGTTGTTGTTGTTATTGTTTTGGGGGGATTGTTGTTCTTCTTGTTTGGGGTTTTGTTTTGTTTTGTTTTGCTATATGTAGGTAACTTTCTTCTTTCAGAACTTAAGTATTTTTTCTGACTCTTCCTTATATAGTTCCTAACGAGGTCCGTTTTAATATCATCCTCCTACATGGGCAAGGTGTTTTCCCCTGCTTTCCCTCAAGATTTCTCCTCGTCTTTGAGGTCCTGCAGGTGGAATTACAAGCTTGCCTCGTTGTAAACGCTTTGGCAGTTGCCACGCTTGGTGTTCTCTGAGGTTAGTGAATTATGTTGTTTGCAATGAACCTTGGGAAATTCCATTTTATTCCTTCAAATTTGCATTTTGATTTTTCTTCTCCTTCTGGTCTTCCAATTATACATATGTTACACCTTTTGAAATTGGCCCACAGTTCTCAAATGCTCATCTTTCTTTCTCTCTTTTTTTGCTTTTGGGTTTGTTTTTTCTTTTTCGTTTCTATTTGGGTTGTTAGTCTATTTCATGATTCATGCTAACTGCTGCTTTTCCTAGTCACATACAGCCTATCCAATGAGATCAATAAGCATTCGGTTTTCCACCTCTGCTACCTATCCTAAAACCAGTAATCTGGAAACTATAATATATACATAGAGGACCTGATGATGCAGACTTGTGCAGTCCCTGTGAATGCCGCCACAATCTCTGTGAATATTGCCCCAGTCTCTGGGTTCATATGACATTTGCATGTGCTGATTTAGAGGGCTCTGTTTCCTTGGTTTCCTCCATTTTCCCTGGCTCTAACGCTCTTTCCACCTCCTCTCCTGCAGGGNTCTGTTCAGGATACTTTAGTGGTCTGGGTATTTTATGCTTCNATGTAAATTGTAAGGTTTTTGTCTTTTAGTTTCTATTTCACTGACGAATGTCATGGGATCTCAATGAATCTATAAGTTACTTTTGATAGAATGTCATTTTCACAATATTAAGTATACCAATGCTTGAACATTGGGGTTTTTTTCCATATTCTAACACCTTCCTTGACTTCTTTCATTGGAGATTTAAAGCTTTCACTGTACAGGTTTTTTATCTACTTGGTTATATGTATTTCTAAATGTTTTATCTAGTTTACCTTTGAGCCATATGGGAATGGCATTGTTTTCATTATTTCTTTCTTATTGTGTTTGATATTAGTATATAAACAGGCTGGTTAGGAATGAAAGAATTCTAGAGATGGGGATAGTAGAACACAGGCGCTATATATGGGGAAAGGGGCAATGGGCAGGAGATTTGCCTGGGGAGAAAGGTGGGAGAGTAAAATGGAGAAAGAGGAGATGAGGACTAAATAGCACTATGAAAGTTTGAAAGACCATAGGAAACCTATTATTTTCTAGCCTTTCTTAAATATACTTAGTATACATACTTTTCTTTTTAATACAATATTTTATCCTTTGAGAATTTCATACAAGGTATTTTGAGCATATTCGCCTCCACCTAACTCTTCCCAAATACATTTACTTTACCATCACATTCAACTCAACATTCTCTTACAAAGACATTTATTTATATATGTAGTATATTATGTGTACCCTCATGACTTTATGTGCACTACATGTGTTCAAGTATACACAGATGTCAGAGGCATCCTATCTCCTAGAAAAGTAGTTACAGGCAATCTTCCCCCCCCCTTTATTTTTTATTTTTTATTATTTTCTTTATTTACATTTCAAATGCTATCCCAAAAGTTTCCTATACCCCTCCCCCCACCTCTGCTCCCCTACCCACCCACTCCCACTACTTGGCCCAGGCCTTGCCCTGTGCTGGGTCATATAAAGTTTACAAGACCAAGGGGCCTCTCTTCCCAATGATGGCTGATTAGGCCATCTTCTGCTACATATGCAGCTAGAGACACAAGCTCAGGGGGTACTGGTTAGTTCATATTGTTTTTCCACCTACAGGGTTGCAGGGTACTTTCTCTAGCTCCTCCATTGGGGACCCTGTGTTCCATCCAATAGCTGGCTGTGAGCATCCACTTCTATGTTTTCCAGGCACTGGCATAGCCTCACAAGAGTCCGCAATATCAGGGTCCCTTCAGCAGAATCTTGCTGGCATGAGCATTAGTATCTAGGTTTGGTGGCTGATGATGGGATGGACTCCCGAATGGGGTAGTCTCTGGATAGTCCATCCTTTCATCTTAGCTCTAAATTTTGACTCAGTTACAGGCAATCTTACACTTCCTGATGTATGCTGGGATATGTACTTGAGTTCTCTATAAGACTACCAGCATTTTGTATATTTTAAATAAGTAGAGGAAACACTACATCCCATGGCTCTATAGCCAACATCTAAGGAACTTGATCAACACAAATACAAGTACTGTATGTTTTCACTTACATGTGGAATAAAAAAAAAAAGAATAGAAACAGAGACCAGAGCAGTGGTTACCAGAGTCCAGATAATGGAGCCATGGTAAAATGTTGATCAGAAAAGAGTAATACTTCAGTTAGAAAGAAGAAACAGTTGAAAATATTTGAGAGGGTAGAAATTTCAATGAGCTCATTTAATTCATTTTAGACATATGTATCATATCATCATTTTGTATCCTATAAGTATACACAATTGTACCATACCAACATCTAATAAAATGCAACTGAGCAATGGATACTCCCTATATGATCAGAATTTACCAAGGATTTGAGGTCAAATACATAAAAATGAAACAGCTCCATTGCAAAGACTTTATAGAAAGAGGCACCACTTAAGAGGTAATTACAGAACCACATAGAAATATTTAGTTCAGTCTAGAGGGGCCAAGAAACGTTCTTGTGGCATGTAGTTCTCCGACTGAAAAGTATATGGAAGGAGGGAATGTATCAGAAGGTATGTGCAATTGGTCACTGTTCCATGACAAAGGGCTAAATTGAATGGAATCCCAGAAGGATATGGCAATGTTTGGAAAACAAAGTAGTCTGTGTAGTGTCTTAAGGAGAAATTAGCAGACTGTCTGGCGTACACAGGATGATGAGCTGGGGGAAGGGTCAGCGTGAATATAGAAGGCCAATGCCTCACAGCGTGCAGAGTCCAGATTATTAAGACATATTAGTCATGTCAATAAGTGTGAACTTTATCCTACTTGCCTGTGAGAAAAGACACTGGAGGCTTTCAACTGTGGAAATGACACGACACAGCTGGCATTTTGTAAATATCACTCTGGTAACAGTTGGAAGAAGAAGCTTAACCCCTGACATGAAGTAACTAGTTATTGAGCTGTCCCAGTAATCCAAGTAAGAGATGATGGAATGATAAGAAAGATGAAAAGGGAACGGAGAAAGAAACATTTAGGAAGTGGAATTGCTAGGTCACAGGAGTGTGGATAAGGACTGAGAGGACTAAGTAACATTTGGTGACATGCTTGCATCATCAAGCCTTCCCTGATTTAATCAAAATAGCTCGGGGTGACAGTATTTGGGAACTGAAATGCAGCAGCAGCAATGAAGGCCTTCCTTAAATGAGAAAAAGAGCTGTGGCATTCTTAAGCCTTCCATAGGGATCTGGATAGCATCCCAACATAGGGAGCAACCAGAAGAGTACAGAATACACAGCTGCTGAGGGTGCATAAAGGGGCATTCTACACACACAAATAAAAGTCTAAGAGTCAAGAGGAACTTCTGCTACTGTGAGTATGGATATTCTGGGGAGACCTGCTGTTCCACAAGGCAACTGTATCTTTGAACAAGGCAACAAATTGAAGGAGTTTATTTCTCACAGCTCAATCTCTAATCTCTAACAGTACCATAGGAGGAATGAGGAATAGCACTGCTCTCACCAACAAGAGCATCCTAATGCTTAAGTACACACCCTTCCTCCCTTTGGATATTTCCCATGACTGCACCTATAAAGGCTGGCTTTTGGATCCACGACAGTACCTTCATTTTATTTATATCCATTTTTTTGCACAAGGAAATTTCCTTCCAAATAGAGATTTGGTACTGGCCTAATTTTGTGTTAATATGAATGAATGAATGAATGAATGAATGAATGAATGAAGCAACCACCACCAGCAGCCATGTTGTTATGCTTAGGTCCTGATGGGTAACGGGCCTATATGCTTGTGGGATTATGAAATTCTTTACAGGGAAACAGGAGGACTCATAAAGGAAAGCTACTATTAAAAAGATTAGCTGTCATCAAAGGGGTAGAGTGGATAAACTTTATTAAAATAATCTGATGACTCTACAATCTTTTGTGTCACTAATACTGCTGATCCCTTTTTGAAGTACCATAGTAGGTTTTAGTTTTATCAAAATGGGTGTGTATCTCAGTGTTGGAATGAAGGCTAGAGACAATTTTGCTTTGTGCTGAGAAAGAAAGGAATTAAGAGTTTGCAGAGTTTATTATGACATTACAAAATATTTCTTCGCATTTGGATAGCTGTGGTTCAATATAATTATTTCCTTTGGAGTCCCTCATATTTTTATTGGTGTGTATTTGTTGCTAATGGACTGGGTTTTATAAGGACTTTACAGTGGACATATAGTCCTTCACATTATTTGATATATATTTTAAAACTTTATACTGAGTAGAAGTATGTGAGCGGTAAAAAGCGGATGGTTGTAAGGGGTCCACAGAGAATAAAAACTTATGAATCCTGCTTTGGAAGGGGAAAATGTGGGTGCAGGATAGAAGAAATGTAAAAAAAAAAGTTTGCAGAGAAGGTGCAGTGGATATGGAAAAGAAATGGATGAGGAAAAGATAGAGGAAAGATGGGAAATAAAGGAGCCAATGAGACACTGAAAAAAATCTGTGCCACACATACAGCAACCAGAACTCTGAACCCTGGGAATGGGAGAGTGGATGGAGGAGCACCCTCATAGAGGGAAAGGGAGGAGGAAGAGGGAGGATGGGATGGGGGCCTTGTGGAGGGGTAACCAGAAAGGGGGGTATTACTTAAAATGTAAACTAATAAATTATTAATAATAATAATAATAATAAAAGAAAGAACATAGTAACAGCAGCTTGAGGCATAGAGACCAGGAGGTGAGAATTCCTGAACACTCTACTTCTTTAAATCACCAACTCTAACTTTTAGTCAAGTTTCATATGTGCCATATGAGAGAAACTTTAGACAGAAGAGATGTAGATTGCACAACAACAACACAAAATTATAAGCAGGGACTTATATTTGGCATAAGAAGCATCTCTAAATGGAATGTAGCAGGGACCATAGGCAAATGTAAGAGCACAGATCCTTGACAACTCAAAGGGGTCATAGAGTAGGATTGGGTTTTTCATTTTCTTTTGAAAAGAGATAGAACTTATTGAAAGGAAGATTATCACAACTAAATACTCAATTACAATAACTGTAATTGATTGCTCCTAACAAGTGTGAAATATTAAAATATATTAATGGAATATATTTTTACAAATATATAAACATTATGAATTAAGTGAAAATGGCAAATAAAATGTGTTCAAAGTCTTACCTAGATAGCTGAATCTTCATAGAAGTCAAGCTACAATTATATGTATAGTTATTGTTTTAATTTGGCCTCAAGTTTGCAGTATGTATTGGATGAATAAAGTGACTGTTGTATATGTCTAGATCCTTTTTATGGGTACCTATGTTTAGGTAAAAATAAAATAGATATGTATTTCTTAAAATATGTGTTTATTCCAAGAAATTTATGTTTTCTTTCCCTTATTTCAGAAAAATCAATAATTATGTTCTTTTAATCAATATTTTCATACAATATTTATCTTATGAAGAGAAATGCCAAATGACAATTTTGCTTGAGTTACTGTAGTCTTCGTATAATTTTTGTTAATTTCAATTTGCAGAAAATTTGCTTTTCTCGGGCAGTAGCAATTACAACTGACAAGAAAATGTGCAGTGTAATATTTAATGTTGGAAATGAAATATAATTTTGGGTGTTATGTACAAACATTGTCATGAGGTCAATACCATCAATTATCTTTATCATGGTGTGTTATAAAATATTTTAGTTCCATGATATAGATTGCAATAACATAACATAATTCTTTACTCTCTCCAGAAGTAATTATCCAGATTTAGTGTTACTAAACCTCTCTAAAATTTGTAATGCTGGAATATTATAAGAAGTAGACACAAGTGAACTGTCTAGGTATCTCTCTGAGACAGTATCAGTATGTCTAAAGGAATTATAAATGATCTCTACAGAATTTAATGCTAGACTTTTCTATAGGAGTTCTTTCCTTTAGAGGTATGGCAATGCTCTTTAAATGCCTTTCGTTCTAGAATTTCTTTTATTAATGAAATACCACTTATGACAAGCTTCACATGCAATTTCTTTTTATTTAAGAGGAACTTTTTTTTTCTAAAACATTATTTTTTTTTATCATGTTAAAGAACATTGATGTTAGCTGATAGCATTCCTAAACTTTGGCTAACATGAGTGGCAGTAAGCACCATTTCTTATTAGATGATGGAGACAGCATAGATGATACACTAATCTATAAATGATACATCAATCTATTATTTAACCATCATGGCTCACCATTTATTTAATGATCTAACTTTTCTTTTATTTAGGCTGAATTTAATTAACATTATTGTTTTTATTTTTATTAATATTGTTGTTTTTTTTGTTGTTGCCCATGACAGTGGCTATTTGTTTTGTTGTTAGGAGTAAGATCTGCTTAGCATTTCCATCATGCATCCAGTGGAGGTTTTATGGCTAAACTTGATATGCCTTTCATCAAATTATTCTGTTTTGGTAGGCCTCAAAAATTTACATAACTTTGAATTGCTCCATAGATTGTCATAGGCACTAGTACAATCAGAGATATAAATTCCACTAAAAACTTCATTTATATTGTGGATCTGCTGAATTTAGGACTAAAATTCTTACACTGGTACATTGTTTGAACTGAAATCCCATTTTGCTAAACATAATTGTATAATGTCAGAAAGAATATGATAGCTATTTTAATGTATTCATTCAGTAACACTTGAGAGATTTAGTTTTCCTTAGTCATAAAACTTTCTGACTCAAAGTGACTTTTTGAAGCATAAAAAATTAATTTGGTATTTTCAAATTGAAAATTTGAGTTAAAAATTCCCTATTACATTCTCACTGTTTTGATTAACAATTAAATTCTTATTTTAGCAAAGCATGGGGGCTTGCAGAAATCTACTTGAATTTGATCAAGCTATAGATTTAGTAAGAATATTTTTCTTGTTTATATGGATTATTTTTCCAAATAACTGAGCCTTTAAAAATTAAATATACATAATTACTCCATCACAATTGTTCACACATCTTGTGGGTTCAAAGCATGATTGTTTGTACTGTTTAAAGTTTTAAACAAAATGCATCATCTCTTTTTGTGTTTTTTTTTAAGTGAGCTCAAATTTCTTTTTAATTTTTTTTTACATTTTATTTTTATTGTATGTATATTTCATTTGCATGTATGTCTGTACACCATAAGAAGTAGTGGCAATGGAGGCTACAAGAAGGCAACAGAACCTCTGGAACTGTAGTTACAGACTGCTGTGAGATGCCATGTGGGTGCTGGGAATTGAACCTAGGACCACTGGAAGAACAGCCAACACTCTCAGGACTGAGTTATCTCTCCAGTTCCAACCTCAAATTTCTTATCGTTACTAATGACAATCTTGAATTCATCCTATTTACTTAGGGAGGTTTTAGAAACAGTTTCTTTCAAAGTATAAAATTTGAATATATTTTCATTAAAATACAAATTAAAAGAAATATAAAATATTTGGTCAGCAGATTTTCTTCTGTATGCTTTAAAAAGGGCTGTTTTTACTCCAAAATACTTAACTATTTATATTTCAATTACAGAACAAACAAAGGCCACCTTTAATAAATGTCACAGTTAAGTCAAAATTATGTTAAGCTAAAATTTTATTTTTACTATTTTAAAGCCTTACTAATATCACTTCAACTATTTTTAAAGTTCAATTACTTGGACAAAGGAGACAGCTCTACAGGTTAAGGCACCTACCGCCACGCCCGAGAACCTGAGTTAATATTCAGAACCTACAAGGAAGGGAAGANCGCACTGCTGAAAGTTGTCCTCTGACCTCTCTCAAATTTCTGTGTTATAAACATGTCTACACACATACAAAGTCAAAAACAATGAATGTTTAAAAAGAGACGATTTATTGGGAGACTGGAGCAATGGTTCAACATCAAGAGCACTGTTGCTCTTCTGAAGCACCCAGATTCAACCCGGAGCACTTAGGTGTAGGTTCACAACTGGCTGTAATTCCAGTTCCAGAGGATCGGATGTCCTCTTCTGGCCTTGAGTACCAGGTACTAATGTAATACACAGATGTGCATGCATGTGGTTCATAGAGGTGTGTGCAGGCAAAACATACATACATATATAATGATAAGTAAATTTTAAAATAAACAAAAAAGTACTAAATTACATAACTAGAACATTCAATGTATATGTGTTTGTAAAGAAATAATGTCACCGTTTGAAATGATATGTATATTATATTGGCTACAAGTACTTATACTTAACATTAATGTGAGTTGTTTATGATTGCAAAGCATCTGCCATGTGCAACCTGTGTGAGTCGGCGAGTCTCTGCGGAATCTCTAATTGGAATGCTAAGAGAGGCACGGAAATGGACAGTTGACAGTCCTGGGAAATGATAATCTTCTATACAGGAATTCAGTGCAGTCGCATTATCTGTGAAGACAAATTTGACAAGTTAATTAATTTGTTTTTTGCTCTTCAGAGCTTCTGCCATTCAAAATTCTCCTCATGCTGGGGAGTATCCATCTCACAGAACCATAACCCACCAATTCGATTATATTTGTACACAATTGACTTTTATTTTGAGAACAAGAGCAGGGAATATAAAGAAGCCTGTCCTTGGAGGAGTGAAAGGTGTTATTAGAACAGATGTTAGGGTTTTGCCTCCTTGGGCCAGCAGTACTAGATGCTGGATCCCAAGGGCAGAGGCATATTTTATGTCCTTTACAAATTCAGTTTTAGCTGTTTGTGTGGTGCAGATCCTTCTAAAGAGTGGGACTTATGGGAAGGTTACTTTGCACAATTTAAAACATGTCCCTGACTCTAGCAGTTATTTTCAATGTTTGGGTGATAACGATACAAGACGCTAAGCTTATTATAGCAGATGCATCTGTGTTGTTTAGGTATATTACTTCTTTTCTGGTCATTGTGAACAAGATCTAACAAAAATATAAGTTAAATTAAGGGAAGATGTGCTTGTTCATGGTCTTTGAAGGTTGAGTCCATCATAGTGAGGAGGGTGTGGTGGACCTGGGGAGTTCAAACTGTAGAAGACAGGAAAGCATGTGCTGAGGTGCTGAGATAATGAGTAGACCTCAGCAACACAGGCCCAGTGACACACGCCCAGTGACACATGCCCAGCGACCTACTTCCTTTACAGGATCCACTTCTTATTTTACTTTCATTAACTCCTATGAATATCATCATATTCTGGATCCATCAATGGACCAAAGAAACCATTATGTCAGAGCCCTATGGATTTAATTATCTCTGGAATTACACACACATACATACACACACACACGCACGCATGCACACACACGCACACATGCACGCACACATACGCGCACACACATACGCACATACACATGCGTGTGCACACACTCACGCACACGCACACACACGCACACGCGCGCGCTCACACACACACACACACACCATACTTAGAAGGGTGCTCTTGTAGGGCAGTGGTGGTGCACACCTTTAATCCCAGCACTTGGGAGGCAGAGACAGGCAGATTTCTGAGTTCAAGGCCAACCTAGTCTACAAAGTGAATTCCAGGACACCGGGGCTATATAGAGAAGCCCTGTCTCAAAAAAACAAAAAGCAAAAAAGAAGGGAGCTCTTGCTACTCTAAAAACTACTTCATAACTGAGCCAAATGACAGTCAAGATTACCTAGCATAGAACTTTTTCTGTTTTTTTATTAGATATTTTCTTCATTTACATTTCAAATGCTCTCCCAAAAGTCCCCTATACCCTCCCCCCGCCCAGCTCCCCAACCAACCCACTCCTGCTTCCTAGCCCTGGCATTCCCCTGTACTGAGGCAGGCATATGATCTTTGCAAGACCAAGGGTCTCTCCTCCCATTGATGGCCAACTAAGCCTTTTCTGGTTTTAACTCAGTGGGAACCACTAACATTGATCAAGATCTTCATCGTGTATCTTGAATTTCATTCTTCTTAATGGGTATGGGTGCTGTTGGGTTATATTTTCTCTTCATTCCCTTTCATTTTTCTGTGAACCTTGGTTTTAAAAGGCCTTCTATCATAACTGCAAGGCCCTTCTTTCAGTGCNATGGAATTCTCTGATGAACTCACCTGGATTCTCTACTCCTACTCCTGACAGAATGGGTCCCAGTACTGTGCTGAGCACATTGCGCATGGTGCTTTTCCAGAGATGTCTTTGCCTAGAAACCATGAGTAGTTCAGAAATGGACCTGGAGCCCAGCATGGACAGATTTTTTTCCAGGGATTGCATAGTTCCTGCGGTTTGTCTACTTTAAAGTTGTCCATGCTGAAGTCCATGGNGGCCTAGAGATGCCGAAGGTTACTTTTGCCATTGACGAGAAAATGCTTGAGGAGAGGAGAACATCAGTTGGAATGAAGGAGCAAAGAGATTAGAGAAAAGACACCTTGTGACGACGTTAGAGTCACAGTGCTGACCTTGCCTACTGTGAGTCCCTGGGCTCCATGAACAAGGACATTCATTTAGTTTCATCATTTTTCCTGTTACCTAGTCCAGGTTACATTTGTGGCATTCACAACCAAAGTACTGCAAACAATATACAGCCTGCCTACCTGTCTTCAGATTTTGTTCTTTTTGTTTTTCAGGTCATTGTTCTGGCGCTACTCCTCCACCCAAGTCCCCGCGACAACAGATAAAAGACTGAATGGAGATGACAATGTTTTACTGTTCCAAGCCACACAGAAAAACCTTACTTGACCTACCTGTCATTTGTCTCTGGGTCTTGTGTACTTCTGGTGATCATGGTTACAAGTGAGGAAGTATTAGTTCATAAAGTTCAGGTGCTTTGCCCAATATTAATAGCTAGAAAGCAACTGTGGTGAGATTTTCATCCTGGACTGACTGACACCCAAACCTAACTTTGTTACACTGACCAAGAAATTATTATTAGCTGTTGTTTTTAAGGGTTCTTGATCGAGTTTTCTCCCCGCTGTCTGTATCTCCATGACTGCTGAATTCTCTCAGCTACCCACTGTACTCCCCCCCTTCACAGCTCTCAAATGAGATTATTGATCTCCTCTAGTATCTGAAAATCATTTTAATAATGGGGAATTTTCAGATTGGCATTTCAGACTTTTTGTGCTAAGTTTTAGAACTCTTCTTAGTATCCCCAGCAGGAGGCATGAACAGAAGCATGGGGTGAGGTACAGATGTATGCTCACATGTGAGGATACAGGGTGGGTTACAGATGTACACTCACATGGTGAGGATATATGGTGGATTACAGACGTACACTCACATGGTGAGGATACAGGGTGGGTTACAGATGTACACTCACATGGTCAGGATATAGGGTGGGTTACAGATGTATGCTCACATGGTGAGGATACAGGGTGGGTTACAGATGTACACTCACGTGGTGAGGATTCATTTGAGCCATTATTTACTTGTTCTTTTAATCACTGTGTAAAAATGACTATTATATCTGTCTTGAGTTATTTTTCTTTTCTTGAGGGAACTTCCTAAATTCTTTTGATTCTTCTGGCCAAATGTGTTTCCATTGGAGAGTTTAGCATACTGTCATCTTTACCCATGTAAAATTCTGCCTCCCTATGAAGATTAATGTGATATTCTTTTGCAGAATGGGGAAAGAAGTAGATAGCAAACAGACCAATGATGTTCTGCTAGAGGAAAAGATATGTTTATCAAGGCCCTTATCAATGTATGGCAATTATTCATTTGCTTATCTCTCTTATTAGACTGTAATTCTCACAAGACAAGATATTCCATTTGTCTTATTCATTATTTTTTGAAAGCAAGCACAAGTCACACAAGTTCACAAACTGATAATATGTACATAGTCTTTTAGGTCAGACTGCTTAGGGTCAGATTCTAGATTAGCCACATGCAACTTTTATGATCTTTGCACGCCACACAATTCCATATTTCAGTCTATTTCTTTTCAATACAGACAACTTTTCACTTCTCAGTCAGATAGTCACTGTGGAAGTTAAATTATACAGACTATAGAGTGTGTTTAGAATGCTGGTCTGTGCACATGAAGTGCACAAAAGCAGCAATTCTTGCTATAGACATGAGTTTGTCAGTAAATACTTTTAGATGAATTGGTTGTAGATTCCAGACCTTTCTACTTTTTGATAAGTCATACATACATATACACACACACACATGTATATATAAATTTATATATTATATATTTTTATATATATATTTTTTTTATATATAAATTTATATATACATGTGTGTGTGTGTGTGTGTGTGTGTGTGTGTGTTGGCAATACCACACTTAATAAACAGTGCACCTAGGAAGTGACCAATGACACATCACACTAAAACCACCTCCTTTTGTATGGATAACATTCTCACATAGGGGACCAGTAATACTGTACCTTGTACCCTTTGCATGGATAGCTTTCTCACTTAAGAGTCCAGCAATACTGTACCAATTGTGCATACTGGAAGCTTCAAGCTCTCTTAGACACTACCAACTCATTAGGGAAATCTTAGGAGTATACGGTGTAAACTCACCAAGTTGGAATCAAGCAATTGCTAGCTTTGGCTTCAAAATGAAGTACAGATCTGAGGGCAAACAGAAAGGACACTGCCTCCTCAATGACCCAGGATAGTAAAGAAAATTAGCTCTGGAGTTGGAGATGAATGGGCAGAGAATAAAAGTTAAACGTAGGAACCAGAATGGGGATAATCATACAGATTTACTTTTTGTACCAGCAAATGCCAAGCTGAAATAAAACCGTGCTTAAAATTATTCACCCAGATAACATTTGCATCCAGAGAGCCTTGTCCATTGCAGTAAAGTGACTTTGTCCTCGGCAGCAGCTGTGTGGAGAAGGGCAGAACTGAGAACATGAAGGGGCAGAAAGCCAGTCCCAGGATATTGTCTTCAGAAGAGTGACTCCCCTCACCTCATGGAACAGCCCTAGAAATGTGCTCAGTGGCAAAAGTGGCCATAGAGCCTTCTGTCCTGAAGCTGCCCTGGGCATCTGCAACATCACATGTGTATGGAAATCAGGTAGTTTTACCAGCCCAGATGGACACCACCTGTTCCGGTGCCAGCATCCTAGACTTGAGGGCATGCAACGTCGCCAAAAGCTTCTGTCCTGAGCTGCCACCATGGGCCTGAGCCCTGTCACTGAACAGCATGCTTTTCAGCATGCCTTTGAGTCTTCTCTCTTGGTGTGACACAGCCCCAGTGCCCAGGTACTCAGGAGCGAACATCACAGCTGCCTCTCTGTCACATCCAAGGGGGCTTCACTTCTAAACAGGAGCCTAGCTCTCCTTCCAAATAAATCCTTCTCTGCGACTTGTAATCATGAGAAGGCATAATGAAGATTTGTTTAAAGAGCTGATTTATTGATTACTTAATTAATGAAAAGGTCACTCCTCAAATTAATTGTGGATGCTGTATGAAAGATTATAGCCAACGCCTAGTCTAGCCTACCCAAAGAAAAAGTTCTCCCTTCTTTTAAAGTCAAAAGGCCTTTAGAAACTAGAACACAATTTACACAACACCTGGAGCTGATGTATCCAGGATACATTTACAGACACTCTAAAGGCAGGAGAAAATAATTGCAGTATACGTGATCTTTATTGTTTTCCTAAAGTACATTTAAGAAATGCTCATTAAAAATCCAAAGCATTTCTGGCTCTGATTCAGCCTTCAATAAACTCTACTGTTGCTTATGCTTTGATATTACTTTGAATTTATCATCAGCCTATTTTATAAACCCTTCTCCAGGGTTCTACCTCTTTAAGGGCTCCGTGCTAGCTGCCTAAATTCCCGTCAAAGCACACATCTTATCTGAATCACACAGAAAGTCACTATCGTCCAGGAAAACAGTTTAAATAATTTTATCAGATTGGTTTCAGCCACTTTCAAAAACCAAAGTAACAGAGCCTTAGAATGTCAGCAAGAGTTGAGGTTTTTTTTTTCTGGACCCCAAAATGAAACACCCTTGAAGGGGTATTTTTTAACACACCCAAGTGTGCTAAACTGAAAGCAGTTAAAGGAACAGAGAAAACCAAATCCCGACACAGTGAAATTCATTCTCCTCTCAGAAGAAGTGGCTACTAGATGTTGAGTAGGTAAGAGGTGTCATCATGGATATCCTGAGCCACGACACAAGTGAGCTGATGCACAGCAGAGCAATGGGGTTCCCTGATCTCTGGCCTCACCCTGGTTTAGAGAAACCGGGTATTATTAGGATAATTGCATGACATGGGCACTTAGGCCAAAACTGAGCTAACACTTCTAAGCCCTACAATCACAAAACAGTTTTCAGTTCTCTTCTTTTCAAATCCTGTAGCCTTACTCAGGTAACTTCAACTTCTGGGGCATATTATTAACAGCATGATGAAAAGTCTAAACTCAAGAGTCAAGGGTTTTCATACATGCTAAAAGTTTGTGTATGTGGTATCCTTCGTAGTTTTATGTCCTGAGCAACCAGGCAAGAAAAAAAAACAAAAACTGGTACAAAGTTTGAAGGTGTAGTTGTTATGTGCCTTTCTTTTTCCCTGTTGCAGCCTCTGGTGATTTCCCCTCTGAATCAGTAAGGTTTATCATGAGAGCAGAGCAGTATTATCATTTACATAAAGCACTGTTGCAGTTTGTAAAGCGATGCTGTTGTAGAAAAAGGTATCATGACCTGTTAGCATGGGCTCAGAGACCACAGTACTGGTATTTAGTAGACGATCCATTACTTCCCAGCTGCGTAACCTTGGATGCTTATTGGCACTCTGGTGTTGCCTATTAGTAAAAGGGTATGCAGGAGGGACTACTACATAGGGTTACTGTGGATAAATGCATCATGCATTTAGACAGTTACACAACCTGTAGCAAGCCCTCAGAACCAATTAGCTATAACATTAATGACAATCATCACATCCATTGATTTTCAAAAGCTAAACAGGCATTTGAAATGACCCTTCAGATGAGGCACCTGGAGGATAAGATTAGTCACGCCTATTATCAAAGGTCACTACATTAAGAACCCTATGCTGAGACAGGACCCTAGGAATTCTAATTTCAAAGTCATAGACCGGCCCACACATTTACCCTCGTTAAGCCCAGGGCAGTGGAATTTGACCAAGGACTGGATCTCTGCCTCCTAGGTTGTCACATACCCCAGCCCCAAGCCAGCCATCTCTAGATATTCTAGTTGGGAACTTTCAGGCAAGTATAACAGCTACATAATTTTCTGTGTGGGCATAAACTGGTATATTATCTCCCAAAGACATCTGCCTTTACTACTGTCTTCTCACTGGAAGTAATTATTCTCTTCTTCTGACAGCCACATTACTTTATCTATATCTCTTTCGTAGCTTTATTCACATCCCAGCTTACATTATGGCATCCTGTGTACTTATCTGCTTTGGTACCCTCTTCACTCTATGTGTCAACTGTTGATGTCTTACTCATTTTGCATCTGTAACCGTCTGCTAGTTGGATGGAAGAGTGAAGGAAGAGTGAAGGAACACATACTTGAAGTATTTGGTATCAAAACTAAGACCCTGCAAAGAGATGGAACACAGCCCAAGTAAACTTTATTGTGAAAATGTATGTAACATTGTACCAACTATTATAGGTAATCTGAAACATAGACCATAGTCTCTTTTAAAATGTTGGACATGTGAGATTTGTATTCATAAAAAAAGTATGTGGTGGGAGGATGCAGGAAATAATAGAAGATCATGTCAATCTTCAAATTAGAATGCTCTTCTGAAAATTTATTTAAGCTGCTTACTTGAAATTTGAAATATATCTTCTTGTGGAAGCATTGCATTATGTTTTCTGTTCTCTTCCCCCTACTGCTCTGCAGTATTTTTCCAAAACAAAGTCAAATTCCCATTTTATAGAAGGAACAGTGTGAATTTCTGGAGATCACATAGTGAATGACCTGGGACTAGGATTCTCCTTTTAGTAGCGCTCAGTACTAATCACAGAAAATTCAACCCTGGCAAGAAAGACCTACGCTGGCATAAATATTTCTCAAATGGCTATCACGTGACAGCCACTGCTATCTCTGCTGACTTCTCCATCTCCCTCTGCCCCCTCCCAGTTTCATCCTGCTAATTTTGTAGTCCACATATTCCTTCAGCAATGTTTCCCTAGCCAACCTGTGGCTTTCCTGCTTCAGGTCACTCCACCTCTTATCAGGCCAATTACAGACGCTTCATAATTTGCTCCCTTGAGCCCTTTGCCTCAACAATCTCCAAAGTGATTCGCCTATGATTTCTTTTTAATTAAATTAAATGGAACCTTGCTCATCATATTTCCCTGATTAAAAATAGTCTATGAGTCCGCACTGGAGACCAGATAAAAATCTATGCTCTCTTACTCATTTCACAAAGTTCTCACTGGTCTAACAGCTGCCCGCCTCTCCTGCCACCCACTGCCTTTACTCCTAGGTATAGCCCTGCTTGCCATTCTCTGTGTTGACCATGATGCTATACCTCCCTGTACAGACTGATTTCCTTGCTTTTTCCAGAGTGCTTAACTTCATTCTGCTTACCAGGAGAGGTCCTGATCTTTGGTAACAAATTTACCCACTTCCATCTGTCTCTAGATTACCCACTTCATCCTCTGAAAGTAGGATCTTGAATTCTTTGTCCACCATATGATGACAGGAAAAAATTCAACAGACTCTTTCTATTACTTTATTATGGAATCTGAAATCTCCTGCTTGGTACATGGCTGCCTTGGGATCTCAGGCACGACCATGAAGCCCTTCCCTCAGCTGTCTTCTTCAAGTCCCCTCATCTTTTCTTTCAGACCTTTCCATGACAAAGATTGAACCCTTCTTACATATTCTTGTTTGGGGCATCCACAGATTGCAGAAAGGCAATTGATTTTGTTCAGCTTTGAACCCAAAGGCTAATCAAAGGTGAGGCTTTATTTTGAATGGCAAAAATATTTCTCTTATAGGTGACAAATTATCACGTGCTTCTGCTGAGCTTTAGGGTGAAGTTCTACACTATGGCTAACTGAAGGCAACCTAGGCTTCCTGTACTGATTATGCTCACCACACTATGTTGCCATGACCAATTTTTAAGCCCATGCTCACCATCTGTAAGACATTTTTAAGAGCTTCTATTGTTCCGTTCATCTTTATATTCTCCACTCCAAAAACAGAGCCTGAGACATCCTAGAATTCCAATACATTTGTGCTTTGCTATTTTTACTAATCTCCATTGGTGCCTGGAGTAATTCAGAAATCTGCCCTATGCCTTCATGAAAGTTATACTTAATTTGACCACAATTATTATAACTGCAAACAACCATATTTAACTGACACAGGGGCTAATTGGGGTACCAAAATGTACTCTGCAGGTTGAAACTATGTAGAAATGCTTTTAACACACCAACAGCCAATAGCTCTGATGGGCTGGATGATCAGCCGGGGATGTGAGGGTCCAGCATCAGTCAGAGGCATGTGAAGTCCACCAGGAACTCAAGCACTTTTTAGTTTCCTCAGGCATTCTGGACAGGGAGTAGATTTTTGTGGAGGTGTGGCAAAAAAAATGCTGACTCACAATGCATACAGTTAGGCACCCAAGGAGCCTTAAACATATGCTTCTTTCGTGCTTCATGTCTTTAAAAAAAAAAAATGTCCCTACCAGGCTAGATAACAGTTGACTTAACTA
Organism: Mus pahari; assembly: GCF_900095145.1. NCBI lineage: Eukaryota > Metazoa > Chordata > Mammalia > Rodentia > Muridae > Mus > Mus pahari. Next base: position 145,857,296 of record NC_034594.1, read on the forward strand.
ATAGAATGTTAGGCCTGTATTAAAGCTATTTAGAACAGGGAACCTTCTAGTAACTTTCATTGTCACGTAGGAGATAAGACGGGCTCATGTGCAAATTGATACACAGATATCTTTCTAATCTCTTTTCTCTGAATTGCAAAAATTGGCAGAGAGGCAAGATCTACTGGGGACAAGGAACTTGAACTAGCCTGGCATCTGCTAGAAGGTTCATGTGGAACAGCTGATGATTCTTGCCTGGTTTTGCTGACATCTTCATCTCTCAGTAGGTGGAGAAAGCACTGAGGGAAAACTGCTACCCAAGATTGAAGTATGGACCATAATAGAATCCAGACAAGGACGTATGTATGATATCCTACCAGAGGGACAGTGGCTATGCTGTTTCCCAGTATTAACACTAAGTGATAGGATGGCCCTTATTAAAATAGAGTATGACCATCAGCTCAATTCCTGTTTTGTTAATGGATGTGGTGTGGATAACTGAATGAAGCTAATTTCTTCGGTGTATCCCCTAGACATCAGGAAAACAGCTTTCCGGAAGTTCCAAACAAAGAATTAAGACCTTGTAACCTGTGATTTGAAATAATGGAATAGTTTAATGGAATGGGCACTTCTAAGAGCTGAGGTTCAAATAAAATAATCATGAGCTATCCTGATAAAGAAAGGAGAAGGCAGCTAACAAATCCCACGGGGATCCATAAAACCCTCTTTGATGGATTCAGATTGAATAAAGACCTGAACAAAAGATATAAGAAGCGTGCAGAACTCAGAAGAAGCCCAAATGTCTGCAAGGTCCTGGAATGTCAATGCAGTGTTAACAGTCAGTATGTACGGAGTACTTACTGTGTGCTGAGGGTTTCTCTTAGCACCATTGCATATATTAATTAACCCACCAATGCCTCGGAGAAACAGGAAGCAGATATAATATTGAATGTTTAATTTTTTTAGATAAAGGTTCTAAGAAATAAAGTGGTGACTCTCTGAAGGTCAACAAAACCAAAATGTAGCCAACTTGAAACTTGAATCTAAATAAGCGGCTCTAGAAGTTGATAATTTTGATCCCTATGCGCTACTTTTTTCTTCCTCTGGGACACTGTGTTTCAGGGTAGGGTAGAATTCTTAGACCTGGGGTCAGGGAAGCAATAGTTTCAAATAGCTTTTAAAGGGACATTCCATGTAAAATGAAGAAGAAATAATGAGAGGTTTATAAAGGTGGCAAAATGGAAACGGATGTCAAAGAAAAGGAAGGCAGCCCTATTAAATTCTTATTTTGTTGCCATTTTCTCGAAAGAGAAGGCCTTTTAACTTGAGAAGGATAGGTTTAAAATGGCTGAAATCTTGAAGCCAAAATATAAAGAATAAATCTATTTTCTTCAAAATAATAGCTTCTCTGGGAACTTAGGAATATCAGCTGATAAGAAAGAAAACAAGATCCATTTGTGCTCAGATTGCTGTATTAAACCAGAACACCCAATTTGAAAGGCACATAGGACAACCAGCCATAGAATTTATATTCCTCAAAGACCATCCAACCTAGTTCATTGTATCCACAAAGTCAGTTTGATCAGAAGGTTGTGCTCAATTCTGGGTAGAATGTTTTGTAGACAGTACTGAATAATCACATTCAACCTATGTTCAGAAGAGTCAAAATTGATGATGTACAATGGATGTCATGAAGTGAAAAATATCTCTCAATACATATGTGGTTGAGCCTTATTAGTAGACACACGTGTGCACAGCACTTCATCATTTTAAAATCTTCTTACATCACTTGTTTTCCTTGATCCTCATGACATTCTTCAGAGGTAGACGTTCCTAACCCTTTTGATAAAAATTTAGAAGTGGAAACAAACACACTAGCAGAGGTGCAATTGCTTTAAACAAAAGGCTTTATTTACCCTAGATACCAAGCTCCGTTCTGGTTGCTCTCTGCAAGGATCTGAAGGACAATCCTGTGGAAAGAAAGAAGGATGAGTTGTATATGCTTGTCCATGTCTGAGCTGTCGAGCACATAGAAATTTCAAGAAGATGGAGCTAAGATGATGACATGTAAGGTCGCTCTGCCAATGGGAGCAATCTTCCTGTGGGAGCAATCTTAAGTTCTTTAATTCTGTGAACACAATGATGATCATAAATGGGTTAGTGCTCTTACTACCTGGTTTTCCATATCAGGGAAAAATTAGTTTACTGCTACATTGCCTTTCTGCGTTTACATTTTGTTGTAGCCAGGCTTAAAATATATATATATATATATATATATATATATATATATATATATATATATATATAAATATATCAAAAACTGGCAACAATCCACGCACAATTATTTGAGAAACATTGGATTAGAGAGTATTAAAGGTAGGGACCTTTTTTTTTTTTAATTCTAGTTTTGACAATTGTACAACTCTAGATCGTGTATTTTAGTACTTAATTATGCCTTTCTTATATTTTAAAGTTAACATCTTAGAATTGCTTAGTGCCAAATAAGCCTAGCTTAGTGCTAGGTTCCTTTCATGTTAGTTGATTTAAGCCTCCATGTAACTCCATGTAATAGATACTTCTGAGTCTGCTTTCAATGACAGCAGAGGCTCAGAGAAGCTCTGTGACTCATCCCAGGAGAACTGAACTTCAATCTCTAACGATGCCTTTGTTCTCAATGACTGTACTTGACTAGGCGTCTATGGTCTGCCTGCTTCCTTCCACTTGCACACATTTATAGAAAGAACACCCCCAATAGAAAGATTGAGCGAGTGAGGGCTTCAGGAAGTAACTAGAATGTAAAGGTTTGGGATTAGTTCCCCTGTAGAAGAGACACTAGAGATTTCCCAGTTGTTGTCTACAAACCATTAAGGGTACAGTGTTTTACTGTTGCAGTCAAACCAAACAAGACAACCACTGTGTACATGCCTTCTGCTATTAAATATTAATAAACATTGCAGGTTTCTTTATAGACTCTGCATTCCTAGATGGTGGGCCTGTTCAATATTCTTAAGTTTCTGAAGCTCTCAACAGCAGTAGAGTATCTCTGCCGCAAAAAGGCAATTATTGAGTGTCCCCTGAATGCCCATGGTAACTCACATGGTCATGCACATAGTAACATAGCAGGCTTGGGGTTGACTGGGACACACAGAAGGTATCTGTCCACTTGTTTTATAAATTCAAATAGGAGAATCCTGAAACTGTGGAGTTAGTAAAGTAGCTCTCATTTAAACCATTCAAACACTCAGGGATCACTGTGGGGAACTTCCCGAAATCTCCTCTCAGAGCCAAGGAAAGATGAAAGGAACTCTCTCATCTGTCCTTTGTTTCCCATGCTCTTTCAGCATACAACAGTGCTTGTGGGCCATCTGAGAGCCTCAAAGACTGGGTCTCCTTCAGCCCGAGCACCATTAAAAGTCTATTGGGAAGAATCCAACATGAGACAAATCGCAGGAAAAGCTGATTCTATGAGGAAAAGGTGAGTGGATTTGGTATAATGGTGATGAGAAAATTATTCTAAAGGACCCAGGAACCTGTGGCTTAACTTTGCAGCTTATGTTCATGAAGAGATCATCATCTGCTCACCGTCTTTGAGGTGTTCACTGCTGCATTGCCACCTTCACGGGGGAGAAGCATGTCACCCGCGGAGAGCCTCCAATCAATGCAGCTGTGATTCTAGCCCAAATATTCCAGCACAGGACAGATGTGCAGGAACGTCCCGCAACGGTGCACCGTGGAGACGGAGTGCAAGTGTGCTTGCCAGAGCTGCCCTGACTACAGGCTGTCCCTGTGACCTCTTTGCTTGTGCCCTGTGCTCCTGCATTCTTTTAAACAGTGCCTTTCCTGTGGCACTGACACACACTCAGCGTGTCCAGAATCAGGGCTCAGGAACCCTGGGAGGGCAAGAAGGCAATTGAGAAGAGCATAATCTATCCATGACAACCCTGAAGGTGGCAATAATGACATTTACTTGAAAACCCGCAGGAGAATGAACGACTTGGTCTTTAATGTGAGTATGTAAACATATACAAATATATGTAAATGCTAGACACTCTTAACCATTTTTCCATCTGGATGTGGCCCCTTGTGGAGAGACCAGAAGCCAGTGGGCTCTAAGTGAGGGATTCTGTCAGGTTTGCCCTGGGGCTGAGGGATTGTTCTGTTGTTGTTCTGTCCATTCTGTCTTCACAGCAGGGAGGCAGCAGGGACACTTCGGTAGGTTCCTGACTTATTGACTCAGTTTGCTCTGATGTGGAGAATGCAGACTCCCTTCCCCTACCTCACCCCAACCGGCCTGCACCTCTTCCTGCCCAGTGCACAATGTGATAAAGACCGTATCTTATACTTTGAGGAACACAACTGAGGGAAAAAACCTTTCATGTTTCTGGGCCTCAGCCACCTTCTGTACAAGAATGAACCTGATTCACTCAGAGCTCTCTCCCAGAAGGTCGTATCTGAATTTATAATGTGAACTAGAGCGTCAAGGCTGGGTGTTGTTATGACTCACTGCCATCTGAGAGCAAGAGAAAGAAAGAGCAAGAGATTGGAAGCCTTTTTGGAACACAGACGTGGGTTCAGATCTTAGATTTCTAACGGTTTATTCTTGAAAAGGTTGCTTCACTTCCAATTGCAGTGGTCCATTTTCTTCACCATAGAGTATATTATATTAATATGTTCTCAGTATTCATATACACACAACATTCAAAATGTAGGTTATGTGTCTAGCAGTTGGCTAGATTTTTCAAATCCAAAGACAGGAAAACCACAGACCCTGCCAAGGAACTTATTATGGGAGCAATCCACAAGGACAAAGGTTACACGTGAGTGCCTATGTTACTCTGGGAGCACAGGCCAAGCACACCTAACTCACCAGTCCAACCAGCAGGACACAGAGGATGGCTACGGTTAGTTTAATATGGTTAGGTGTGACGAAGTGAATTGCTATTTGGCAGGATAAGAGCCATTTTATGATCTGCTCACAATAATGCTATATGATGTAGCCCAAGTCAGTCCAAAGGCAGCAACACACCCGGCTCTGACTAGCTCACACTACCTCCTTCTTGTACCCATTCATTCCTATACCTCCCTCTATTATTAACAAGAAAGAATTTTTAAAACATGTATTTAGATTTCTTCACTTTTCTTGTTCTTTCATTTGCTAAAAGGAACTCTTCCTTATAGTTTGCTCTGAAATGCTATCTCGGATAGACGTATAACCCTATGGTCATGAGTGGAGACCCGAGGACAGGAGTAACTTGAAGTTCATCTCATGAGTTTAGAAAAAAAATGGGTATTAGATAGAATGATCCCAAAAGATAATAGGCATTTTCCCAATCATCTGCAGGGCAAACTTTTTTTAAAAAACAAAAAATACTAATTACCGTATATTTCCTCCAAGCAGTAACTGATTTTACATCTTCAACATCAGTCAGCCTATTTAATTTTGACATCAGACCTGTGAGCTAAGTAGGGCAAGTGTCATTATTTTATCAGCTAAGAAAATGAGGACTCAGAAAGCAGGTTAAGTAATATAGCAGAGTGCAGGACCCACACACTTCATCTCTACCCAGTGTTTCAATCCAACCACCTAACACTAGCACATGACGTCACTTCTCATAGATCAGAACTGACCTTTGGAGTAGCTTGCATCCTTAGAGAGTTGTTTCTTACATCCTTAAAGCGGGTGTATCTTTCAGTTTCTTTACTTAAATTGAGATTACCAACACAAGGCGAAAGGAGGCAAAATAAATTGGAAAGTGATTCATTGGGTTACCTCCCTCTATTATCAACATTAATTACAAGAAAGAACTTTTAAAAACGTATTTAGATTTCTTTACTCTTTTGTTCTTTTCTTTGTTTGCTTTCTAGTAAGGCTTCTTTTTTTGGATCTTTCAACAGCAAACTTTAAGACCCACCCTGGGTCAGGACAAAGTGGGAGTTGAACCAACAGCTTCTGAACACTAGAGGGCGCCCAGGCTCCAGTATCACTTTGTCTGCAGTCATTTGTGCCAGGAATGGTACCTACCTTTGGAAAAATCCAGGTCAGATTCACACCTGGCTAAAGATCCTTTCCTTGTTCTATAAGCCAGGTACAGAGAAAACAAAACTGTCCCAGCCCTGAATCCGATGGTTAATTCCAGAACTCAAACAGAGACTAAAATCAATGTGAGACTTGGGGATCTGAATAAGAAATTATGCGTTTTCATCTAGCTATGACATTTAGCATATTATCAGAGTGATCTAGGGTTCTTTTGTGTGCCAAAAAAAATATCTGAATTAGAATATCTTTGGTTGAGCCAAGGACACCATGATTGAAAAAAAAAGATCTCTCCTCAGGTGACTGATCCTTGCTTTTGTGAGGTAGCTATTAGATCTCTCTCAGCTTTACCCCAAGGACAGGACGCGCTGGACTGCCTTCTGAATGTTCTCTTGCCCAACCTCAGCTTTAGTTCTTTCTGGACGTAAAAAGAAAGTATAGCACTAATAATTTCTTCCCCTTTATTTCCTTCTTCTTCACATTCTTGCAAAGCCTTTCATCTCGAAATATTAGTAATTTATTTGTGTGTTTATGCATTTAACCTCCACCTTTCCTGTTGATCGATGGTCTCCACAAAGTCATGCCTCATGTCTGGTAAGTTAACCGCTGAAAAGCAAGAACATAAAGCAATGGAGTGCTCATCTGCTTGTGTGTATGTGAGGGTTGGGGGAGGTTTCTCTCTTCCTATCTGTCCTTCTCTTCTTGCCCCTCTCCCTTCTTTCATTAGTTCCAGTGTGACAGCCCTTCCCTGTGGCATAGATTCCATCATAGACTGTGTTTCCTAAAGTTTGTCCCTTATCAGTCTCCGTGTTTCTTCATCTCATTTGCTATTTCCACTTCTGAAGCTAAGCATACATATTTATTTTTTCCTATAGCCAACTCATTTACTTCAACACACACACATGTGCACAAGCACACACACACACGCATGCACAAGCGCACGCACACACACACACACATATTTTAATTTCTCTACTTTTCCAGGGTAATTCTTCCACTCCCTCTAAGACACTCCTCAGTTGAACCTTGTAGCCAAAGCATGGTCTCGTATGTCGTCATCATTATGGTTAACAACTTTAAAGAGATTTAATTTGCTAATAGAGCTTTCAACACATGGAACCCAGAGGTGAGCCCTGGATTCCATACACGTCCTGTCTGGGCAGGAGTGGCACCATGCCCTCCCTTGTCCTGCACGCTGCATCTCCTAATGTGGTCAGAGACTCCATTAGCGTTTTGGCTGACACACACATGATTGGATCATCATTAGCTTGTAGCCAAGTGAAACCTCTAAGGGTTTTATTGGGGGGGGGTGAGGGGGGTTGTTTTTAATATGAAGACTTCTGCTAATCCAGACCTCTCCCTTTCTCTTCTGTGCAGTTGGTGTTTTAAATGCAAGTTTTCTATTTGTCTCTATGAAGTTTTAGTTAATTCTTGTAAATTTTGTTAACACAGTGTCCTTTCTTCCATCTGATCCTTTTATAGTCCCCAATTCTTTCTATGATTCTATGAATCAACTAAATCTGTGAAGGAAGAAGGCACCCCTCACCAAGGCTTGAAAGAGATGAGGGGTGAGGTCAGAAAAATGGAAACATCGTTGCGTTTTTGGAAGCTTCTAGGTTGATAAAAATAATCACTCTGCTCCACCTGAGCCAACTCATTTGCACCAAGCTTTTGCTCCAAGCTCCACACCCACCCCTTATGCTCTGGGTAATTGGATTTCAGTGGGTTGGCTTCCAGAATCTACCACAACCTCCTTATGACAGCAAACATGTACCTCTGGTTTGCTTGGGGGAAAGCAAGGCTAGTGAGACAGACACTAACCAGGAGGTCTGGGACTGACTTCGAAGATGAAGCTTAGCCAAGAAGATCTGGTGACTAAGGACTCTGGAGATGTATGTCCCTGGATCCAAATACGCCCAACGTAGTTCAGTGGAAACCTGAGTAAACCCTACTAGGGAGAGAGGGAGGGAGGGAGGGAGGGAGGGAGGGAGGAAGGAAGGAAGGAAGGAAGGAAGGAAGGAAGGAAGGAAGGAAGGAAGGAAGGAGGGAAGGAAGGAAGGAAGGAAGGGAGGGAGGGAGGGAGGACAGAAGGAAGGAAGGAAGGAAGGAAGGAAGGAAGGAAGGAAGGAAGGAAGGAAGGAAGGAAGGGACTGGATGGGTCAGATATGATATTGTCAATAATTACAATTTTTCTTTCTTTATCACCAATATCTCTCATGATTGCTTGACAGGTACATTCTATAAAGGAAGTTAATTATACCCATTATGTGCCTAAAAACATTAACCTGACCAAATACCTAGAGCATCAGAAAGATAAATTGGCCCCAGAAAATGGGGGTCACGGAGGACAAAAGGCAAGGGAAAGAAATAGAGCTTGGAGGTAGAGAAGGGGAACGGCTGCTGGGAAGGCTAAATTAAAATTACTTAGTAGAGAACATTAGGAAATCTTTACTACGTCGATGAAAATGGCTTTCAGGTTCCAGGAAATGTGAGCCCTTTCCTGGACTGCGATGAAAACTGAGGAGGTGGCTGGACTCTGAATATGATTCTGAGCCAGTGGAAGACTTCACGTCCAAGAACTTCAGGGAGTATCCCATGATTCACTTTTCTTCAAGTGCAGATGGAATGTGATGTCCCTTCCCTCCTCTTTCTGGCTGTCCCAAGCCTAGCATTGTCCCCAGAAGAACCCAAGTATTATTTCTTCACTGCATGACTCAAGAACTGTGTTGAGGCCCTGAGCTCTGTCAGCCATGAACCGGCACAGAAACGGTACTTATGGACCCTGAAATAATTAAATAACACAAGAGAAACAGCTTGCAGGACTCAGAGTTGGTGTTGTTGATGATGATTGTGTTTGGTATGCTTTGGTTTTACAGATTTCACCCCCAATTATTTTCGTGCTTGTTGCTGTTCCTCTTATCACCAGACTATGAACCCCCCAGTGTGAAAAGCTATGCTTTATTCATACGAAGTCAACTAATTTGCTTATGTGCTTATCAAATGCTTACTATGCTCTGACGTGGTAATACCCAAGCCCTGTACACCTGAAGCCTAGTATATAGTAGTGGATGAAACGGGTGGACAGGAACTGAACTGGACAGAGAGTAAGTTAATAAACAGGACAATTTTGATGTGGGATTCTTGCTGCTATGGAAACAGCATCAGCTGGGTGTGGTAGGTCATGCCTGGAATCCCAACATGTCTTTTTCTTAATTTGCAGTGAAAGGCACACTCAGTGACCAGGGCTTTGTGGCTGTCTGTGAAGGAGAAGCATGACTGAGAACGAAGGGCGACTAAATATGTGGGAGGCTCAGGCAGTGGTATTTCCATGTGTTCTCGATGCTCTTATAGAGTACCCAAGTTTACTTCATTGCTCACATCTGTAACTCTGGATCCAGGGGATCTTCCATCCTTTTCTGTTTTCTGTCTGTGCACACATCCAGATATGCACACACACACACACACACACACACAGACACACACACACACACTAAAATAAATCAGAGAGAGAGAGAGAGAGAGAGAGAGAGAGAGAGAGAGAGAGAGAGAGAGAATACCCTAGGGGAATTGGTAGGGAAAACATGAGTGTATGAAGGAGCTGAAGCTATATCCCTTTGGATGCTAGGTCAGATTTGAAGGAATTGATGTTTGTACTGAGGCCTCAAGGATGTGTGATGTCACTCACATAGACAACACAGGAAAGAGAGTTTTGGCAGAAAAAAATTATCCAATGTGAAGACTTGCACACAGAAGGGACTTGGCCATGCAGAGAGTTGCAAAGTTGGGAATAAACTTTAATGAAGAAGAGATAGTCAAGTCCCATGTTAACCACCAAAGTGCTGAGACTCCTCAGGATGGATAGGGCTAGCTGTAAACTACATGAGCATGATAAAATAATTCTTAAAGACAAGCCTTACTAAGAAGTGTGCTTCTCCTTTGCCACACGTTACTTGATTTTAGGGAGAATACAAGTTACATTACCAGGACGAGAGGTACAAAGGGTGCAGCTGGGAGCTATATGCAGTGTTTTTGTTGTTGTTGTTGTTGTTGTTGTTGTTGTTGTTGTTTTGGTTTTGTTTTGTTGTTGTTGTTGTTGTTTTGGCTTTTTGTTGTTGTTGTTGTTGTTGTTTTGGTTTGGTTTTGTTGTTGTTGTTGTTGTTGTTGTTGTTTTTTCTCCCAGAACCAAGAAAACTACTTAAGAGATCTATGCAAATAATTTTCATTGGTGGGAGAGACAAGGGGGTGAATTGAGACATTGTGAGGAATGTCTTTGGGTGTAAGCAGCTATCGGAACCCCATATGAGTTAAAGACACACAAAGGAAACCATGCTAGAAATTACATCAGCAAAAAGAAAAAAAAAACAGAAAAAGAAAGAAGGAAGGAAAGAAAGAAAGAAAAATAGAGATACCCAAGAATTATAAGAACTTAACCTTGTCATGTACTAAAAGAAGCACATTCTAAATGTAAAAGTAGCACAAAAGACACCCAAACTCCCACAACAGTTTGTTGTTTCCAAACCCCCAACCCAAATATCTATGAGCTCCTCTCTGAGATTCCCTCTTCCCTTTATAGTTATAGAGGAGATGGAAACCAACATGAATGTTTTTGCTGAACTGACTTCTTAAAGTAGCCCCCCCCCCACTCGTGTGCTCCATACCTCTCCCACCCGAATCACCTAGATGTCTGGGAGATGATTTGGAGACACTTGGACTTGTTAATTAACCTAAACAGTCACATTCATCTGCAAGGTGCATTATTGTTAATTAAAACCTCGATTCTCCTCCTGCCCAGACGGCCGACTGCTGTTGTCAGAATAATTAGATAGCATAGGATGGTTTTCATGCAAATTCCTGGCAATTAGAGTTGGCAATGAATTGGGTTTGAAATCCCAGTGAAGTTCTCAGTGAGAATTCCTCGGAGGCTACAGAAGAAAGGTGGTGGGAGACAGAGAAGGAGGGTATAGGCATGAAGGGGGATGAAAGGATTTATGAAACAGACATTTTGCTTCCTAAATCCTGGAGGGTATGGGGCTCAGTCAGAAATAAATGAATTGTAAGCACCAATGTGATGTTCAAACTTTCCTCAAGAAACAAACAAACAAACAAACAAACAAACTCTCTTCCTTAATGTAAATTGACCCTCCCTAGGGACTATGTATTCCCAAGAGCTTGTTTTCTGGTTCTCATCTTTCTGAGAGTCCACCCCACCTCCTCCAAGATGCCCAATAACTCATGCACAGCTAAAATCCCAGCCAACCCTTAGATTAAACTCTAAGGAAACAGGATTTGTATTCCTGATGGGCTGAACTTGAACTAAAGATGTCAAGTTTCAACCCAATTTAGAGTGGTGAGTAGTACCCACTGGGTTAAGTGCCTCTGGGTAGCAGATCCCTGAGGAAAGCTTCAAGAGTTGACTGAAGTCAGAGGCAGACTTAAGGATGAACTACCCAGCTGCAGCATCCCTAATGGGAGGGAAAGGGCAATTCCAAAGGGCCCTGAGCAAGGCAGCAAGGGTGGGGGAGGGGGATGAGGATGAGGATAAGTAGAAGCATCCCTGTTTCCAACCCACTGTGACTTCTTATCAGCTGCTGGCTTCTGTTTCTGTCTTCCTTTTGCAAGAGATGCGATAGCTGTTAGCTCTCACCAAGAGGCTCTCAACCCGGACAGAGTGAGGAGGGAGACCCCTCCGGGAATAGGGGATCGAAACAGAGTAGACAGCCCTAGTGTTAGGCCAAGTATCCCCTGAATCCTGGAAGGATCAGGGAGTCAAAACAGCCTTAATATTCCTTCACTTAAGTCGGCTTCTAAATCTAGTCCCTTGTAGGGAAAGCAGTTGGAGCAGCCCATCTCTGTCTCTCTGTCTCTCTGTGTCTCTCTGTGTCTCTCTGTGTCTCTGTGTCTCTGTGTCTGTCTCTGTCTCTGTCTCT
>NC_034594.1:145869350-145921915 GCF_900095145.1 Mus pahari
AAAAAAAAAAAAAAAAAGAAAAGAAAACACCAGGACATGTTCATCATCTCTGTGATTGGAGACCTGAACCTTATTTAGGCTTGTAAATTATTTCCTTTTTCCTCATTTTCTTTCTCTTCCCTTATGTTTCAGAATGTGTGTCTCAATCGGCCCCACAATCCCGCCTTTCAATTTATGCTGCACCAATCAGGAACTAAACCTGGTGGTTGCTAAGAGACCAGAGGAGGGAGATTTAGAGGCTTTGTCAAGGCACCCACCCAGGAAAATTCCCTGATCCTTTTGCACCCTCCAGCCTAGGATGCTTTAAGTCATCCCTACCCCTTTCTGGTACTTTCCTCTCAGTCCTTAAACCCAGAAAGTCATGCATAGGCACATCAGGGAAGACAGTAGAAAGCATCTTTGAAAGTGTAGAAAGATCATTTAGTGGCTTCAGACCAACATGAAATACCTGCTCAAGTTTTCCTGGGTGGCTTTGAGGTGGTTTTCAGGACAAGCTCCTTTTGTGGTCTTTCCAGGAAGAGGGGTAATTTGTTGGTAGCGAGAGTGCCCCCCCCCCATATAAAGAAGGTCTTGCTTGCTGTTCTCCTAATGGCCACCCAAGCTTTACTGAGTAGGACATGAAGAAAACCCTCCGAAGTCACAACAAGCAGACAGGGAACCAGGCATGTATGTGTAGGGGACAGATTTCCTAGGATGCTAGGGAGTATACGAGAAGAAGAAAAGAGATTGGCATGAAATAAAGGCTTCTTTTGAGAGCTGGGTTTTGCAAAGGAAACTTGGGCAATTCCAATCCAAAGATAAATTGGATCAGGATACCTTTCAGATGCTTCACCATTGGTTTACATTGTGGTCTCTTCCTTCTATACATCACGCACTGAAAGACTGGACATGAACACCATTGTGAATGAACTTACTGGATAAGGATTTCTATCCTAACACCCTGAATAGGTGCAGCATAGAATTAAGTTAGGAAGGGGCCTCTGCAAGAGCTCTGTGCAAATGCACGGTTACGTGTACTGCAGGAACTGACTGAGATGTAAGCTTAGACACGCTTCACTGTGTGCGTGCATCTCTTATAACATGGAAATGGGTCCTAACAGACTGAGAGACAGATGTACAGAGGCGCGAGTACGTGCACGCGCGCGTGTGCACACACACACACACACACACACACAGGTGGGGATATGGATCATGATAAAGAATAACACAACAAGAACATGTACAAACTCACATTCACTCAAGTACATATGCATTTACACACACACACATACACACACAAAGAGAGAGAGAGGCAGAGAGAGAGAAGGGAGACACACACACACACACACAGAGAGAGAGAGAGAGAGAGAGAGAGAGAGAGAGAGAGAGAAGCTTACAAAGGAATCAAGGTCATGGTGATGAAAAAAACCTTCAAAAGAGCATACGTGTATGCAGAGATATGGAGGGGAGAAATGGAGAAGGGAGGGCGAGAAAAGAGGGAGGGAGGGAAAAGGGGGGAAATGGAAGATTGTCCAGGTCATGATGAAGAATTAACTTGAAAAAGACAGCCCCTGGGAAGCAGCATTTTGTATTATTTTGATATATGTGCCCTAGACTGGCCCATAGTAAACACCACTCGCCAAGGTGACTGGCAGCCCTAGTAGGGCAACTAATCTCCAGTGTCATAGGGCATGCCTCGTTCATTTTCTACCACCATTCTGACTAGCAAACAAAGCCAGACAAGGCCAAAATGGCAAGGAGCACCCAGAAGGGTCAGACAGGGAGTGGGCAAGGCGATTTCTTTGGGCTTTGCTGCCTGTCGCTCACTGCTCCTTTCCCTGCTTTGGTTTCTCTACCCGTTCCGCTTGTTTTCTGCAATGCTCATCAAGTCTTGCCTTCTAGTTTAGAGAGTTCATCTTCTCTCATCCCACTGTCTCTCTTCTCTAGAAGACAATCATCACTCACCTCCAGAGAACATCTGGACTCCCTGGGGATGTTTATCCACCATTCTCTTTCTTCCCGGACAGCTCTAGGGACAGGAAAGGAAGGCACGCACTGCCCTCCTTTCCCTCAGTGGTTTTTCTCCTTCTCTTTAACTCCAGACAAAACAAGAAAGCACCCACTTCATAAAAGCAGTATAGACTTTAATTTAAGTTGACATGTAGGGAAAAAAAAAACTAGGACTTGCCTGCAAGGGCATCCATTTGAGAAGCCTGTCTTGCAGGGAGGGAGAGTGAGGGCAAGGATCTACTGGTGGTCTGATGGCAGAACAGGGCCAGGAGCAGTGGGGTAGCCACGCAGTGCAGCATACTCAGGGCTTCTGTCACATTCAGCATCGCATCAAGGATCTTCTGGGATTGGCATGTATTCAAAAGAATGGTTTTGGACCTTACCAAGGCGTCAAACATGAGAACCATCCCATGAGGCCACCAGAAAATGAACCAGATCCACAAGACGCTAACCCAGGGACCCGGCCCCTTGCTCAGTGAGATCTTCAGCCCCTTGGCTGCCAAAAGAGTCAGTGGCAGTACAGTGAAGATGGCAAAACAGATGGCATAATGCGTGTACTTCAAAGCTTCCATGTCTCTGGAGGATGGAAAGGCGCAGAAGCCATTGTAAGCATCACTGGCCAGGGCGACTGGCAGCCCTAAGAGGGCAGCTGCTCCCCAAAGTCCCACACTGAGTCCCAAGGTGAAGCCAGGGAGTTGACCAATATTCAGTCTGGGGTTCAGGCAAGCATAGCATCCTATCAACAGAGCCTGTGCAAAAGCAGAAGTATACCATACCCAGTAGCCCAGGTTGCACAGGGCTGTGCTGTGGGCACTGTGTAAGCCTGGTGCCAGGATGGGCACTGCAATGCTGAACAGGGCACTGCCCACTGCTAACTCTGCCAGAATGGGCCAGCTGGGGCAAATCTGCCAGTGGAAGAAAGGTCTGAGGATCGCGAAGAGGATGCCGCCACTTGCCAGCATGCCCAGGACACTGGTGAGCATGAAGAAGGGCAGGGAAGACCTGTCAAGCAGGTTACAGGAGTAACAGGGAGCAGCGGGTGTCAGGCTGTAGTCATTCGATAATTCATAGGAGTAGTTATCTTCAAACGAATAGTTCCAGCTGTCGAAAGTAAACTGAGTTCCATTCTTGTCTAGTGAGAGGGTTTCCACCTACAAAGTATACCCAGAAAGGACAGTCAGGACATCTAGCACCTCAATAAAGAGGCTGGGGTATGTGCAGGGCTAGACAGAAGGGGCACTTGGGTTTGGAGAACAGGGGTCTTCTGGCAGGTCATGGGTGCAGTGAGCATGGAGAACAGGGAAGCTGAGGAGGAGCCTGAATGGTTGGAGCCACAGAGAAACCCGGTCCAAGTTGTGTAGAGATCTAAGAGAGCAGACAGAAGGAGGGAAGGTGGGGACAGACCTGCTGGGACTGCCTGAAAGATGGAGAGATAAGAAGTAGGGTGAGAATGGGAAATGGGAAAGAAAGGGAAAGGATTTGTTTGAAACTGAGAACAAAGAAACATGGGTATGAGGGACTATGAGAAAAGAAAGGTTTAAAATCCTGAGAAGGAAGTAGAAGGAGCAGCAGGACAGAGGCGAGGGTTATGGAACGTGGTCCCCACACTCACCGGGTACAGACAGTTCCCCATGGCACTGCAGGCTCAGGGCAGCGAAGTACAGGGCCCGGACTCTGTCAGCAGCTGTGGCTCCAAGATAAGTGCCCAGGGCTAATGAATTCTCTCAGGTTCTAGGCAGAGCCAGGGTGTGTGTGTGTGTGTGTTCGGGGTCACTCTCAGGAAGCTCAACCTCACACCCACAGGCTTCTTAAACCTTGAGCTAGCATAGGGCACTGTCCTGGGGCTTCCTGTTTTGAAGTGGGATTTGCCTGGTCAGAATGACCTCAGGAAAAGATCACGGTCAGGTCCACAAAGGGGGAATTTTCCCGAAGGTGGCGAGGAAGAAACTGAGGATCTTTCCAGCAAGGGAAGGATAAGGGGCCAGGGGTGACTTGTGAAGCAGAGATAAGAACCGTGCTGGGAAGGTGGAGTGACCGGGCGTCTGATGACTCTGTTCTCTATTCCTTTGAATGAGATCCAAGGAAAGAGTTCAAAAGATCCCCTATTTGGGGGGGAAGGCGTGGTATTTGGTGTTGGCTCTGTGCAGACAGAGTAGGCCTTCAGTTGGAGGCCTTTTGTGCGTGGCAGCACAAGTAGAGGAATGTACATATTTATCTGTGTGTCTGTGTTGGGTATCAGTGTGCCCCCATCTGAGTGCTAGGTGCTGGGTGGTGCCTGGGTGTGGGCATTGCTATCTAGAAGCATGGGCGCTTCAGTGTACGAGGGACCGGAGACTAGAGGCCTGTCAAGGCTCTGTAAAGACGCTCCTTCAGGGAGCAATTGGGCATTTACCTCACCACCTATGGACTCAATGAATGCATCTCTCACACCAAGCAGAACACATGGTCTGACACATCAAAATAGGCTCTGTGGGACCATGGGATAGCATACTTTAATGTGAGACTATAGCCCACTGGGTAATCTCTATTCATATTCTGTTGTGAGACATACAAATTGTGAGAATGCTTCATCGGTTTGGCATCTCGGCCTTAGGTAAAGTTTCTGGTGGGAGGTAGCATTGTTATTTCTCTGGCCAGGAGGAATACAGGATACATGTTCAATAGGTGGGTTCCCATTAACCCTCTCAGATGGATGAGTACCCACGTCAAATTTCAGGAGGGAGCTAAAAGGAGAGTTGGTCAAAAAACAAAAACAAAAATAAAAACAAAAACAAAATGGGTGAAGCTCTCCTTCCTGGATAGTGTTGCTCAGGTCTTCACCTCCATCATGGAGGTGGCCAACATTGCCGGACAGAGGGTGATGGGGTAGCAGTCGGATAGCATGCTTTAAATGCAAAAGCAAAGGACTCAGACACTCCCTGTCCCTCGATTCCTCATACAGATGCTCCACAGAGCGGCATGGCAAGGATGCAGTGCCCTTTGAGTGCCAGGTGCCCGGGACATGAGGACAGCCCTTATTTACATGCAGCCCAGCCAGCCGTGAGAGGAGCAGAAAGGAGGCAGCGTGACCACGTGGATAATCCAGATATATTGAGGGTGGTCCCTCTGAGATTAGCACAGGAGAGTTAGAAAGATTATAAAGATACACGGTCCCCTCCCTGCTCCCTTCCCGCACTCCCACCCCCACCCGCAGACAGACACACACAGCACAACAGCCCCCTCTCCCCCCACCCGCCTGGTACAAATATGGCTTCTGTGTAATATGGACAGAGTGGTTCAGCTCAAAGAGGAAAAGTCGTTTTCCCAAAAGCGGGTGCTGGGAGACAAGGAGCCCAGACAGGAGCCCAGCCCTGGGACCCAGGGCTCCCTTGCTGCTATAAGAGGAGAAGTCCTGGCTAAGCGAGGGGTTACCTGGGGTGCCCAGGTTCCTAACCAGGGGCTGGAAGATTCACGAAGGTATTACCTGAACTGAAGGAGTGGGCAGGCCTGCTGGATTGCAGCTGCCCCATTTTGCACACCTGTTGTCAGAGCAGGGAGGACATGCCGGAGGAGGGGGAGTGTGATGCCCAAGAGCATCCTGGGACTAAGGGACCGGGCCAGCCAGGATGGAGAGGGTGAGCAATTCCTCCCCATAGCAACCAGCTTGGCCATAAGAAGGAAGACGGTCAACCCAAAGTTGATATGGGTACCCAGTCCTCTAGTCACTGGGTACAGAAGATGGGGATCCAGGGTCAGTGCCAGGGAGAGGGGTGCATAGCAGAGACGGTGGCCCTAACCCATGGCTCAGAGATGGAGGTCCAGGGAAAGGTGGTGAATGAATGGTATTTCAGAGAGGGACAAAATGCACAGCCCGGTAAACCACATCCTGGGACTCCTCTCTCACACATAGGCATCGAGAGTGGTCTGGAAATGACTCGGACGGAGCAGCCCTCTAGATGAGGTACAAGCCCTGACTACAAACCGTCCACTCCCAAAGACACGCCTCATGTGTCCCATGCCCTGTCCCCCCACCCGAGACCCCTGGTCCTTCTTCTCAATCCCTTTTCTTCTTGTTCACACAAACACACATGTACACACATCCATGCATACTTACACACACTTACACACACAAACACGTACACGTATACACACACATACACACACGTGTACAGAGTTCACATTATTCCCTCGGTTTGGGCAGGAAACAGCTCACTGCAGCGAAGCTCCTTTTAGTAATTTTGTTGTCATGTCTGCCTGGCTGCTGAGGGAGGAGGGACCGAGGGCTGTCACAGGGAACCGGAGAGGGCACGGGGTGACACAGGGTGGAGTAGTAGTTGCTGAGCAATGCCGTAAGAGGAGCGGTTGCCGTGCAACAGTCCAGGGGCTCGGGTAAGAGTGAGGGGCCCCTCCGAGGTGGGGGCAGCAGACGTTGTTCAAGTCCACAGCTGCCTCTTCCACAGCTGCTGGAGCTGGGAGAGAAAACTGAACTCTACTGTCCCCCAAAGGCAGATTCTGTTAAAAGGGCCTAGCTTCATTCACCGCGTGGGGACAATGGGTGAACAGGGCCGTTTCCACCACCCTCTCTGGAAATCTACTCTCTCTGGGAGGGACATGTTGAAGCCCTGGGTTCCTGTGTGGCTGCATGCTATCTTCAGATCACATCTTTGAACACTTTCCTCATTTCTTTCTTATGTAATGGAAGAGAGGTGGCAGTGTGACACCCGTCTCCCTGTCTGTAGTGCAGGGCCAGCAGAGGAAGAGCCACCACTAGCCCCTGCTTCCATTCCCAGGTTCCTTTGGGGCCACATCTGCTGTAAAAATGGAAGGAGGGCTGTGTTAAGCCCCACCCACAAACCAGCCCTGCTCCTCATCCATTTCTAATCCCTCCAACTTCCTCCTCTGAACATTACAGATTCCTTGTTCTCCTTACCCCCATGGCCCCTGCCTCTCCAGCCTTGGAGACAGATTTGATTTGGGATTGTTACAAAAATAATAATAACCCAAACGCAGAGAAGCCACAAAAGGGGCTGAGGGCGACCCACCCCTCCCACCCGCCCTCCTCCCCCCCATTCCAAACCGAGTACAAAACCGCACCCAAAGCAGACATTCTGTACAGGGGGCTGGGTGGGCTGGGGAGCAAGCGGGAGGGGCGGCCCTAGGGTCGCTCTGTACAAGTCCAGGTTGGTGACAGCCCAGCAGTCCCCTTGGGGCCCCTAGGGGCTCAGGAGGTGTGTGGGTGCCCCTAGATGAAATATTCCTTCTTGTCATCCCCGCCTGACTGCCCGCCTTCTGCGTTGATGATGGCCGTGTCCGCATCTGGAGCGTCGTCGGAGCCCTTCGCTTCGTGTGTCAGGTAGGTTCCTGTATGGAGACAGAGGCTTCTCTTTTCAGAAGCTCCTCAGCCTCTGAAGTCCACCCTGCCCACATTCCTACCCACCCACTCACACCATGGCTCATCTTTCTCTTGCCTGGAGCGTTCTTCCACCCCACCTTCTCTCATTTGCATTTTGTTGCCAACATCCCTCACCTGACCACACCCCCATGAATAATGAATTCTGCTCTTAACTAAAAATCTCATCTATAATGCAGGCAAGGGATAAAAGAAGTGTGTGTGTGTGTGTGTGTGTGTGTGTGTGTGTGTGTGTGCGCACACGTATGTGTGCCTGTACCTGTGTGTGTGTGTGTGTGTGTGTGTGTACAGGAGATATGACTTAGGCATGACCTGTCTTCACAGTCAGGCTGGGGGTAGTAACAGAGTATAAGGAAAAGTAAAAGAAAGAGAAAAGGAAAGATACGGGAGAGAGGATGAAGAGTAGAGACTGAAGAAGGGTAAAGGAGCTAAACAGAGGGAAAAGAAAAGGAAGGGGCTGATTTGTGGGGCCCTGAAGGCGGAGCAGCAAGGAACAGCTTGAGTGGGTTGGTTTGATTGTACTTGGATGGTTACCAAGTGATCAGGCTTGACTGTGGGGTTGCTGTCACTCAGTGATCACAGCACTGGCATTGCAGAGGTTGGCTGTGGTTTGATTCTCAGACATCCCCAAGAAGCTGAATGAGTTTACAGGGCCATTTCTGAAGCCCTTAGACTGTCTGTCCCTCCCTAATTGATCTCCCCTACCCACCCAAGACCTCCCGACATCTCTGACCTTTGTGCCGGATCAAATAGTGTCCAAGGAAAATGAGCAGAATGAGCAGCAGGAAGACAATGAAAGCCACAATCCCTCCAATGATGGCGTGGTAGGTACTGGAGGACGAGGGCACCGGGCTGGGGTCTGCAGGGAGGATGGCGACACAGTCAGTGCTGGGGAGGACCTTTAACTCAAATGCTAATCTGGCCTGGGACAATCCCACAAAAGGAAAATGACACCAACATCAGGAAAGACCAGGAGCTGTGTGTGAGCACAAGGGACATGCCCAAGTTAGTATCCAAGTGGGTATCACCATGCTGGTAGCATAGTAATTGTTAAAGAAAATTAGTGTGCTCTCCAGGCAATAAACAAACCAGTTCTCACTGAACCATTCAACTTGCTTTCTAGGCGCCAAAGTTTGAGCGTAATCAGAAATCATTACTTCAGTCCCTATGACCAATATCAAATTTTTTTCTTTTCCTCTTTTCCAACACACACACACACACACACACACACACACACACACACACACACCTGTGTTTTCCCATCCCATGTCTTCTCACCTCCTGTCTTGGTATTGTGCATTCCTCCCTTTAGGAGATTTGGGGAAGAAACAGTGGAAGTTGATGGATCCGAGCATTAAGCAGTTGGACGACACCTTGCTAAGAAAATGGTACTGTATCTCCCTGCCTAAGACTTGTAAGTGTCCCTAGAGAGAGCAGTGCTGTAATCTGATACGGGTTTGGAAAGCATCTCCCTTCCTAGGATAAACTCAGGACCTCAATTCCCATCCCAACATCCTTTTCCCAGCCTGGGCTGTGACCTACACAACTGCCTTACCATACAGCATTTGACATCTTGCCCCCCCCCCCCCCCCCCTGCCAAGTATTTCATCCTTGATGGCTTTAGCTTCCCAGCCTACACTCTCTTGAACATATCTTGTTTTATTCTTCGGTAATTCCTTCACTTCAGCAAGGAAGATCAGTGATCCAGGAAAATCCTATCTGACCCTTCCAAGGAAGGAGAACTAGGATTTCCTCTCCACTCTGACATCATCTAAAGGTTTGTGCACATGGTGTGAGTGGATTTCTCCAATGGTTACTGATGTTCCTTTCATTAGCTATATAAAAGTCATCATCCATAGTAGTATGAGCTAATCTCATAGGACAATGCGGACCAAAGGTGTCAATAAAAGCCCCAACCTTTGTCAGAGACCCAAATATCTGAGGACAGGTGCACAAACCCAGAACAGTTGTGATGTCTCTGGAGCTATATGAGCTGCAGCTATACCTCACCAACCCAAGGGAGAACTCCCGTGTTTCCATGGGCCCAGCTTGGTTCTTTCTACCTCGTTGGTTCCTGTCCTTTTCTCTTCCCTCCCTTATGTTTCTGCAGGCTTGACTGGGCCGGCTTTTTAGGTCCCTCCCTTTCTTCACCTTATTTGAAAAGAAAACATTTGTGTTTTGGCTGTTCTGCTTGGGAGAGTGGCGGTGCGGGGCCCAGGTGTTCCACGGCGAGGCAGGTACGATGACACGATTTAGGGGAAGATGAGTGAAGATACACGAGACATGGTCCGCTGTGAAAATCAATCCTGGATATTGACTCTGGACGCTATAGAAGTATAGACAGTTCTTGGGAAAACACAGTCTTCCACTGTCCAAACGACCTCTGGGATTATCAATAACCAGCTTCCACAGGCCTGAAGAGGCTGCAGTCACTCCTTCCACCACCAGGCGTCAGCACTGGCAGCGAACTGTCAAGCTAGTCTCCCTCAGCTTTTTAGCCCAGGGCAGGATCAAGAAGGAAGATACCAGCTGAAGCCAGGCAAGGCTGTCCACAGGACTTGCATGAGGGAGTACTGGGAAGAAAGCAAGGGCTGATATTGGGATGTAAATTGGATAAGTAGATAAATTTAATAAAAATGAAGATAGCAATTGCAGGGTATGTAAACTTTCATTCATTGTCGTTTGCCACCAGAAACAATCTGGAGAGGATCTGGATATCTGAGGGGCTGAGCCTAGATCCCAGAGCCTTGCCATAGCAATTGGAATCTTGCACTAGTCCTGTTGCTGTGTTGAGGAATCTCCACGAGCTGAGAGGTTGCCTCTAGAGTCAGAATCATCAATATACACACTCTGGTCCTAATCACTTGGGCTTTGGGCCTCTTTCTCATCCCTGAGATTCTAGGTGTTAGGCACCCCACTCCCTGACTTACTGGGTATTCATGAATAGAGACCTTGCATCCTCTTCAGGACCTGAAGATATTCAGGTTTGAATGTCTCTTTTGTGTTTGTATGGTATGCACATGTATTCAAATGTGCATGTGTGCACTAATGTCCATGCATGTCCATGCGCTAACTGTACAAGCCACAGGGATGCCATTTACCCAATTTATTGAACAGGATAATCCCTCATTATCGGAGAGATCACCAAGTAAGATAGGTTGCCTCTGCCTTCCCAACACTGAGATTACAAATGTGAGTTACCACACATAGGTTTGTTTTACTGCAACTAGCAAATGCTGGCACTAACCTAACTAGTTCTAGGTGTCTGGTGGCTCCAGTGTTTGAGAGAAATTTCAGTAAAAAACAATTCCATGTCCCTTTGGGAGGAGTAGCATTAGAGAAGTGATTCTGACCATCTCTTAGCATAGTGCATGCTTGTTTCGTTTTCCTCTTGGCCAAACTACAATGCACACAGGATCCCAAGAAAAAAGACTGGAGGCAGCAGCTTGCAAACCATATCTAGTCCTAGGAGGAGGAGCTCAGCAGCAAGCACACATGCTCTCAAGAGGGGCCTCTAAATGAAGTTGATATTCTCCCCATCAGATGTTAAAGATGGTTCCAGAGGAGCTACTGCCTATAGAGAAAGAGAGTAGGAGCTCATCTTTCTATTGATTGAGCATTGCTACACACTCCTCGGGCCTAGTGCCATGCTTTCCAATAGTGGGACATTTTCCATCCCCCCCAACTACCATACAGAGTGAGAGGTTTGACATCAGGAGAACAAGAAATGACCAGAGAAGGAAGATGTGGGATGAGTGGAGCCAAGGACACTCACCATTGACATTGAGGGTGAAATAGGCTGTATAGCTGCCCATGTTGCTTGTGGCTGTACAGCCATAGGTGCCACTGTCACTCTTGTTCAAAAAGGGAAAGATGAGAGCGCTCTCTTGGGTCATCTTGAGGGGTGGCTCGCTGCCTTCCTTTACCCACACGTACTGCTGGGGGCTGTTGAGATAGAAAGATGAGATACGGTCAGCATGGCCTTGACCGGAAGGCTAGAGGAATTAAAAAATGAACTAGGATCAGGGAAATCTGAAGCTGCACAAGGATGCTAAAGTGCATTGAAGATGCTAAATGGGCCAGAGAGTGGGCATTGGTGATGGCGTGCGGTATCGGACTTGGGTGAAATTTGGAGAAGGAACAGATGTGGATCCCTGTCTTACTGTAATGTTGTTCCTTAGGGGACCCAAAGGAACTGAGCTAGGGAGTGTTCCAACCTCACTTCTGCTGTTTTGCAGTGGAAATAAAGGAGAAGTGTGGCTGTACAGTTAGGGGAGTAGGAGGTATGCCTCGGTGGGTATCAGGGATCCTGGGGAGAAGATGTGTAGTGAGGATGGTTATCTGAGAAGGTGGAGGGATATCGGAGACTGAAGACTGCTCTTCTTACACTGGATTGCCACGCCCCTCACAATGTAACAACAGCTTCTGGCCTTCACGAGGATGAGCAGGTTCTGGCCTAATCATGGCTGTTGGTGTGTCTGTGAAGAAGTACATGATGTCAGCACAAAACTTCCCACTCTGCATAGGAGACCCTTAAAACCTTGGGCTCACCTAGTTACATGCTATAGGCTCTATCTCCCTCCCCCAAAGTCTCAGAATGTGAAAGGCTATGAACAAGGCCTTCCTCCTCTCTCTCTCTCTCTCTCTCTCTCTCTCTCTCTCTCTCTCTCTCTCTCTCTCTCTCAAGACAGAGTTTTTTTGTATAGCTCTGACTGTCTTGGAACTCACTCTGTAGACAAGGCTGGCCTTGAACTCACAAATCTGCCTGGGATTAAAGGCATGTGCTGCCACTGCCTGGCTCCTCCTGGCTCTCTTGAACACAAATTGTGACTGTCATTGACTGTGAGAGCAACCCGCTGCCACTCAACCTCTGAGTGCTGGCATTCCAGCACAGCTGCCCTTGTTGGGACCTATAGGATGTCTTAGCAGAGCCAAGGAGAAGCCATGGTTTATTCATGCCTAGCAAAATTGTCTGGCACATAGACAGGACCTAATACGTATTTTTAAATGAACAAAGAAAGTGAACTTGACACTGACCGAGTTCGCCACCTCTCAGTTTCGTCTACTGTGTGAGGGAGCTTTGGAGTGAAAGCAATGCTTGAACACAAAACATCCCTTTGAAAGGTCAGTCCAAACATGGAATGGGAGCACAGAAACAGTGAGGAGTGGGGGGTCATATTTTGGCAGAGGAAAAAAAAAGCCTGAGACAATATAGATGGGTCTGTGTGGGAATAATGACATCTGTCATTGATGCCAAAAGGCTGCTTTGGAGACTGGGTCCAGATGGTGGCTTAGAACAATGTGACCAGATGCTGGTTTGTACCATGGATAAAGAGGCTGTACTTTCCCTAAGGACAGAGCCAACCTTAACAAGCAGTTGATGAACATGCTTCAGTTAAATCATACAGGACAAAGAGTGCCAAGCAAGGTGAGAGAATTGGTTTTCTAGGACTTCACAGCTAAAGAGGCCTCTAGCATGGGATCTGTAATGTAGCATTTGTTGACTGACTGCTGATCAAAGGCCAAATGGCACCTGGAGAGTAATAGCCAGGTGGTCTGGTACCTAAGAGGGGACTCTTGGAACTCCAAGAGCATAAAGTACTCCTCAGTTACAGCCAGGGGACCAGAACTCAAGGGAACTACCCAAGGTCCAGTGCCTTCCACTTGGAACTAATAAATACAGAAACTTTACAATAATTTAGTCCTGGAAAGTTTGTAGGGTTCTTCATATGATTCCATTTATTCTCAGTGTAATTCAAAGTGGTAAGCCAGATTCACAGAGAGATCAAATGCCTTGGTCAAGGTACATATAGCTAGTATGTTTCAGTCCTGGCTAAAGCAGCAACCTGCCAATTGATTGTCATTCAAACTGAACCATAGTACTGTTCAAAACTGACTCATGTTAAAGTTTGAATGAAGGGTCTAGCTGCTGATTAAATAGCACTGGAGTTAAGGAATTAATCAGCTTGTGTCATCCATAAGGAGATTAAAAGCTCTACCTTTTTTTTTTTTTTTTTTTTTTATCCTCCAGCCTTTTGGTAAACTAGGAAAAGAGAGGCATTGTTGTCTATGCCTCCGTGCTCGGCTTCCACACTTTAATTACACCCTTGCAATTCCGTACATGGAAGGTCCTTTGAAAAAGTTTCCAGATTTCCTCAGATGAGAAATTCTCGAATATTCCAACTTCTTGAGATATCCCCTACTAGTACCAAAAGTGGGTTCCAGGGAGACGACTAAGAAGTGTGGGGAAAGGATGCAGCTGTGATCCTAGCAACTGGCCATGTTCCATCAGAATCCCAAGTGGAAGCTCAGAACTGGGGCACATAGAGAAACATAGAGACTGGGAAATAAAAGCCATCAGAATGTCTCAGCACCAGAAAGGGTTAGGTTTCTCTTCCATGCACACCTCCTGACTTCATGGACTGTTAGAGTGTGAAGAGGCCATAAAGACAGCCATGCCCACCTCACTCCTTTAAAAAACAGACAGTCAAGATCAGTCGGGGAGAGCTGTCTTCACACCACACAATCAGCGCTTAGTGGAATGGACTACAAGACTAGTAACTATATATATCCCAAGACTCTGGGTTTGCTACATTTACCACCATAGTTTACAGTCTAGTGCCATGGTCACCCATGCAGCCCAAGGGCTGGTAAACTTTGCCCATGGGCCAAATCTTGCCAGCTGCAAGCTTTTGTAAATAAAGTTTTATTGGAGTGGAGCCCAACTCATTTGTTTCCCCTGTTGGTGGCTGTGGCTGCTTTCCTGCAGCACAAGCAGACATGGAGACAAAGACCTCAGCTCTCCAAGCCGCCAGTGTTTACTAAAGGGCTTCTCTTGTGAAGCCTTACTTGCCATCACGTCTGTGCATGGGGCATCTTGTGCAGCCAGCAGCTTTTCCTTTCCTCACTGCCTACCTCACACCCGGTCCTTCTCAGCCCCAAGCCCATGACATACATAACACTTCAATGCGCTGAGAGGTGGATCTGTCGGCTCCCTTCAGGGATTCATGGTTCACAGAGCACACGATGTTTGCTCCATCATCCTCCCGGGTAACCTGGAATGACACTGAGCTGCTCACAGTGAAGGTTTTCCCATTGGGATCTTCCTGGATTCGTGTTTGGTCCCCTGGAATGCAGAAACAGACAGATAGAAACACACACACACACACACACACACACACACACACATATATATTTTAAGTATGCATAGACTGTATCTTCACATATAGATATTGTCTGGGCCCTTCAGATCCTGAGTCTTTCTAGGACAAACTTAAAAAATATTTGAAATGGATATGAATGTATAAAGAGAAGATAGACTGTCCCACACATACACATGTCCACAGAGTATTCATTTCCTTCATCTCCACTATTTCTTATATGACACACACACACACACACACACACTCATCATATCTCAGCCACCCCCTCCCTTAACCACCTCATCTCTGTAACTCCAGAGCACGAACTACTCACCGTGGAGTTCTTGGTCACCTTTCCTCCAGGTGAGCTGGGCTGCAGGTTTGCTTCCAGAAGACTGACAGTTTAGAGTGGCTGTCTCCTTTTCCCGCAGTGATGACTTATAACCAGTGATTATGGGTTTCTGTGGGATTCCTGCCATGCATAGGGGATGGCCAGGAGAGGAAGGAGAGGCACCATGAAGTCACAATTCAAGCTCTCCCTGCTGATATGTCCTCTACATGGGTCAGGACATCTGAGCTCTACTTTGGTTTAGCTAGATTGATAGAAGCATAAAGAGTCAACATTCCTGTTGATCTATCTACTTCTTGAGGGCAAGTCTTCCTTAGGAAGACTAAAGGGAGGAAGTGTGGTAGTGTAGGAGGGGTGGAGGGGCCACACCTGAAGGATGATCGTGACTGGATAACCCAGAGTGCAGTTAGGGGGCCCTGAGATAATAAGAGGTTCAAGAGAGTACAGATGGAAATTAGAAAACAGGATGAAGATAATTGTATTTTCAAACAGCTAAAGAATCTTCTTGGAAACTCGGATTAGACATTGCATGTAGATCTTGTGTTTTCCCCATATAATTTTTGGAGTGACATGGAATGATCATTCTTTGCTATAAATTACAAACTTTGTGCTTAAAGGATGAGATTTGTTCCAGATTATCCAGTAAGTGCAGCAGATCAGAACTCCATTTCCCTCATATTTAAAGGGAAATGTTCAGGACTTCCCTGTTATTGTTGGAGGCTTGCCTGGCTCTGGGAAGCTTTGGGGACCCACTGAGGGAGGTTTGTTTGCAAAGAGGCATGCTGTGGAGACACGGGGGTTTGGGAACCTCACCGAGTACAGTGACAAGGGACTTGGCGGTTCGCACAGGCATAGTGAAGATGGAGCATGTGTACTCCCCCTCATCGGCCAGCGCCACATTGCTGATGCTGATGCTGAGCTCATGGGGAGTAGAGCTAACCAGCTGAATCCGATTATCTCGAAGGGCTGGGGAAATCAGGAGAAATGAGAGTCAGGATCCTACCAGTACCTTGCATGTTTACCTTCCATTCCTGGGCCAGTATCATTGAGGGGAAGGGATGAGCAGAGTGATGGGGGGTGGAGGCCAAAAACAAAACAGAACAGAACAAAACAAAACAACCCTCTTCTGAATTAGGACAGAAGTATTCAGTGACTTTCATGAGCCACTAAGGCTAGTAGCTTAGGAGGCTAGTACTACAGTCTGTGTCTTATGTAATTACTTAGGAGAGGACTAGGGTTGCCTGATTGTCAGTTCTCATAAGGGCTTCTTTGGGGTGATACTTCTCCAGCACCCCATAAGAATATGCATGCCCAGGCCAGAACTGTAGCATGGGTTTTTCTTCGGTAAACAACTAAGGAGCCCGCAGCTTACTGCTTTTTCAAATAACATATCTCACGTTTCTTAGCCTTTGGACTACACAGAAAATTCCCATCAGCCTCTCCGGCTCCTTTTCCCCTAGCCCATGGTTCCCCACGGAGAAAGGTCACTCATGAGGCATTACCTCTCTTCTCCCCGAAGTATAGAGTCTGCTGGGCAGGGTTAGACCACTGCAGAGATGAATCTTCGTGGTCTTTCACTTGGCACTTGAGAACCACTGTGCCACCAGCCACTACTGTTTCATCAGATGTCCAAGGCTGGCTATCTGCAGGGGTAGAGTAGAGTTAGTTTCCCAAGGAGCTGTGAGGATGTCTACCCATTACTGGGCCATAGTCCACCTCATCTAAGTCAGGCTATCCAAGGCTCTGGTCTCTGTATTCTCTTGAGGCTTCATGGGTGAGCGAACAGAGGTGGTGGTGGCAGTGGAGGGGAGGCAGACCTGAGCTTCTCTTGCTTTGGATACACAGAAAGCTTCATCTCTCGTTGAACGTTGGATGAACGGACAGGGTCACAAACACTGAAAGGATAAAGGCACCCATATCTGAACACACTACTCCGCTTGTGTCTCTTTAGATATGGTTCTGCCATTCATCACTGAGAACACACACGCATCTCTTCCATCCTATGTCTTGCCTTCCTATTACCATCTGTTATAAGAACAAAACCAGTAGAAGAAATTATGACTGATAACCAAAACTGTACTGTGGTAAAACCTAAACCAGCCCTTGATGTGTATATTCATCTATACAAAGAAAGCAAAGCAAACAAAATAGAAATTAAAAAATCAAAACATTTTAGCATATTTGATAATTTTTTCGGCATTTACTTCAATCCAATCATTAAATCTCTTACCAGGCTTTACCACTGTTATTAGGTGTTGTGGCTGTTGTTGAGACAAGGTATTACTATGCAGTCCTGGCTGGCCTGGTACTTACTTTGTATTCAAGACGACCTTTAATTTATCAAAGTTCATCTGCCTCTCCTTTCTAAGTGCTGGGATTATAGGCATGCAAAATCAAATCCAACTATTTGTTCTCTTTCCTGGTAGGTCTGCCTGTCACCCCAACTCCAAACTCAAGTCCCTATCCTGATATCATTTAAAGAGTAAAAGACTAAATTTTTTCCCCTTAGTGTGCCTAAGCATAATTTCTACCTCCTCTCTCCTTAGAGAAATTCAACAAAAACAGAAGCTCAGTTGATTGAGTCCTTGCCTAGCATTGCACAGAGCCCTGGATTGGGTGCTCAGCACCACAATGGCTACTTGTGGTGGAACACATGTTATCCCATCACTCAGGAAGTAGAGACAGGTGGAGCGGAAGTTGTAGGTTATCCTTGGCTAAGTGCTGAGTTTGAGGCCAACTTGGACTGCATACACCCTGTGTCAAAAATGGAGAGAGTGGGGGGGGGAGGGAGGAAGGGGGGGCTGGAAGGACAAGAGGACGACGGAGGGAAAGAGGAGGAAGAGAGGGAGAGAGGAAAACAATCCAGGGTTTTTGTTTTGTTTTGTTTTGTTTCTGATAAATCAATTGAATGCCAAATGAACCTTCTCCTAAGGTCTAGCTGTGAACATCTCCAACTCTGCCATCTGTTTCCACCACTAGGCACTGTGCTAAAGTTCCCACAGCAAGGATTCTGATTCCTAATATTGATTCCCTCATCTTCAGAATCACTTTTAGCGACCCAACAGCAGTGACCTCCTCAGAGCCAATCTAAAATGATCATCTCCAGGCTCTGATTCAGGAATGTTCAAAAGTCTGCTCTATGTCACAGAATTCCACAACCAGCACTATTCGCAAAGCTTCATTGGAAACCAGGAAACACACATACTACATCCTCTACAGAGCACTACAAAGACAGTCAGTCCAATGCTTTCTTTGTCACAGACTTGACCCCTACTCAGCCTGCTTGGTGTCTTACTTTCCTAGTCCTGTATTTCCAGGAAATACACCCTGCTAGATCCTAACCGAGAGGGAAGGCAAACTGGAAATTATGCCAAGCAAGACACATCATTAAGGGCGGTAGTTTCCCTATTGGAATATGAAGCCTGATGGTTGCGGCTGCCTAAAATAGTAAAAGCTGGAACTGAGGGAGTGTCTTCCATTTCATAGGCACAGACAGCAAGGCAGCAGAGGTGAAGAGACCCCTAAGATCAGCTCACTATTTCTGAACACCAGAATTATGTTCTGTCCTCTGCACAGAGCTGTTCTCATTGAGTTTTTCCTAAAGTGATCCTCTGAATGGAGAGTTAAAACCTGTGATGGATTTTGAGATTTCTGTGTAGTCACTGAGCACATTTGGAAGTGACTTTTTTTTCTCCAAATTTCTCAATGGAAGGTGTCTGAGGCCCGTTCATTTGCAACAGAAGTAAATCACTTTCGAACCTCTGATCCCTCTGTCCTTGTCACCTTTGAAGAGTTCTTCTTTGCCAGTACCTCTCCAGGACCTCTTTGTTTTGAGTAATCCACTCCTCTGGAGTCATTTTATTTTTGGAAAGAGGTGTAGGGTTACAGAGGTCTCTGTAGCAGAGTGAGGGAAAGAGTTGGTGCATGGGAAAAGTGGTGGCGGTGCAGAGCTAAGATCTAGACGTCAGATGGGAAGGAGAAAGCTGTGTGGTGATGAGTGGAGAGGGACCATGGGGTGGGGTACCATGAGTGGGAGATGGTGCGAGGATGAGAGAGACATCTGTAGAACGTTGAGATGAAGGACCTGGTTTCTCACCTTGACTGGCCAGCAGGTCAGGGTTGCTCCAGCCTGTGGAGCTGAGGGCCTCCTCCAGTGGAGCCGGAGTTCCCAGCTCCAAATCCTGCTCCTGCCAGTAGCCTGGGGAAAGAATCTCCATCAAGGATGAGCCCTGTGCAAACTGCTAGTGTCTACACTTTCATGGTGGGGGTGTGGAAGGGGTATGCCCCTAGGGAAAGGAGCTTCATCAGCAAACCTAAGGGAGAGTGAGACATTAGCAAGAGTTTCGAGAAAGGAAACAACGTCTCTGATAGGCCATTTAAGGAGGATGCTAAGCTTTATCTGTCAATCACATGGTGTTTGAGCCAAAAAAAACAAAAACAAAAACAAAACAAAACAAAAACAAAAAACAAAAACAAGAACAAAAAGATCTTGGAGACCATTCGGTCCAGTTTTCCCACCTCACAGATAAGGACAAAGAGTCCCACAAAAGATTGTGAGGGGTTTGCTACTGAAAAATGGAAAACCAAAAAAGAAAAAGAAAAAAAAAAAAAAAGAAAAGAAAAGAAAACCAAAACTAAAACCAAAAACCAAAACACATTTTAAACTCCTTAACCAGGATTCTTTTTGTTATACCATATAATCTATTAACACCACAGCAGGTTTAAATATTAGAATGTATTTCCACAGTTAATTCTTTCACTAAACCTATAAAAAGTGGTGATGTCATCACTACTGTTTTGCCATGTCCAAGCCGAATGAAAGACTTGCCCAAAGCCATACAAATTAAGTAGAGACCAGAAATGAAATGCATGGCTTCAAATCCAGTGCTCTTTGTTCCAAGGTGAGACCCTCCTCACTGAAGAAAGATCATATTTGGGGCTAGAAGTCGCACTATAGCTTCACCGAGTGTAAGCCTCTGTGTAAGTTCAGATGCTCTTTAGTTTTCAAGCTAGACTCCCAGGCTTCTGTCTCACTGGGTCTGTGCCTTCCTCGGATGTCACCAAACCTTGTCACCCAGGTAATGGTCTCCACTTCTCTCAGAACTAGATCAATTTTTTTTTTTTACTGTGTTGTGAAATACAGCAGTGTCTGGGGTTCACAGCCCTAACCCAAGCCGAAAGAGCAGAGGGACAAAGAACCCAGCCAGGCACCTTCTCAAGATCTCCCGCCACAGAGACCTAGAGTAGCCAATCACATCGCAAAATTTCAGTGAGCTCATCAGCTGCAGAGCGGAGACTGGAATTGCTTCTTTTCCCGGGACAGCAGTGCAGGGAGAAGTTTGTCTGTGGTCCCAGCATGTGCAACAGTAAGTGTGTGTGTGTGTGTGTGTGTGTGTGTGTGTGTGTGTGTGTGTGTGTGTGTGTGGTGGGGTTGGGGGTGGGGTGGAGGGATAAGGAAGTGGAGGTGGGGCTAAGAGAGAGGGCAGGTGGGCGGGTCAAAAAAAAGAAAGAAAAAAGAAAGGGGACAGGACTTGGGAGAGAGAAGGGTAAAGAAGAAAAAGGGAAAGCAAGCTGGTGCGGAGAGAATAGAGAAGAAAGGTTAGCTTTGAAAGAGGGTGACATATAGGGAGGAAGGGGGGGAAGGGAGCGGGGAGAACGAGATAGTGGTCACATCAGATAAAGCTCTAAAAGAGCTTCATGGGTGGGCTGGCAGCAGTGGGCAGCAGTGTAAACACCCCTCCCTCCCCACCCCCACCCCCACTGCTTTTGACCTGGGTCTCCCTGAAGATTTGTGAATTTACTTTGCCCTGAGCGAAGTTGAGAGACAAGGTACATCTCTAACAGGTAAAGAGGAGTTGGGGAGAGGGGCAAAAGCAATTGATGGAGACAGAGAAGAGAGACAAGGATGAGAGAAAGAAAGAGGGCGGGGCTCTCAGTTCCAGCAGAGAGGCAGTCCTGAGGTGCAGAGTCCTCATTCTGGGGATGCTGTGTGTGGAGACCAAGGATGTGGGTATCTGGACATTAGTGAGTTTGTCATATTATTTTCCAGGTAATATGTTTTGGAGTGTGCTGTGTACATATCAAGTAGGAAACAGGATTGGTTTTCCTGGAGCATGGGATGCTGGAGGGACAGGGAGAAGTCAGGTAAGGGGTCTATGCTACCTCACACAACCCAGCAGCTAGTCTAAGGACACACAGACTTTTATTCAAATGGGCTGATGAAATAGCCTTGTCATACTTCAGTGTGGGGCTTTCAGTTTGCAGAGTAGATTTTCACCCATGATGTCATTTTTATCTCAGAACAATTGCAAGGGATAGGCAAGCCAGTATAATCCCTTTCAAAGTTGACAGCCAAAGAGGCTCCTTGGTTTGCCTGAAGGAACCCAAATAGCACACTTCTCAAGAACCCTTCCTGCCCCTTGGGGGCTCCTCATGTTTCTAGAGCATTTCCACACACTGCACTGTTGTGTGTTTGTTCAGTTACCAGGCTCCTCATGTAGACTCTGAGCTGGTTAAGAGCAGCCACGATACCATTTAAATCTACATTTTCTTAACACTTCCATCCTCATGAGCTCTTGGGGCAGGTGACTAGCCTAGTATTTTGCCACCTCCACACTAGGCTGTACATACTGCTCATCAGGCAGAGCCTGTTTCAGACCTCCACTCTCTCGTCTGTCCTTGGTCTGCATCTTGTCCTTTCCTTGCTCTGACCTGTCCATTAGGCTTTTGTCCCCCTGCGTAAGATAAATAAGTAAAATGGTGATGTATAGCATTGAAACCCAGCTGAACTCTTCAGAGCCAGAAAGCAACAAATAACCTTCAATAAATGATGTGTTTGGGATGTGCTCCATTGATTGCCTCTGTATATTTGCAGAGAATTCACTTTGGATTGGCTATTTACTATTTACTATTAGAAGCCACTATTTAGGATGTGGCTGGGACACCACTCCCCCTTCTGTGGAGTATGTGTGACATATCTGCTAATTCTGAAATGTACTTGTGATCTTGTATCTCTACTCTTGAGAACTCTGTTAATATGTCTGAAAGTTGCCCAATTTTACAAAATTGTAGGCTGCTAGCGATACGTTCTGAATGGCCAATTCCCATGGGAGCAGGTGAGTGACTGTAATGCTATCATCAGGACTATGGATAAGTAGCACAAATTATAAGCTGATTTACAAAAAGCTTGAACTATCGTCGGATTAAAATTGTGCCAGTCATTTATGACATCACTATGATTTCCCTCAAAATGTTTGGACAGGAAAGGGAAGAAGGAAGCTGAGGTGTATTCTAAAAGGAACATAGGGACTTTGAAGTGGAGTTCATAAGGATTCTACTCAGGGACTTTGGAAGGAGCTGCTGGCTCTGTACACGGGGAGAGTCATGAAGGCAAGCTCCAGTCTTACTGGGCATGTAAGTTGGGAAATGCCAGTCTTACTTACTACTTACATTGGTTATCTGCTCACAAACCTTTTGTGACTTTCTATTTTATTCTCTCTCTCTCTCTCTCTTTCTCTCTCTGTGTGTGTGTGTGTGTGTATGTGTGTGTTTGTGTGCATATTGTATGTTATATATATGTTTGTGGGTTCTTATGCCTACATGGGAATGCAAGTGTGCATGTAGATGTCAGGAGCTAAATAGTGTGTCTTCCTCACTCATTCTCCAGCTCACATTTTCACTGGTTTTTTAAAACTAGATTTGTGTATGTAGGTGTGCATGCATGTATACACACACACACACACACACACACACACACACACATATATATATATATATATATATATATATATATATATATGTATGTTTACAGTGTCTGTATGGAAGTTATAGGACAACCTCCAGGGGTCAGTCACCTTTCATCATAGCGGTCCTATGCACTGAACTCAAATCGTCAGCCTTGGCCAGTACATAAGCTCTTTTGCCATCTTATCTGCTCTTTACCCACTTTCTCTAAGGCATCCACCTGCCTCTCCAGTCACGATGCTGGGTGTTCAGATGCAATGCTGCTGTGCTAGGTTCTTTACATGAGTGCTGGAAATCCAACTGTAGGTTCATAGCAAAACCCTTACTGAGCCATAACCCCGTCCGACTTTACATTTTTCTGCAGATCACACCCACATTGGCTAGCCTGGTTTTCAAGGTCATGTATTATAGTTTGATGTAAACCCACCTGTCAACTTTGTCCCTTTTACGGATCACACATTCTAGGCACAGCAGCTATTTAGAATTTCATTTAAAGTATTTCCATCCTGGGTCCGTACCCTTTTCTATAATAACTTGATTTTAATGCTGTTTACCCATCTCTATGGGTCTCAACTCTAGCTTTTAAGCCGACTTTATGTAACTCTTCTTTCAAGACCACCATCTTGGTGGCCCCAGATGGGAATTGTCCCCACATCTCTGAGCTTCACTACATTCTCTGCCTTCCTTACGAGATGTGGCGCCTTCTTCCCTGCATTGCAACTGGGCTCCTTCCTAAATCATAAAGATCCTACGAGAACAGTTGATATCTGATTCATCTTAGTATCAATACTAACCCTAATACAGCATATCGCACATGGAAGGCGCTTAATAAATATTTATTGATTAAGTGAATCAGATGCTGAGTGTCTTCTGTTGTGAGAACAGAGCTCAGAATCTGTTAGTGAAGAAAAACTGACAAATCCAAAAGCACAAGAAGTAGGCAAAGTAAAGAACGGACTGCCTGAACATGGAGACTCTAGAGATCTACAAGGCAGGGCTTGATATTTATAAAGCCACCTAGTGCTAACCTCGAGATTCAAGTTAAGAGGTCCATAGGTCTAACTCCAGACAAGCTCGCTGGAGAGCTATGTGATGTATCTAGTAAGGGTTAGAATGGGACAAGCTTTATTTATAGGTCTCTCTGGCCATGAAGACCAAGATTTCTGCTTCTTCTCACGGTACTGCCTGCGAAAACATGCATTGTGTGTGTGTGTGTGTGTGTGTGTGTGTGTGTGTGTGTGTGTGTGTAATGGTGTTAGGTTAGGAATAGGAGAGGGAAGATTCTCTTACATTGTTGGTCAGGGACGGTTTACCTAAACAATGTTGACAGCTCTTATCGGCACAGTGAAAAATCACTGGGTACCAGGCTAGCGTGGGTGCTGGCGGTGGTGGCAGTGGTGGCGTGGTGATTAGCATCCAGGGAAGTATGGTTTTAACTGGATTGCATAATTTGCCTTCACTCCATACTTTGGAAGGTATTTGTCAATCCTGAATTTTCTATAACGTGGGTCTCTTCGGTTAACCAAACAACCGACGTGTTTATTTAAAACTTTTGACAAAACTTATTTATGTTTTCACCATATTCTAGCATCTAATCTAAAAGCAAAAACGTTGTCCTGTTGGCCTTCGGTCATTCTTTGGGGGGAGGGGGGTCCTGAATCCTTGTTTTCATTTACCCGTGGGTTCCGATATCCTTAGAGTTCTTAGCATTAAAAGGACAAAATAATCCTTTCCTTACACGTGTCTCCTTCTGATTGATTGTTCTTATTGGGGGTAGCACAGGCAAGGATTTCAGACTCAATAATGCCCCTCTACAAAGCATGCATTGGCACCAATGACTCAGTTTTTCACTGCAAACACAAGACCTCACACATAGTAAGGGCTCAATAAATATTTATTGAATAAATAAGTGAGTTACTCAAATGAATAAAAATGCATCATGTCTGCAGTGTAAGTGACTGGTAGGCAAAGCTATGAGAGTGTACCACTGTCACCCTTGACTGGTTGGTTTATGTATCTTCCCTGTCTTGTTTGCTCCGAGGATCCAGAATGAATGGGTAGAGTTCTTAACAGTGTCATGGGTACACATTTGGGATGGTGGGACAAAGGAACCAGCCCTGGTCTGCATGACATCAGATGGACTCATGAATGCTTATGTCCAGAGCTGAATGCTTGTACCCAGAGCCCCAGTTCCCTGACTCTAGAGAAAAACAGCTCTCTGAGTAGGAGTTGACTATGATGGTGGTGGTGGTGGTGATGGTGATGTTGATGGTAATGATGAGGGTGATTAATATGATGGTGATGGTGACAGTGATGGTGATGGTGATGGTGACAGTGATGGTGATGGTGATGATAATGTTGATGGTAATGATGGTGATGGTGATGATGGTGCTGCTGCTGCTGCTGGTGGTGGTGATGACTCAGCATTTCTCTAACTCCAGAGTTAAAAATATTGCTCAGCCCAGCCTACTTGTTATTCCTCACGACTACCATGACAGGTGGGTGGAGAAGTGTTATCTCCAAGCGAAAAACATACTGGGGGCTGTGGCCTAGAATACTGAATCTCTTTTAGAATGGAGTATCCACCCTTAGGAGTCTCACTGCTGGGCTCCCAGATCTGACAGTCTCACCCAGCTTTAGCTCCTTAGTGAATTGCTGTGCACATGTGGGTCACAGGCAGCAGAGAATGGCCATAGCAAAATTAGAATTGGAATTTGGCCCCTGGAGGTTTTTCTATTCTCAGAGCCACATTTTTCTTTAAGAGTAAATGTTTGAATGTGCATTTGGAGGAAACTGGACCAGTTCCATCCGAATCCTGATTTAGAAGATAACTCCAAGATTTGGAGGAGTCACTTTGACTTCAGAGCGAAAACACTCAGATCGCAAAGGACTCTCTTTACGCTCAACTTCCTACAGCTGGTCTTTGGCAGCCACAAATGTGCCACATTTACCAAACTCCTCCCTGTTGACATCCTTTGACAGCTACCAATGTATTCTTGTCTTGTGCTGCATCCCTGGCTCACGTTGCCTTTTTTTTTTTTTTTTTTTTTTTTTTTTTTCCGATCTTCTTCAGTTTTTTTTTTTTTTTTTTTTTCTTAGATCCCTGTTTGCTAACACCTGTGTGACCTTAAGGAAAATAGCCAGAGGGAGGCTGGGCCTTAAGAGGGGAGTTAATTCTGATTCTGGGCCCCTCTGCATTTTAGATGTGTTTCCTTCTTTTTCCATTGGGATGGGCTTCTGTCCACAGTGAGATCACGAAGTCCTCACGGACACCCTCCTTGCCACTCAGGAGCACTTCAGAGCCCCGGAGTTGAGTCATGCCTTGGCTGCTGCTCTCTGATCCCTGTTCCCCTCCCTGTTTTCCCTCTGTCAGTGGGTTGCTGAGAGGAGGTTTTCCTTCTTGTTTCTCCCTATATTATTTCTGTTGCTGTCTAGTTTTTCCCTCCTGGAGCCTTGTTTGTCAAGAAGCCTCTTGGGCCTAAAGTCATTACTCTCTCCTGGCTTGATTTTACTCTCCTAAGAGGCACAGAAGATGTAAGTGGAAACAGATGGGGGAAGGGTAGATTTCCACTCCTCCCCCAAGGAACTTCTTTTATGGCAATTAACCCTTTAGTTTGGTACAAGGCCTGGGCCAGAGACTCAAGAGTTGAGGAGTGTATCATCTTCACACTATTAAAAAAGTGCCTCAGAGTCAGGTTAGGAGAGACGAAGTCTGGATTCCAATCAGGTTTTATGATGATGAATTTCACTTACATCTTTTGGTTCCTTCCACAGCAGGTTGGAGACAAAAGGTTTTCCAGGCTCAGTGAGGAGAAGCACCTTCAGGCTAGTTGGCTAGCTCCTCTATCTTGGTGTGAGGAGGGAATTAAAATGAAAACCTTATCTTGGTGTAATACTCTTTTCTCATGAAAATTAGAAGTAAACAAAAATCCATTAGAAAACATTCTTCATACGCAAATGTTAGGAAAAAACTGTGAAGATTGATCATGTTATGAAGGTGTGTGTGTGTGTGTGTGTGTGTGTGTGTGTGTGTGTTCTTAAGCCCAACAGTCAGATTCCATATTCTATCAGTATTTTCTACTGACCCCTAATGGCCAAAGCTGGTTACTCCTAAGATCATTCACTGTTAGGATGAGAAGAAAGCTTGCTCTGATTCGGGCACCTAAGTGTAATAACTTTTCTCCTCTTTCTGCTAAAATTAATTTTCCCCAAATAGTTTCTCCACCACAACTCTCACAGGGATAGACTTTCAGAACGGACAAGGTCCTAAGTAGCAGTCAGTCCAATACTGGTATGTATGTGTGTCTGTGAGCATGCTTATGTGCAAACTGCTGAGCTACATACAGCCCAAGTGCAGTTGCTTCTTGTAACTATGAGAAACCAAACAGCCAAGAAGTATGAGAATTCGAACAAGTCCCACAGGCAGTCAGTGGAGCCATGGTTATGACTCTAGCCTTTTGTTCTTATCACCACATCATAGAGTCTTGTGGGCTAGCTAGCTTGGAGAGTCAGTTGCCACTATGGAGTGTGAGTTTTCTATCTGGTGACATCTATCTCCTTCTAATCCTACACATAGGAAGGATCTCAAACCTCAAGGGAAGTGAGGGAACACTCACTAACAGACAGGTTGGAGAAGTTGGGGTGAAATGAAGACAAGATCTCTGCAGCTGTGTCAGATAGCACGGCGACACACATGCCAGGTCTTAACGACAGACTTCAGTTTCTCCAGAAGAGGAATTTGAAGGACAGAGGCTATTGCTGTGTTGCTAGGAGCTAAAAGCAGTGGCCATGAGAATAAGACTGTGGTGTGTGTTTGTGTGTGTGTGTGTGTGTGTGTGTGTGTGAGTGCACAGCACGCACATATTTTTACATATGAATTCAAATGTTCTCCTGAATCTACCTGATGGAGCATGCACTGTTCACAGTCATGGGAGCCCGCACTTGAGTGTGAAGTGGAAGAGAAAGGGGTTAGACTCGATGGGAGGAGAAAAGCAGAGGAACGTGTCCTATTCTTGAGCTAGAAGGAAAAAAAAAAACCTGAAGGCAGAAGTGGGCTTGCTGTGGGCTGGGGGGTGGGGGTGGGAATGCTCACAGACTTAAGATTCTGAGGAGCAGAGAGACTGGGAAGTGGGTGGCAGAGAAGGAGGTGGGGACAGCTGTTGCTTTGATTTGCTACTGAGTCAGTGTTCTTGGTGCATTAGCGCTGAGAGGGAGCCCTGGGCTGGCCCCCAACCAAAACAAGCCCCTCTGTAGCCAATATTGAGTTGTAACGAGGACAAATGCAGTTGGGAGACAAAGAGGAGGGACATCTGATCCTAAACAGCTCCTCGTTCATCTTAGCCCCTTCCCAAGCATCTAGCATCTGCACCAGCAGCCTGCCAGGGAGACAGAAGGCAGAGCAGTGAAGGACATCACTAACTACTTCTGGAGAGCAGACTCTGTGTAGGTATATGATTGTACCTGGGATGGCGATAGCCTTTTGCAGGATCTGTCTCCCCAATGCCTTCCCATAGTGATCACATTCTTCAGAAATCATGGAAGGCTTGATATGGGCTGTGCATTCTGGCACAACAGCCAAAAGGCTGGTTTTGTGTAAAGTTTTGGGTGTCCCTTAAACTGAGCAGGAAAGTATTACACCTTACCCATAAATTTGTTATTTTTACACACACACACACACACACACACACACACACACACACACAGAGAGAGAGAGAGAGAGAGAGAGAGAGAGAGAGAGAGAGAGAGAAATGTATGCACAAATGCACATGCACATGATAAACTGGGAAAATATGCATCCCCCATACTTTAGGAAAGCATTTTGGAAAGGAAACATAGCAGCACTGAACATGGAATTCGTTTAGTGTATTGAAAGGTTATGGGGAAATAGGAAATTGAGACTGAGCCGGATTGCTCAGGGAGGGACATGCAGAAAACAAACAAACAGATTACAGGAGTGCGAGGGATCTCAAGTAGAGCTCTCAGCACCTTTCTCCCATCCTGCCATAACTACCTGGTGCCTACATACCTGACCTTTCTGTGCGCATATGCAAATTCCCTTCTTACCATGTCCCATCCCATACATTGCTGTTTGAGTGGTGTTTCAGATCTTTCAGAGTGATGGCTCGGCGTGATGTGATAACAATGCTTTGGAAAAGTTTAATTTCTTCTGAGGCATGCAGGAAGGCATTTATCTCTGCTGGCTCTAATATTCCTGACTTGTTTTTACTGTTTCCCTTCACTGGATGATCAGAGGCAGAGTGTGAATGACAGGTTCAGGGCAATGGTTAAGAGTGCTGCATGAAGGAAAAAAAAAAATGTGTTCCGCTCTCAACACCCACTCACGCTACTCGAGTTCCCCTGACTCCCCTAAGCCTAACTGAAAGTTATTCTCTCTCTCTCTCCTTCATTCTTATCACTTAAAAAAGAAGATCTGTATTTTTAAGAATGTGGCATTGTTCATACCAGCCCTACTTCATGCTTTTCTGAAAGTTTAACTCTTCTATGAGACAGACACATTCTTCCAAGTCTATAAATCTCACCGTCTCCAAAATGATAAATAACGTTGTTTTGACAGAAAGGCCCCTCTTCTCCTCCTTTTAAACCTCCTTGAATGTCTCAGCTTTGTGTGTTTGTCTCCTGCTCACAACCTAAGATGCCTGCATCTTCCAGTGTGGCCATCCTTTTTCTCTCCTTCAGCATGTGTCCTTCAACACATGATTCTCATTATTCATATGCCTGTTTTTATTTTTTTTCTGACACAGACACACAGCTATTATTATGACCCAGATACAGTGGCCATTTCACATGCTCATATTAATCAGAACCCCTTACTTCCAGAAAACCATATGGCTTAACCTCAGAGCTTCTCTCCAAAGCAGAATTTAGTCTCTTTCTTCTGCTCAAACTCCCCAGGAAAGGGCCAGAATCCTCTCCTGCCCAGGGCTAAGGCTCAGTCCATCTGTCACTGACATTGGACTCCAGGGCTTGGAAACCAAAAAGGACTTGGCATTAACAGCAGTTGAGGATAAATGAAAACATGGAAGGCTCAGAGGTTTAGTGTTGGTGTGTTTTATATGTTTGTGAGATTATAGGTTGCAAGTTGGAGGGGAAACATATCCTATGTCCTTGGGAAGATTTCATTACTAGGAAGTGTAAGAACTAGCAAGCACCATAGTCCCACTGTAATTTTGCATTTGCAGAATGACAAATGCTTTGGAGCAGATGGTGAAACTGGCCCTTCATTTTATAATGGAAGAACTTGGCCTCAGGCTCTTTAGAGGATGGTCATGATGATGCATTCCATGTTACCTGTTACTGATGCACTCTTTAGAGTTTTTTTGGGATTTCTAAAGGGTATCAAATATTTAAATCAGAAGCTCCAGAAACAAACTCACACTTAGGGTTTTTGTCTTTGTTTTTGTTTTGTTTTTGTTTTTGTTTTTTAACCTGGGTGAAGCTTAGGCTGGAAAGCAAAGGGCCAAGGCACAGGAGGTAAAATAAATGAAAAGACACAT
Source organism: Mus pahari (assembly GCF_900095145.1). NCBI lineage: Eukaryota > Metazoa > Chordata > Mammalia > Rodentia > Muridae > Mus > Mus pahari. The sequence continues at coordinate 145,899,477 of NC_034594.1, forward strand.
GAGACAGAGTCTATTCTCAGTGCCACCTGATATTTAAAGGATGAGCTCTCCATCCAACTTTGCTAATGTCTAAGACAATTATGAAACAAAGAAGAGATGGGTTTGGTCTCCTTATAGATGGATAGCCAGGACACAGACTTCCATCACATTTTCTTTTCCCAGGGCAAAATGATACGCCTGACCTTCTTGACCCTGAACTAGAAGTAAATGAGCTAAAGGTGCTTATAATTAGCAATCAATATATAATTAGTACAAGTCTAGCTGGGGAAGGGAAAAATAAGTCTTTAGCAAATGCTATCTTGTAGTTCATATGTATATATGTATGTATATATATATATGTATATAGCTATATATATGTATATATAGCTTTGTTATGCTCCTGGATACCTTCCCAGATGCGAGATTTCACACCAAGGGATGAAGGACATATTGAGCAAAGTTAGCATCTCTGCTTTTGAATCCTTCTTGAAATAGGTCCTGCTCTTCACTGGAGTGGAGGGGCTCAGGGAAATGAGTGGATGCAAGATGCTCCAGCTGTTGCTGTAACCCCAGTCCTATCTTCCAGAAGGCTCACTCATAGAGATAAATCACTTCCATTACCTGCCCTTGACAAATGAAGCCTCTTGCTTCAAGTGAGGAAATGAAGGAGGCACCCTGAAAATTCATTCTGACATTCTGTCTCCCCAGCTAGGCTGCTTTCTAGGTCATTCATACATATAAACGTACTCTTGTGTAGAAATTGTCATGGGGCATTTTTATGTTCAGGGAAAGGGGAGCTTGCCCTGATCTGATGTGATGATGCCACACTGGCTGGATGGCACTTGATGTCATCAGAACATTGGCAGAAGTGTACCAGAGTCCATCTTCAAGATATATATATATATATATATATATATATATATATATATATATATATATTGAGATTTGGCTATGGATGTTAACCTAGGTCAGGAAATTTATGATTAAGGCCGTTTTCGCCCATAAAAGTGAAAGAAATGAATCAGGGTTTTGATATTTAGTTTTTACTCCTGTCATATGGTGGTCTCCACTATTACCTAGTTTCATTGCTGATGTAGAGGGCAGAAGGAAATCGAGTTTTTAAACACTTACATATCATGCTTTTATTGCTGATGTGGAGGGCAGAAGGAAATCACGCATAATATCAGGACAGGTAGAGCTGGCATAAGACTCAGGTTGCTATTAGGGTCTGTATGCTTATGACCGAGGAAGACTCATTCTACCCTCCACATCATACAGGAGCAAATGCCATCTCAATCTAAACCACAATATATGCAGATCTGGTTTAAACTATGATTCCAGTTACCATAAAACATGCAGTTATTTTTAGGCCATGTAAGGACACTCTAGACCTCAGTTTCCTGAACATCTGTAACCTGAGAATTACTTTTTGGTTTCTTTCCTAGTCATGAGGACTCACAATGTTCCTGTATCAGGGTTTGCTCTCCCTTTTAAAAGATCAGGTCCACACATATTTCTCTCAGAGCAGGAGGTGTGGGGGGAGTTTAGCCAGCTTTGAGGACTGCCCTGTGAGAGCAGAGATTATAAAGCAAAAGGTAGAGCAGGACCATGGAGAGCAACAAGAAGTGCCTGGCGTGACACCACGAGGGGCCAGCACCATGGAGAGCTCAAAGCACAGGTATTTTATTTGAAAGTGGACAAGTTAAGGTAGCAAGCTCTAAGTTAAGTGCTCACAGAACTTACTTCAGACTTTCGTTAGGATCATTATTATCCTACATCCATTTCTTTTTAAAGGATTTCGTGTGAGTCTGTTGTACACACACAAAACATTTTGAGGACCACTACCAGATTTCACATGTGACCATTAGACAAATTATCTAAGTGTTAGTGGTGATGGAAGTGGTTTTAATTTGCTATATGCTACTGATATTATACTTAGGATTATTGTCCAATAAAGGAAATAATATACAATTCCAGTGACACCCCCCCCCCCGCGCCGATACCCTTCTAGAAACACTAGGATACAAGGAAGCCAAAACGTTATAACCATTGCATAGATTTCATGGCTTACCCAGATGTTCTGATGACATCAATTTTCTATAAGTAGTTAACATTTGCTGGTACAAGGAGAGGAGATATTAGACCAGGAACTTTTAAAAGGAGTGGTATCACTAGAGCTTAGAACCCTATATTTTACAGGAAATATTTAGGTGCTGGCTTCGACAATTAAGGGAATTTTAGAAAACTAATAAATAAGTCTTTAATACTTTCTAGTTTGATGATGAATATGTAGATTTAATGAGCCACTATGTGTGGGGGGAAAAAAAAAACTCAACAGATTTATGTGTTCTACTCCTCGGAGGTTGGTTTTTCAGGACCAGAATGGATGGACTGCCTTATCACATACAAATACTGTGGTTTTACTTGCACAGTTGTAAGAGCTCTAGCATCAGCTGCATCTGACCTTATAAAGAACCATCACTATTTCTGATCTTGACAGCAGAGGTGGGTCTTTGCCCTGGAGACATATTCTTCTCCATTTTATGATGATATAGAGTGTTTATCCTTAATTTGACTATATTCTTAGAGATGTGAATCTTTTCTTAGTGGTTTGCCAGGCTTCTCTCTCTCTCTCTCTCTCTCTCTCTCTCTCTCTCTCTCTCTCTCTCTCTCTCTCCTCCCCTCTCCACTTCCTCCATACTTCCTCTCTCTTCCATTCTTCCCCCCCTTCCATCCCCTTGTATCTCCATCTTATAAGCATTTCTGTGGAGATTTTGGTTCTCATGACCTATGGGTTGACCTCTAGGACATGACCCCCATACAGGAAGCAAAGCATTCCAGTGTATTGGCTTGTAGACAATAGTTAAACAGGGAGCACTAGCCTCTGACACTAAAAAGAAAAGAAGATTTTAGGCTGGGGTAGAGATTGGTGGTAGAAAGCTTATCTATCATTTAAGAGTGTACAGGTTAAATCACAAGAACTACAGAGAAATGAAATAAAAATATAATTACTCTACTTTCCTAATATTCTGGATTATTCATTAAGCAAGAAGCTGACTGCTTCAAGGAGAATCAGGAAACTAGACTGCCATCCTTAGATGACATTCCCTTTCTTGAGGTTCAGATGACAGAAAAGGGACTGTGGAGCCAGTAGGCAGCTCCGCTGGAGCAGGAAACAGTGAAGAAAGTGACTAGGCACAGCCCCAAGGGTTTTCTTTGTCTGACAGCTGTGAAGATTTCCCCCCCCCCAGCACACGACTTGAGAAAAAGCAGCTTTAAACACCATTCTACATATTAGATACAGAAAGTACAGTGAGCGAGAGCAAAAAATGCCTAAGTCCAATCTAAGGATTTACAGAGCAATGGCATCATGTCCCGTCTGCTATTTCAAAATGACCAGAACACCAAAAAGAAGCAAGCCATCTGTGGAATTTTATGGCTGCAGAACTATGAGTCACACACTTCAAGTGGATGCTGAATATCTCCAACATGTCACTCCTGAAATAAGACTTCTTCTTTCCTCAGTTGGAAGAGGACAGAGAAGAAGCCTAAGTGCAGTCTACTGGCCCTCAGTGGAGGGCAGAGAGCTTTAGACTATAGCAAACCTCAGGTGTAGCTTAAAGAATAGAGAGAACCAGCAATGGGGCAAAGATTACAGTTCTTAAAATTTCAGCAATTTTTCATGTGGTTTGTTTTCTTTAATGAATAAGAAATCAGGATCCTAGGGAAAAAATTTGAAAATCAACAGTGCCACCCAGGGCTACGCAGAACTTAGGATAGAATACTTGGCCATAATTTTTTGAGGCCATTTGATATCCTACATTACACCGTCTGGATGCTCATTAAATTAGCTAGACTCTGTCATCCCAGTGTCTCTTTAGTGGCCTCAACTTCCGTGTGTGAGATGATGTGCAAATCTTAAGGGAGAGTATGTCCTTCCCAAGAGTGATAGCTGGAACTAGGAAGAGAACAGAGATAAAAACAGACAGAACCCTTCCAGCTATAACAAGGAAAACAAACTCAATGGAGTAGATCTGCCAAGCAGATCTGTGGGCAGAACTACAGAGAATGCTGAGCTTCTCCAGCGCATTGGGCATGATCTCCTCACTGGGCACCTGGCCAGGGGGCTGCAGAATGCATGGACAGAAGGTCATTGGGAAGAAAAAGATATGCATGTGTGGGGTAGTTAAAAATACAAGGTTAAGTTGATGTAACCTGGGTAAAGCAAAGCAAGGTTGTCCTTATGCTGGGTTAAATCACTGTACTGATAATAACTTGGGAATAAAGAACCCTGAGAAGGCTAGCCACAATGCTGAATGTCAAGCTGCTCACCAGAGACACGACCACAGGGTGCATGAAGTTCACAGGCCTTGTGTTTCTCAACCGGGAGCTGCCAACTTCTGCTAGTACTAGTGGAGAAAGACCAGAAGGGAGGGCAGGTGGCGAATTCCTAAGCATGTGGCTGCAGCACTAATGGCCAGGTTCAGATAGAACTAGCTGGCCCTGTCTTGTTCCATCTTCTCAATCCCTGCTCATCTTTATGAACTTGAAATATTTATGCTGTCCCCAGGGGAGATTTACGCCTGTGAGGCACATGAAGTTTGTTTTTCTTCTTCTCAATGGAGTTAGCCCCCCCAATCTAGCACCCTTGTCCATCTAAACATCTGCTTGCTGGGTTATTTTGTCCTTTAGTCTTCACACCACATCTATCCTAGTTTGGGTCTAACATCGCAAGGCAAGTTATGTACCCTCTAGCACACTGCTCAGAAGCCTCAGGTGAACTCAGGGGTATTAGAAGTACCCGATTGATGCTGGCCAGAATGGCCTTCCGGACTGCCATCCGTGAGTATATTCATATTCCACCATTGGAGCTCACTGTCTTAGCTCAGAGATCAAGGTACAAAGTTGATGTAATAGAGGATATCTAATGGTTATATTGCATACATCAGTGCCTCCTGGAGTTCTCTACTCTACATGGATATTAGGGAAGCTTGGTTGAATTTTCTTTGAAAGGGGTATCCTTACTCTCTCCCTGACCCATTCTCTTCAATTCTTCATGCTAAAGTTACTGATTTCTGCTCTTTCCTATAAGCTTCTGCCCTGTTTTTCTAAGCTGAGATAAAAATGTTCTCATTCTTTGGACTTTAAGATCAAATAAGGATTAGGCTCCCAAGTCGAAGTCATGCACTGGGCATATGAAGATGTGGTTGCTGAACAGGTTTATTCTAGGCTCTGCCTAGAGGTAAAGACTCTACAGCTTATTGACATATTTTTTTCTCTCTCTTTTTTCAGGTCTGAGGTTGGTACTCATAGCTTGCATTGCCAAAAGATTGTAGTTTGGGCACTAGCTTTCTTTGGTTCAGTTATGAGTATGGGGAAGCCAGGGACTGCACTGCAAGTCCAGGCTTTATAGGAGTGTCATTATTGAGGCACAAGCACCCAGTATCCAGTCTTTGCCTTGCACTGAGCCCACTGTCCCCTAGGACTGCTCATGTACCCTGTGAATAGGGTCATCAGTTCAGTCCTCTGGGGGCTGGGGATTCCATGCACAAGAGAAGGGACTGCCATCTCTGTGGTGATGGTAGGAAGTCCCTTTAGGGAGCATGGGGAGTAGAGAGTGGAAAGAGTCAGCCAACCAACTGTAGAGAGGGGATCCCCAGGGCCCCCTTACCAGGGGAAGCTTCTTTACCAGGACTGAGATAGGGTAAGGGGAGGAGGTCAGGCAAGGTGGAGCGATTATTCCTTCAGCACCCTGGCTCTCAGCCGGCTTTCCTCAGAAGAAATTCTCTACATCATCCTCCCCAGTTCCAACCCCTCCTCTCTCCACCCCGCCCAGCCCTGTGCCCATCCCTGCTGGCCACTGGGTCCATCGTCCAGGAACCGCCTCCCCTTTCTCCTCCCCTGCGGTTCTTTCTGGTTTTCCCCACCGTTGGCATCTGGCCGGGCATAGCCACCACCCTCCCTCTACTCTCCCCACTTCCCCTTGCTCCGCACTGGTCTTGTTCCCTTTCCCCTCCCCCACCCAGCCCACCTCTGACAGGCCGCGGGAGTGAGGAGGATACATTCCTTTAGTCCCCTCCACTGCTGGTCCTTCCTCCTCCGGGGAACCTGAGGCTCTGAGCTGGGGCGTCTTTCTTCCTATCTCTACACAGTTCTTCAAGCCACCCCGTTAACCACCAGCAGCCTCTAAGAAGGCTGAGGTGCCCCCACAGTGCTGACCTACATAGCCTGGCCTGGGGCGGGAGGGGCTCTTCCCCAAGTCCCCTTTCCCCTGGCCCCGCCTCCTTTCTTCATTCCCCCGACTCCCTTCCTTCACCTCTTTACCTTTACAAACCCAAGAAGGGTTGAGTTTCAGACTGGGGCAAAGAGGCTAGTCTGCTACCCCACCCTAAATTTGGAGAAATTAATGTTCAATCCAGGAAAGCTTTGGTTTTCCCTTAGAACCTTCTCCCCAAATATCTTGCTCTCTCCGTTTGCTGCCCCGCACCCAAGTATAGGTTTCCTTGCCCAGATTTTACCCGCTAGGACTAGAGCCAAAGTGGGGCCCCCTCCGCCCTGTGTTGTTGTTTTGCTTCAAGGAGAAACCCCCTCTCCTTTGCCCACGCCCCCCTCGACAGCCTCACCCAGGCCCCCTTGCCTGCCCACTCAGAGCTCCGCGGCGGGTGGGGGACGCGCGGGGGAGCAGAAATGTTTGCATACAGCAGTTTTGGGGATCGTTCTGGCCACCCAACCCCTACAGACATACATACACAAACACCCAACACACGCCCTGACTGAAACAGCGACAAATCTCACTCCGCCCCCAACACACACTGACACAGACATACACACAGACTCTGACACAGAAACGCAGCACCAGACACCAACATAGACGCGCACACCCAGACACACACGGACATCAACACATCCAGACCCCGGTTGCTCAAAATAGACAGCAACCCCCGAGATCCAGATCCCCGCTGCACACGTAGACATACACAGTCGGCCGTGTACACAGGAGGGTGCACACGCCGGCACACCCCACGGTCCTCAGAGACAGCGATGCTCAGAGACAGACACAAGGGTATTCCAAGAGGCTGGCGACTTGAACCCTCGCTTCCAAACAAAGCCAACAGGCTCCCTGCGCCCGGCTCCCCCACCTCGGGGCACTGGCCACCTCCCCTGGCGCCGCCCCCTCCCTCACTCACCGTCCTGGGAAAGATTGGCCCCGCCGGGCGCCCAGGAGCAGGCGAGGAGCAGGAGCAGGGGCAGGGCGGAAGGGGCCCCCATCGCGCTTCCTGGCCACCTCCCTGGCTGGGCGCTGGCGAGCCTAGGTCTCCGGGGACTGGGGCCGGGGGTTCTGGGTAGCCGGCGTCGCTGTCCAAAGGGGCGCCCCCGGAGCTGCTTCCAAGCCCGGGGCCGAGGCGGGTACCGGGAGGGAGCCGGCGCTGCTGCAGTCGCCGGGATTAAATAGGGCGCTCGGAGCAAACCATTCGGTTGGAGGTGGAGGGGGGGTGACGGGGGGCTGGGCTGGTGGCGGGGGGGCCTGGATGCCGCATTCCCTACTCCCCCTCGCCTCCCACACCCCCTCTGCGTTTTTGTGGTGCCTTCCATCTTCTCCCCCGGGAGCTCCTCCAGCATCACTCGGGTGTGGAGCAAAGGGAGGGAGCTGACTCAGAAGTGGGACCCCATGCGCACCCCTCTTAAGCTTGGGGTGGAGAGAGGGGAGGTGGACAGGGCGGTGGGCCAGCTGGCGAGAGAGTCCACTGCAGGCCTGGGCAAGGGCGTGCCCACTAGCCTGAGGTCCTCCGGCCCCGCCTTCTCCTTAGGCAACCGGGATCCCCAAAGCTAGGACACCCCTATCCACTGTGTGACCAAGGATGCCTCCCCAGGGTACCCAATTACTCAAGGCATTCTCCTAAGCATAAACCTCCTTAGTTCTCTTACTCAAGACCCGCTTCTTAACTGTCCAGCAACAATTTGTGGCTCCAGGCAACATCCCTTGCAAAGCCGACCCCAGGAGGCCACCGGACCTAATCTCCTTCAAGCCTTCTTTAAAGACCTTATTCCAGACACTAAACAAGGAAGTATCCTGTAAAGTTAACTTGGTATTTTCCTTCTCCGTGCTCTGACTTAGACCCTCTTTCCCCAAACTAGCCCCTCAGTATCCTTTCTGCTCAGTCTTTCAGGGGCTCTTCTCAACTTTTAGCTAGTAAGAACCCAGGGTGAAAGCCAGCCTCGCAGACCCTCTTACAGACCAAGAAGCAGTGAGTAATGCAACTCTTGTTCCCTGAGGCTATAGAGAAGATGGATGAGAAAGACTGTGTTTGCACTTGCTCACATTCAAAAAGCCCCAAGTCCCTAGTGTTTGCTGTTCTTCTAGGTTATCTCTGAAAGAGTTTTGGTGTGTTTAAAAAGAGGATCTTTCCGGGTTCGTTTGGTCGAAATTTAGCTTTGGAGAATACATTTCTAAATTTTACAATTGTAGAAATCGGGGAATTTTAGGTATGTTAAGAATTCTTAGAAAATACTTGATCTAACCCAAAGGAAGTTAGCAGATCTAATCCAGGTTTTAGATTCACTTAGAAATAAATGATCCAGCATTAGGAATGGTAAAGAAAAGTACATAGTGCTTTATTCTACAAGTGGGATGTGGGTGGTTCTACTGACATCTCCAGTCCACTTTCTGTGCTGCCTTCCTCTGTTAGTATTTAATGTTGGGGTAATCTTTCCTTCCTTATGTCAAGGCTTCTTAAGTCTTTATGGTGATGTAGCCAATGTCTCTGCCATCTAAGAACCAGAGGACAGCCTGCAGAACATATTTTGTAACCAGTAAAGACTTGTCTAAGTGACAGGCAGTGATCTGGGGCACCCCTGCAGGCTGGTCTGGGTCTGCCCTGATATTTTTCACTCACTGTTTCTGGAGTTTAAAGTTTCTATAGAAGAAATCTGCTTGCCTCTTGGACATGTCCTGACTATCTAGGTGGTTATTATTTCTTCCTAGGCAATACTGAACAAGGTCCGATTTGACCTGTCTTGGTTACACCAAATCATGCTGTTACCTCTCTGAGTTCATCACTACTGTCTTGAAACCCAAGCAGAGTATGTTGCAGGAATATGGAGATGTGGATGTAAGACTGGGAGGAGACTAGACCAGGAAGGATGAAGACTGCAGAAAGATATGACTTTTTGATGGAGGTGGGACCAGGTTGGTGTGAGGTTAGTTACGGATATGAAAAGGAAGGGGACATGGTAAAATAATACAAAACCTAATTGCAAAGCAAAACAAACTTATCAGCCATGGTGAGAAAAATCAGGCTTTTCTTGTTATAGGCTCTTGATGGATAAAGAGTATTATATTTGAACTAGAAGAAACCTTAGCTTAGCTGTCATGTAAGTGGGATTTAGGTAGAACAGGGTAAGAGTGCATGTGGAGGTGAATTAGATGGGGGTAGGCTGGATGTGGGATTAAGTCCCAAAGTCCTCTAATTAACCATCCTTTCCTTCCATCTGCTGCATCCCAGAGGTCTCCTTCTGCCTGTCCTTAATTCTCTGATGACTGCTGCTCTGGCCCCGCCCTCTCCTGTAACTGCAAGGGATGGATGGCTACCGAGGGTGGGAGGGGGGAAGTGGAGCTGTTTTGGAGAGACAGTATCAAGGCTAGCAAATGAGACTCTGGACTGCTCTTTTCCTACTGGCTCCTCTTCCCTTCCCTGCCTCACCAGCACGAGTTTTGGCAGTGTTTTAGTTCTTGGTAATAGGAGGTTGCTGTTGGCTTTTAGAATTATGGAATAAAAACATGTTAGAGTTGCGAAAGACCTCCAAGATCATCGTCCTCTTAGATGGTGTCTTTGTTGAACAGATGAGGGAAATGGAGCTCAGACACCAGGTGGCTTCCTGTGTTCTGCAGCTAGCTAGTAAAGACTAACAGGACTGGATGAGGGACAGAGAGTGAGTACCCTTTGGAGACAGGAAGACTGAGGAGAATCAGGTCCAGTATCTGAGAACAATGCCTAATTTGAAGTGTTCTCTTCTGTTTCCCCTCAGAATGGTAATTTCTCCCACATGGTGTACACTCTGTTTGGAAGAACCCATTCTCTATCATTCTTCTACTATCTGCACTGACCCCACCCCCATATTACAGGCAGGCCATTTGTTTAGGAAAGGGGGCCTCACAAAGAAAGAGTGACCTGCCAGGATTATCTCAAAATAAAAATAGGTAGAATGTAAGTATCTGTGTTGGATTGTGATCTCTATGGTTACTCGGCACTCGAAAATGCCGTGACATACAATTTGCGTTTCCCAGAGACTTGCACAAGGTCTGAGGGGGGTTGTCTGTGGGCTTACAGAGATGGCAGCTACAGGGAGATTTGTGGGGAGCCCAGCAGGGGAGGGTCGAGAGGGAGAGAGCTTGCCCACATGCCCTGTCCACTCAGCAACAGCCTGGGTATCTGGGGGTGTGGAATGTGATACTGGCACTGATGCTGGGCTAGACACAGCTGTGTGGGCCCTGGGCATTCTTTCCCCCACGCAGCTTCTGCTGAACGGGGAGAGAGAAGGGACTCAGTTTGTAGAGGGTGAGTTTTGTGTATTCATCTGGTAGACATCAGCAGTGTTTATAGGGAAGACCTATAAAGAGATGTGACTCAGCCCTCACCCAGTTCCCCCCTCACACTCTGACCCTTCTCCTCTCTGTGACTTGGTAGACTCTATGCAGGTTCACACACTGCTTTCCTCTTCAATTTTCCACCCAACTAAACCAGTACTTGCCAATGCCACCCCTTGCTTCTATTATCCAGCTTTAATTAACAGCACCCTTAATAATAACCTCGGTACGAATTTTAATTCTAACCTTAATTGAATTCTAATTTTAATCCTAACCCTAATCTATTAAGGATTCTAACCACCAGTCCTAATGGCAGCCCCAACTCAATTATCAGTTTTAACCAGTATCTTCATTCTAACCAGGTTGGAGCTGGCAACTAGGGAAGCCACTTGCCCATGATTAAAATATGGTCCCAGGTCCCATGAAGGGAGAAGCCATCATTGCCAGTCTTCATGCTGAGAGCTTTGTATACACAGTATCTTCTGTGGGCAACAGAAGCTACCTAATGTAGTTAAATTTATTAGTTCCTTACCAGTGCAGAACATGCTGTAACCTGATTATAATTGTAATCATCGGATCCAAGCCAAGCCTGTTTGATAGGTGACTACGTACTCACCTCCCCTCTGCCAACAAGTAATTCTGACCAACCTTCTCCTAAAATCCTAACAGATCCACCCTAGCTTGACTTCTCCATATCATTCCTGGTTTTGTTTTATTTTTAAATAACTAACGGTACAGAGATGGAGCAAATTACAAAAATCCACACATGTCCCTGCCCACAGACCCTATTGACACTTTGAGACATTAAACTAATTTATTGATGAAGTTAAAATATTCATACTATAGAAAGAAACTAACTGCAGAGAAAAGCCTCCTCGCCTTCTTCTTCTTGGAGTAGCCATATTGCACAACCCCAGGGGGCATCATTCTAATTGGAGTTGCATAACTTGGCAGCACTGCCTCCCACAGCTTTCCAGGCAAGCAGATAGAGTCAAGGTAAATATCTACCAAATTAAATCGCCCTGGGTACGTGTATGACTTAAGCATGGCAATCACTAGACACTTCGAGTTTATAATTAGCAACAATTATTAAGGGTCAGGCTTCCAGCTCAATTCTTTACATTTATCTCACATTTTAATATTCCCATGTCTTTTCTGCAGCATCTATCACCTCTCTATTACAGATGAGGACATTGGGACCAGAAGAAGCCCACTTGCACAATGATGGGGAACAACACCTCCAGGCCTCAAAGTCTACATTCTTAACTTTGTACTTAGCCAGAAAAATTGCTCAGGGCTTGGCTTTGAAGGTCATGTGGGCTTAGTTCTTAATGTCAGAGAAGTGGAGTTGCGTGGTATTAGAGAAGAGGATGACCTATGAGGCTGTCGATGGACTCAGATTGATACAGAAGGAGACAATGTGAGGGAAAAGGGATGCGAATAACTACATCAGAGAGGAAATGAGTAAAAGGTGAGAGAGCAGAGGGGAAATATACAAATATGAGCAGAGACTGGGGAAATTGTTTTGTGATAAATTCAAGCAAAAACAAAATCATATAATAAATATGTGTGTCACCATTGCTCCAGCTACAGGCTGATTGATGTATTATGGGAAGACAGTAGACATATATAATCATCTTCAAACAAAAATGCACATTTTCAGTTACAAGGGGATCGGTAGCCTTCTCCAGAGAAATATTTCCACGCTGCTCACCTTCATTCTGTGTTCTAGCGATACCAAGCTGCTTGTAATTTGCCCGAGACACTTCCTTGTTTCATGCCTCAGTGTCTTTTGCACACATTGTTTTTCTATACCTGGATTGCCCATCTCATCAAGCCTGATGAAAATCGTGTTTATTCATCCAAAGTTTGATTAGGTGCTCCCACCTGCGTAAAGCCTTCCACCTGAGGGTAACCTTGTCTTTCTGGGTGCTACCACTGTATAAAATGTATACCTCAACTATTACAGTTCTCTCACTGTGTTGCAATGATTTTGCAGTAATTTTCTTCTCTAACTGTGCACTCTTTGAGGGCAGGAAAGATGTTTCATGAATCTCATTATTGCCAGTGTGAAAACTAAAAGAATCACAATTTTACTTAAGTATGAATTAAACCAAATGACAAATGTGTGAACATAGGCTCAATAAAACATTTTCCACATAAGCACATAATGCATATAACCATAATTCATTGGCATTTTTCACACAGGGATGTATGTATTAAGTTATATGGATATTCCATTTATAAGCTGATGTGTCTGATTGTAATGTATGTGTACAAATGTATATAGAATACCTTTTATAAGTATTACAATTGTCTCTGATCTGTCCGTTTGTCTGTCCGTCTGTCTGTTATCTGTCTTTGCTGGTGTTCTAACCCAGAGTCTTGAGTTTGCTAATCTGACATACTACCACTGAGCTACATCTCTTTCAGCATGTTACTTTCTTCTGTAGTGCTGTAGTTGTGGAAAACACTCAGCATTTAGACATCCATCTTTCGCAATTTGGACAAATACCTTTAAGGATCCACACTTTGTATACAAATTGATGGTTCATTCTAAGCACAAGAACTAAGAACTGGCTCTAAAATAATAGTCCGCGGCTTATTGGCTGATTTATGTGTTGCTTCTCTAGGGACTTCCCAAAGAGAAGTCCTAAGACATTTCTGAACAACTGCATTCTTTTGCATTTGTGAATGCAGAGGAAATAAAACAAGAGCCTTTATAATCACACCTGGTGAACAAACATTTCCAGGCTCTGTGAGAACATAACGATGTCTCTCCAGATCTGAACTCCAACCTCTGATCATTCCTTCTTCTGTTCATAGCCTTTTGAGAAGTTTCCATGTGATGAACAATACTGGTTGCAAGTGGTTAGACATTTTTGTGGTAGCCTATTAGGAAATTACATAAATCATTGTTTGTTTGTTTATTTTTGAAACTGCACCTCAAGCAGCCCAGACTGGCCTCTAACTCCCCCCTCCCCATCTGGAAATGACTTTGAACTCCTGATTCTCTTGCTTCTACTTCACAGGTTCCAAGATTATAGGCAGGTAATGGTAGCCCCATCTTTTTTTTTTTTTTTTTTTTTTTTTTTTTTTTTTTTTTTTTTTTTTTTTTAAGCTAAAAATTGAAACACTCAGTAGATTGATTTTTCTCACCCCATTCCCAAATCCCACTCCAGGTTTGAACTATATTTATTTGTGAGGAATAATATGAGTCAAGAGGTTACAATTTGGGAACACGAATAACTGATAGCAAAGACCATTCTAAGAGAAATGGACTGCTTTTTTTGCAATCCTTAAGTGAAGGCGACTTTTTAAATGCTGTTATAAAATGTCACCCTTTGGTAAAAGCAAAACGGAAAGATGAGGAAGTCATGAAAACCACATTAGAGGAACTCATCATCCAATAGAGAAGACAGGCTTGCAAACACGCATTCACAAGATGGTGTGGGAAAATGTATATATGAAGCACAGAGGGAGCAGAGAGGAGATGGAAATTAAACTTACAAAAAAAAAAAAAAAAAAGTTGAGACAAGGAATTGGCCAGGTGTCAAAGGAATGAGAGAGATGAAGGAGGGACTGGCGTGTGCATAAATGGTGATGGAGGCAACTCTAAAGTTGTGGCTAGACTGTGAGGGAATTTATGCTAGATTGTTCTTTATTCTGCAGACAAGCAGTCATTGAAGGGCTTAAGCAGAGAAATGTCAGCACCAGATTTGCATTTTAGAGCGATAATACTGGCAGTGCTAGATAGATGGATATGAGCTGTAAAAGCCTGACCTCCACCCCCTGGGTACCACAAATTCAGTGCCATGACACTAAGAAAGACCCACTGAGGGTGGTCTTGTCTTGAATCCTATGGGTAAGATAGAGAAATGACCAGGACATCACTATAGGACTTAGGCTTGATGCATGATAGAGAAAAGACTTTTGCACATGTATTTTGGTCCACAGCCACTCATATTTTGTGGAGTAGGATTGGCCTTGTGTCCAACTGTTCCAGTTCGACATGGTCAGAGCCTTAGCTGTGAAAACTGGGAAGTTTGGCCCCGGCATTAGTTCCTGGAAGAATTAGTCTGTACTCAGTAACCCAGAACATAGGTCAAGTCAAGGGCAAGCTGGAGAGGCAAGAGAAACTCAGTGAATTATTTTCTGTTTTAGGGACAGTGGCAGTGATAGATGAACCAATTGAATGAAAGGGTTGTTGAAAACCCAAGTAGGATTCAGGGGAGAGAGGTTGGACCCTAGTCCTGGATACCGTCTTCATCCTCTGAGATCCTGGGTGCTCTGTGACGGCAGTGAATGCTATCAAAACAGCGAGCACTGCGGGAAGTTAATGCATACATTTTTCATTCATGAGTAACTTTAATATATTCACATACACATATATTGATTCAGCACTCATAGAATGCCTACTGTGTGTCTGGCATTTTGCATATTCTACATTATGTATCCTTTATGTACAAACTTGTGGCCTATCAGCAGTATTATTCCCCTTTTATAGATGCGGCATTTGTGACTCAAGCAACTTGGTAGTTTCATATAAATCGTATGTGAAGTAGCAGGGTATGTGTGTATATGTGTGTATACGCTCACAATCATGTGTGTGTGGTTGCACGTGCATGTGGAAGCCAGAGGTTGATGCTGGCTTCCTTTTTCAGCTATTCTCCACCATATGTACTGAGCCAGGATCTCTTACTAGAACCTAGGGCTTACCAATTTGACTAGTCTAGTGAACTTGTACCAGGATCCATCTCTTCCTCTCCCTCACTGGGGCTGGCGAGAGTCATCACATCCACCTGGCTTATACCTGGGTGCTAGGGACCTAAAGTGCAGTTCCTATGATACTGTGGCAAACACTTATTTGCTAAGCCATCTCTTTAGTCCCAGGAATCTTAAGTGTCTTGAAAGTCTCTGGTCATTCTAGCATGTCTTTCTTTGCTTCATCGAAAAGACTGGCTGGGAGGTTCTTTCTCAGATTATATGGATGCCCAGGCTACACTGGATCCACGAGTTAATGACGAAAATTCCTGTTCCTAGTGTCAACTGCTCATGGGTGATTTCCTCAGCCCTGACAACCCAGAGAGACTACTCAGTACGGGCTGCATCCCCTGACCAAGTTCATTGATTCCCAGGGAAACCATGTAAATATTTCATTAAGACAGTTGTGTGAATGTTTCACAGTTAGAGATACCACTGTCTTTTGACAATTGAGTTTCTTAGTGTTTCCTCTCCACTGACTGCAAGTCTTGTAAAAACTGCGCAGTGTGGCTCATGCCTTCCTCTCTGGCTTCATGCAGCCTCATTGTGGCTGTGCCCTCCAGAATTTTTCTTTGTTCCTAATAGACACCAGGCTCATATCCACCCCAAACACTTCTTCCCAACTGGAGTGCTTCTCCTTTGTTCTGGCTGAGTTGTTGTTCTTGCAGTTGCTTCTCAACTTTAGTTACTGCCTCGCTGGAGATGTCTTATTTCCTTGTAGTCATTCATTATTTTGATGAATGTTTCTTCTCTTTATTTACCATCTAGCTTATTTCTCCGAGTTAGTGTAAGCTCCAAAGGATTAAAAACTAAAATAAAATTGTGTCAATTTTGATTAGAGTTGTGTTGCCAAAAAGGTAGAAGATGCTGCATGTGACACCGATGGCTGCATGTGCTAGTATACACTAGTTGTATAGATTGATCGTATTAGAAGAAGCATTTGATTTTACACTCAAGAACCTTTGTCTTGGGTCCAAAGCAACCCTCTGCCTGCCATTTGGAGCTCTTCCCTACCTTTCCTGAGAGAAGACATCTCACTCTTTTTCTGACCACTATGTAATGTCCCTCTGGAGAGTTTAAACTGTTATTAAATTACTCCACAGTCCCTTATACATCGGGTGAAGTGCCCCAATTCATAACCTTACGTCAGTTCCTTTATCACTTTATCTAATCCCTTTGTCTTTGATAACTGGCTTCAGTAGGCCACTGTAGGTTAGTAAGGTGACAGCTGATGATTAGGAGTTAAACATGAGATGCTCTTCCAGCTTTTCTGGCACAGGTTTTGCTATTCCTTGTGTGTGTGTGTGTGTGTGTGTGTGTGTGTGTGTGTGATTTTTTTTATTATTATTTTCTTTATTTACATTTCAAATGCTATCCCGAAAGTTCCCTATACCCCACCCCCACCCCTGCTCCCCTACCTACCCACTCTCACTACTTGGCCCTGGCCTTCCAGACTGTGCTGGGTCATATAAAGTTTACAAGACCAAGGGGCCTCTCTTCCCAATGATGGCCGATTAGGCCATCTTCTGCTACATATGCAGCTAGAGACACAAGCTCAGGGGGTACTGGTTAGTTCATATTGTTGTTGCACCTACAGGGTTGCAGTCCCCTACAACTCCTTGGGTACTTTCTCTAGCTCCTCCATTGGGGACCCTGTGTTCCATNNAATAGCTNNCTGTGAGCATCCACTTCNGTGTTTGCCAGNCACTGGNATAGCCTCACAAGAGGCCGCNATATCAGGGTCCCTTCAGCAGAATCTTGCTGACATGTGCATTAGTATCTAGGTTTGGTGGCTGATGATGGGATGGATTCCCGGATGGGGTAGTCTCTGGATAGCTATTCCTTATTTTTAAACCATTTCCCCTGTCCCAATTCATGGCCAGTTTGTGGTCCATTTCAGTATCAAGATCATATTAAGCCCTAAGGTTCAAGAACTTGCTACCAGTAGAATAAGCATCCCTTTGCATGCCGAAACCAAGTTGAGGTTTCCCACCAGACTTCCTAGTTTCAGGGTTTTCTTTTGACTCCAGTGGGAAAAATCAGAGATGGTGGGGGTTGTATTGAAGTGCTCCTGCTAAATCCATGTGAAGTCACGGGAAGGTTTTTGTGTGTTGTGCAGACCTAGAATAGAATATGCTTCTGTCCAAAGAGAACTCAGAGAGTCATCCATGGCTCCAGCCTTGAGGAGATTAGAACTTTAGAACTGACAAGGAGACAACACTTGGGGGGGGGGGAGTGTGGAGGGAACTTTGAGGATAAAGTCAGCCAAGACTAAAACACAAGTTATGCTACTGTTGTTTGTCACCAGAACTTTCCATTTGCTGATCATTAGGCTCTATCACTGTCAGTCTTAAAGTTTCATTGTGAAGATTACCACGTGAGAGCCTTCATGTATCAGTGCTAGGATGGAACGGAGCAACACTCACTGTTTCCCTCTCTGACTCCTTCACCTTGGAGCAGATGCCCGAGGGCTATTTCTTTGTGTTTGTCTTGCACAGACACGTGTCTTGTACTCGTTGTCTTAATATAAAGCACCTCATGGATCTAGATTCGAAATTCGAATGTCTCCACTTCCTCCTGTTCACGACATAGCCTGCTCTCTGCTACCCTCATGTGGCCACCCTGACCCCTGGTTATTCCTGATCCTCTGCCCCCTCAGTGTGGTGGCTCTGCTGTAATGCAGTACATTACTAACATCTAGCTCTTGCTTCAAATCCCCTGAGTTTTGAATGTTTATGTGACGTGAGGTCTCTTTAAGTTTGTCTTCTCTTAGGATGATATTATTAATAACTCAGTCGCTTTAGCATTCTTTGTCACTTTCTACAGTACTCCTCACCTGTCAGAGATATATGCAGCATATAGGCATGCTGAGTTTGGACACAGCAAGGTCTCTTGATGTTTCAAATCCCATACAGGGTGCTGTCTCCTAGGAATCCTGAAATTACAGTTCATTACCATAAGTTATTTAATCATAGATTGACCTGCTTCTCCCACCTCAAATTAGTTAACAAACCATATTCCTTCCTGCCTTGGTAAGGGTTAATGGTAGATCTTGGGTAGGCACAGAATGTTGCTTCAGAGTGAGTTATGTGGAAAAGGGCTATATCTGGTTTTTTTCCTCTCTCTAATTGTGTTCTATTTTTAGCCCAGGGACTGAAAAATTATTTAGAATAGAATATGCATACTACTTTGTTTGGAAAATTTTGCAAATGAGAATATA
Organism: Mus pahari; assembly: GCF_900095145.1. Classification (NCBI taxonomy): domain Eukaryota; kingdom Metazoa; phylum Chordata; class Mammalia; order Rodentia; family Muridae; genus Mus; species Mus pahari. The sequence continues at coordinate 145,918,025 of NC_034594.1, forward strand.
GGAAAATCAGTTTGAAGAGGTGACTTTGAAGAGAAGCTAGGAAGGTGAGATTTGAGACCCAGACACCAAAGAGCCTTTTATTTTTATGTCATGCTGGGGAATGAACCCAGAGCCTCACGCATGTTAAGCAAGTGCTATACCACTGAGCTGTATCCGTAGCCCTCAAAGGGTTTCATCTTTAGTTCAACATCGATTGAAATAATTTTTTACAGCAGGATGTCACGTGACTGGATTATTATTTAAATATTAATCATATTAATCCGGTATTCAGGGTGGTAAAGATGTGTTAAATCTTACTTTGTAAATTCAGTACAATACTATGCTAAATCTCAGTAAGATGTTTTCTGGAACTTGACAGGTAAATTCTAGAATTCCCAGGCCAAAAAAAAAAAAAAAACTCAAGAACAATCATGAATACATTAAATTGAAGGGAAAGTAGGTTATTGCCTTATCTTAAGCTACTTAAAAATTATAATCATTAAAACATGGAGCTGACACATCCTAGCTCCGTATTTGGATGAGAATTTAGTTCCTTAAGGTAAGTGCTGTCCTCCTTATGGAACAGAATTTTAGTGATTGAAGATCAGGCTGTAGAGCACCATTAGAATAAATAGCTATCTGTCAGTTAGGGTGGGCTGCAGACCCACTCTCTCTATACTATATGCAGAACAAATAAATACATTGGTACATTGTATAAAAATAAATTAAATTAATTTTGTTTTGTTTTCTGAGACAGAGTTCCTGTTTGAGGCCCTGGTTGCCCTTGAACTCACTCTGTAGACCAGGCTGACTGACCTGGAACTGAGAGATCTGCCTGCCTCTGCCTCCAGAGTGCTGGGAATAAAGGAGTGTGCCACCACCCCTGGCATACATTCTTTCTTTTTTAATTGTGGAAAAATACATTTACTCTTGGAGGATGAGAAGCCCTTCTTAGGACATAATACTATAAAATCTCCAAAGGAAAGGACTGACAGGATGGAGCTGTGTTTCTGACATGATTTGCCTTTTTAGATGCCGTCGTCAAAATTCAAAAGTAATTTGCAGAGTGGGAAAAAAGATTGAACACATATAGCAAAGTGTTCAACTTGACAATAAGTAAAATATTCTGCCTGTAAACATAAAGAGGCAAACGAGCAAGAGAAAATTGGGCCAAAGTTATAAATAGAAGTTGCCAGGAAAAAAAAAAGGCAATTGTCCAATAATCATCTGAAAAGATGATCAAGTGCATTTGGATTTTGAAATATATCAATTAAAGCACCAAAGGGACTGCAGGCTGTTAAGGAGCAACGAAGAACACCATCAGACTGTTAAAAATTAAAATGATGGATAACACACAGTGTTGGTAAGTGTTGAGGGAAATAGGCACCTTCATATATTATGAGTGAAAATGTAAATCTGAAATGCTTTCTGAAAGATATTTTGGCAGGATGCATCAAAATTAAAAATGGAAATACCAGAGGTGCTGTTTCCACAAATTGTGTATAGATTTATTCAAACATGAGTGCCATGATTCATGTACAAAGGTGTGCATCTCATCATATTTTCCAGCAGTGAGAAATGGAAAAGAACCCCAAACCCATCAATAGTGAATTGGTAAAATAAATAAGCCAATGTCATACTTTGTAATAACACATAGCAGTTAACAAGAATGAGGCAAATTTATGTGAACCATTATAGAAAAATAACCAAAATGTACTGTTTGGTTAAAATGTAAAAAAATACATGTTATTATCTTTTGTGCAAAGTAGAAAATTATTAAAAATATATGTATATGCAGATTTCACGTATGAATAGATGAGTATTTAAGTACATGAAGAGCTATTTAGTCATTGTGTGATGTCAAGTAAGGTACATAACCCTCTTAGCATTACAGGTTTTTATATATAGAAAATAGAGGGGCTGGTTCAGCAGTTAAGAGCACTGACTGCTCTTCTGGAGGTCCTGAGTTCAAATCCCAGCAACCACATGGTGGTTCACAACCACCCATAACAAAATCTGATGCCCTCTTCTGGAGTGTCTGAAGACAGCTACAGCGTACTTCCACATAATAAATAAATAGATAGATAGATAGATAAATAAATAAATAAATCTTTAAAAAAAAGAATATAGAAATAGTCATTGTAATATGTTTAAGTACTGTATGATGTCTTTATAGACTAGTATAGACTAGTACTTGATACACAGGAGGCACTTGATTAGTATTTTTATTCAGCTTCATATTTTAAACTTGAAAAATTAATATTTATTATACTACTTGCAAGTGTGAGTGAGAAGAAGTGCACAGAGGGATTGTGTATATGCTTGCTATTTGTACAGTGATTGTGTGTTTGCATACTAAAAGACTAAAGTTTTTAAATTTGAAAACTTATTCAAGTTCAGTTAAATGATGATTACTGGAATCTGGAGATGAGTTAAAAGAGCCCAGCGCTTGACCCTGAGACGGAATGCTGGGTAGTAGTTGGGGAAGCAAGAAAGATGAAGCAATGAGGTAACGGTTCTCTACCCTGGTATTTGAGTGGCTTGAAAAATGCTGAACCATGGAAAGAAATACTGGAGTCAGGAGAAGCTTTTTGTGGGGTGTAATATTTTGGGAAGGAAGACGTGTCTTGGTTCAGGCTGCTGTAGCAGAACACCAGAGACTGAGTAGCCAAAACATTAGAACACTTATTTCTCATGGGTTTGGAAGCTGGAAGCCTGAAATTATGGTACTGGCTTGGGCCTTGTCAGCTGCCTTTTCAGAGGATGGTGATCTTCTTAGTGTCCCTTGCAGGTCAAAGAGGAAAAAAAAAAAAAAAGAGGTCCTCTGTATCTTTTTATAAGGATACACACACATATGGGGACATCAGCATATGATTGGCAGTAAGGACACAAAGATTCAATTCATAGCACTTAGTTTAATTTTCTTAATTATATGTGTGTAGAATTCTCAGGTCTCATTTCAAGAGTGTCCATATAATACTTCTATTATATTAAAAAAAAAGAATAACTGAGGGATCATCTACAAGGGGCAGATAACCAATCCAACAGTTTGTCTGTTCCTACATCTCCCCCTTAGTAAACATATATTGAGCAACACAGTGTGCTAGGCACGGCTCAGACTGTCAAGGGTAGAAAGAGCTCAGGTTGCTCATCATCTGGTGGGAGAAAGACATGTACAAATTAATTGCACACTGCACTCGGGGTTCCAATAGCCATATGCACAGGGTGCAGGGATGGTGTGAAAATGGGTGTGATCCAATCTGCTTTGGGTTGTGGTGGGTGTCAGAGAAGATATTACAGAAAGTGAGGTGACTCAGCTGAGTCAAGGGCGATGAGCCGTTTTTTGCAGGCAGATGTAGGGTGGGGAGAAGAGAAGGGCATTTTAGAAGGGAAATATCACCATATACCAAGACATGCTAGTATGGAACTGAAACATTTTATTTTTACTTTTGCTCCTTTATTGAGTCTTGAATACTTTAATATTACATGGTTCAAAGAGGGGAGTTGAAAGAATGAGCAAAAATCAGTTCACCATTAGCTCTTCTCTAGGCAATTATGAAATAAGATGCACTAAGTTTACCTTCAAGACAAATCACAATTAGCCAGCAGTAGTACTGCTAATAGGGTTTAACTCTCCATTATAACTTACCCTGATTACTACAGAAACACCAGGACTGTGCCCTCTGGATATGATCTTTGCTCAGCAGCCAAATATCGGAAATGTAGACTTTATCACAGCTCTCCGGTACTGAGAACCCTTTACTGTTCCTGCATCTGGTGAGCGATTAGAATCTTGAAACATGACACTGGAGGAACCTCATCACCTGGTCTTTGCAGGCAGCCAGTGTCACTAAACAACAATGAAACCCTCTTGAACACACACACACACACACACACACACACACACACACA
>NC_034594.1:145922055-145938952 GCF_900095145.1 Mus pahari
AGAGAGAGAGAGAGAGAGAGAGAGAGAGAGAGAGAGAGAGAGAGAGAGAGAGAGAGAAACATGAGCATGATCATACATATATATGCACACACTCAGATACAGGTACACACACAAACAGGCACACATGCTCACACATATGCACATGTACACACTCAGACACAGTTGCACACACACACAAACACACACACGTGCACATGCACTTTCACAACTCCAACTTCTTTTTGTGCTCTGGTTAAAACACTGTTCTCATTTTAAATATCAGCTTAGGTCTGCAGCTCTAGAAAACTCACACACTCATTAGACTTGATGATTACTTGGCCCATTTTGGTTCTGTAGATCATTGGATGTAGCTGTAGAGTTAGACAACATTTTTATGATTCTAGTAAATTTTCTGTTTCTAAGTCTTCAAAAAGTTTTTGCTTGCTTTTGTGGTTCCCCCTCCCTTCAGGAGAGAGAGAGAGAGAGAGAGAGAGAGAGAGAGAGAGAGAGAGAGAGAAGAAAAATGGGTAAGGATAGGTAAGGTGTGAGGAGGATCTAGAAGCAAAATCCGGCACATTTCTCAGTAGACAGAAATTACTTATGGATTTATATAACAAATAAATAAATTAGTGAATGAAATGATGCTACCCTTAACTAAATGGACTTTGAGGAGCAGATTCATAGAGTTCAGGTTTCCATATTTTGCAGTTGAGATATCTCTGAGTCAAAGGCAGCCTGTGTTCATCAGGCTGAATTTCATGGGAGCTGTCTGGCTTTCAGATCGATGTAGAGGTTTCTAGTTCTTAGTCAATACTGTGTGCTGTTGTGCTATTTGAGGTCATCCAGGGAGAAAATATGGAAGAAGAGAACCAAGACACTTTAAGGGAGTAATTTTTAGTCATCACTTGTATCATACCCCCAACACACATGCTGCTTGAATGTCAACTTATTTTTATTATGCCTTAGGACAAGAATGAAACTCAAATATAAGGCGTGTCCAGAGAAACAGGTGCTGAGGGTTTGGCCTTCTGGGATTGGAAGACAGCAGACCGTTAGAACAATGGTTGTCAACCTGTGGACTGTGACTCCCATGGGGGTTGTACATCAGATATCCTGTACATATCATGTACTGGATAGCTTTGGGTCAACTTGANNCAGCTGGAGTTANNACAGAGAAAGGAGCNTCANTTGGGGAAGTGCCTCCATGAGATCCAGNTGTAAGGCATTTTCTCAATTAGTGATCAAGGGGGGAGGNNCCCTTGTGGGTGGTGCCATCTCTGGGCTGGTAGTCTTGGGTTCTATAAGAGAGTGGACTGAGCAAGCCAGTGGAGGCAAGCCAGTAAAGAACATCCCTCCATGGCTTCTGCATCAGCTCCTGCTTTCTGACCTGCTTGAGTTCCAGTCCTGACTTCTTTCAGTGATGAACAGCAATGTGGAAATGTAAGCCGAATAAACCCTTTCCTCCCCAACTTGCTTCTTGGTCATGATGTTTGTGCAGAAATAGAAACCCTGACTAAGACATATCAGATATCCTGCATATTAAATACCGCAATTCTCCAAGTAGCAAAATGACGTTTATGAAGTAGCAGCACAATAATTTTATGTTTGAGGGCCAGCACAACATGAGGAATTGTGCTAAAGGATCGCAGCATTAGAAAGGTTGAGAACCACTGCTGTAGGAGGTGATGTCTAGGATGGAAGCCTTTGGGTCAGTGGAAAGAGAACTCGAATGCCAGTTTCTCCCACTTTCCCACTTTGCCTCGTGACTCATCATGCTAGCTAGCGACTTTGCTTTGCAATGGACTCCTCACCAGTAAACCCAGCACCCCAGTCAGAGGCTGGAGACACAGATTCACGCCATCTTGGACCAGAATGTCTAAAAGTGTGACCCTATAGAAACCTTTTCTCTATTTTTAAGTTAACTGTCTCAGATATTTCATTACAGTGATAAAGAAGTGATTAACAGTGTCTATACATGAAACAAACCATTTCATTAGATAATTTTTGATGTTTTCCCCTAGTTTCTTTTACTTCTTCTGGCATGGCCTGTCTTGCACTGTTATTTCCTTTTCTCTTTCGTGTTATAAAAATGCTGCTAACATTCTGACTTCTAGTCTGACCACACTGCTCTTTGGGAAAGCAACAGTTAAGAGGAAAGAGGAGGGGCTCTGGTGAAAAGAAAGGGCCGAGAAATGAGACACCCCACAAGGAGAGCTTATAACACTGAAGCCAGAGGGATATTTTTAAGAATGGAGCTGTGGTCACAAGTGTGAAATGCTACAAGGAGGTGAAGTGAGACTATTGAATTTGACAATTAGGAAGCCATTAGTAACTCTATAGAGGATGCTTTATCTGTTGCTGGCCTGGAGTCAATTGAGGAGGGATGAGGGGAAGAGGCAGTGGACAGAAAACTATCTCAGAGACCTGCTCATTGCAGAAACCAGGGCTGCCAGGCACCAGCCTGCTGAGAATTTTACTGCCTTTTCTTTCCTTTTCTTTCCAATATGGCAGGCATTATTAGTTCTGTGGCTTTTTAAGATGAAGCAAATGATCTGAGTGTCAGAGAAGACTATTTAGGTAGACAAAGGAACCCATTCTCACCCAGGAAGCTACAGACCTGGGATGCCCACTGGTCTGAGCCTGTACTTTCCCAATTTCACTGTAACAGTTACTTTAATTTTTTAGTAGCAGATAAGTGATGTAGTTTCTGTGGGCCCATGTTTACCAATCTGTGTAATTATACATACAGTGAGAGAGAGAGAGCGTCAAATACTATCAACCACAGAGATGTAGCAAATAAAGGACAAATATTTACCCATTTAGCACTTTCAACTTAGTCCTCAAAGGAGATGGGTTTCCTAAAAATTCTAGAAGTAATAAGAACACGTGACAAAATTTAAGCTGATACATAAGGTGGAAAGAAAGTCGGTTATCTTAAAGTCCTTCTCCATTTTTATGTCCTGTGCGGTTCCAGGGAGAAGTCCTTCAACTCCTTTTATTTTTCCTGGTTCATCATTGAGACTGGGCACATTTGCTCTTCACTCTTTCATTCCCCACATTCTTCATGTAGAAACTATCTTGAGGATTCAAGAGAGGTTCATTGATAAAATGAGTCTGGGTCAAAGGAGTCCAACAGCCCAGAAGAGGGGGGCAAGTGTGTAAATGACTAAATTTCTCTGTGTAAGAGGCTGCATTCACCCAGCCATCTGCTTCCCATGTTGTAACTTAAGGTGACTGGGAAGGGACTGAAGCGGTGCCAAGCCCACGCTCATTTACCCAAGGCTATTCCTTCTGACTTCTAAACACTACACAGGTTGATTTCATCTGGAGCCTTTTCTAGATCTTTGCTGTTCTGTTCTATTCCAGAGCAAAGTAGCATGAGGTCAGGCCAAGTGCCTTGCAGGCTCCTCCTGTGGAGGCTTTCAGGGAGGATGTAGGTCAGGGCACTGCCATGGCTACCTGTAATGCTACCAATTTATGAGCTACTGTTGCACACTGTTTCTTTTTGTCAGTATGTTTCCTTTGTAAAATAGCCATGACAATATTCTTCTCATAAACTGTGATGTCAAAATAAGACAAATCATTCAGAATAATTTTATTGTTTTATTGGTATGTAATGGTATCACTACCATTAATCCTATCTCTTAGAGTCATAAGGCGGGTGTCAAGAAGGCAGGACTTGAATGTTGACCTTTTATACGCTAAAAACAAACAAACAAACAAACAAACAAATAAATAAATAAAAGAGCCTGAGACTGGAAATGAGTTGACCACTCCAGTAGAGGCCTGTGTCTTTTCTTTTTCTTTTTCTTTTTCTTTTTCTTTTTCTTTTTCTTTTTCTTTTTCTTTTTCTTTTTCTTTTTCTTTTTCTTTTTCTTTTTCTTTTCTTTTTTTTCTTTTTTTTTTTTTTCTGGTTTTTGTGACAGGGTTTCTCCGTATAGCCCTGGCTGTCCTGGAACTCACTCTGTAGACCAGGCTGGCCTCGGACTAAGAAATCCACCTGCCTCTGCCTCTCAAGTGCTGGGATTAAGGACATGTGCCACCACGCCCGGTCTGGCTCGGCCCAGCCTGTGTCTTTATCTTCAATTCAAGAGCAGATATTTTTAGGGACAGACTTTAGGGCTAATGGTGCTGTGCCTTTAAAAAGTACTTGCCTTAATGAGCAGCTACCATATAAGAGAGGTGAACTAGAGGCTGATCACCTGGAATTAACTAAGTTCTTGGAGGATCTGGGTGGAGCAGAAGGTTTCCTTCTAAATTTCTAGAAAAATCTGGTGGACTTGACAGCTATCGTCCTTCTAATTTTAAACTATGGGTAGTTTCCTCAAAGTTCATATGCTTAGGGATATAATCTAGAACTGTCTTCGGATAGTTTCCTGGGGGAAAGCTGGCAGAGTGGGAGACCAGTTCCCAGGAGAGGAAGATTCTCCATCCAGTTTCCTCAGCCATATTTGGGGAACATACTATGCAGTTCACCTTCTCTTCCAAGTTTCAGTGGCTTGTGAGATCCAGTACGGTTTGAAGATAAATAGGTTCTTGGGAGACACTGAAGAAGTTCTAAACTTGTCTCCTCTGCAAGTCAATTGGGCAAAGTTAGGCCTAGAGCGACTTCTGAAAGCTGGACACAACAAGTAACAGGATTTTGCTTTGCATTTCTCTCCCCCGTGGTTTGATTCTCAGTTTAATTCTTACCTGGATTTTGTATTTAATCCCAAAGAATAAGAATGAATAGGATGAAGAAGGCACCATTGATATTGGTAGCCATGATCACAGGCTAAGACAAGAGGGGCAAGGTAAGCCTGGGGACAAAGGCACTCCACTGTAATGCATTAGAGATGCATAAAGGGAATAGACGGGTGAGTTGGGGACTATTCTACAAGGGTGAAATGTGTGGAAATGAAGGGGGTGTTATATTACAGGTCTGCCTATGTCAGCCCTTCTTTTTAAGTATCTGGGAGTTACAAACTGAACATCTGTGTGCTCTGAGTTCTGCAGGGCAGGTCTTGTACCAGTGGCCTAATGCTGCAAAATACCTCTCCTGGTTTGGTTTTTGTTTTGTTTTGTTTTGGTGAGACAGTACAAAGGGTCTGTCAATGGTTAGGGGCCTGAGACAATGGCAGGCAGAAGCCACTTCTGTAGGGAGCTCCCACAATAGTGTGAACAGTATATAGCATGGGGTAGTTATAGCAACTGAGATGAAATTATAGCAGCAGCCAAGGGTTCTGCTAACTAGATAGCTACTACACTGCCTTATACTACTAGCATATACCACTTATAGCCTTAGCATCTAAGTCGTGGACCAGTTAAGATAGGCACCTTTGGCAAGGCTGTACGGCCACAGTCAGATGTGGGATTTACTTCTGGATCAAAGGGAAGATGATTTTTCTTTTTTGGCATTTATTCTGTGTATCCAAGCAACACTTCATGAATGAAATAATGTATGAGCATCCCCAGTTTGTCTGTAGGGTCACAGAGAGGCACCTAATTAGAAGTGTGAGTAATGTTTGAGTCATAGATCTTTGGAGAATTAAATCAGTGCACTTTTGTTTTAATTGGAAAGGGAACGCACTTATCTTCTTAAGGGTTTACATAAACACGGATGATATGTATCTGGTTTGATAGAAGAAAAAAAATATGTACTGTAGTCAATCATTTTGAGTGGCTTAACCTCATCTTTCTGCTTTCTGTAAAGTTACAGCTTTATTTGACTCTTCTTATTTTAAAATTGAAACCTAGTTATGAGACATTACTCACTGCCAAGCTATGTTGATTTACGGATGATAAGGCAAAATTAGAGATGTCAAAAAAAAAAAAAAAAAAAAAAAAAACAAAGTCCAGAACGTTTATGTTGATACAGACAAGGAGCGCTGCAAAGGTGTATGGGCAGCAGGTGCCTACTTTTCCTGAAATGAGACCTATCAGGCAGCATGGGGGAAGTTGAAGGGAAGTCTGCAAAGAGAACAGACTGACCAGGTGATGTGCAGAATAGCAGAAGGATCAGCAGTGTGAGACCTCAGTTACTCTTTGCCAACAGCATGAGTTGCTGCCTTGTGAGGTATTAGCTGATTTTCTCAGCAGCACCAGGCATCACAGCCGGCTACTGAAGCTGGATCTTTGTAGTACTAGGGTTATGTTCTTCTCCATTTGGACTTGGAGACTCGGTGCCTTATTTGGCGGGTAATAGATTGCTTCCTCTTTCACTCCTTCCAGAGTCATTTCTCCTTTGGGATTTGCCAGCAGAATTTTTCCTCTGCATGCCCAGAGCCAGGAGAGAACATTGTAGACAATAAATGAGGTTAGATGGAGGTGGACCACTGGGTTTAGGGAACGTGTAATCTAAGGCATCAGCAAAGGATTGGGTAAAATTGGGGCATGACAGAATTATGGGTACATGGTGTGTGTGTGTGTGTGTGTGTGTGTGTGTGTGTGTGTGTGTCTGCCTGCCTGCCTGCCTGACTGTGTGTTTGTGTATCTGTGTATCACACTGGGACTGGCAGCATCCTGTGAGCTTCCCTGCCTCACCTTTACTTCAGAGTGGCTGTCACTGGCTGTAAGTTTGGGCTTCCCCTTACAGTTATGTGGGCTTTTTGAACTGCTCCTTAACCTGGGCAGCTACTCAGAGTAAGTACTCTATGGCTAGTATCCAGCTCTGTGGGCCAGATCCTTGAAACTATCTAGGATCCTATGTGAAGAAAGACCTATTCTTGCTTCTCTCCAGTGTCTGTCTCCAGGCACTACAGGGAAGACAGGTGTGGCCGGTGATGGAATTACTGCATTTGAATAGAGGAAGGGTTACTTATTTAATCTGATGCTCAGCTGAGTATCCTGGCTGCGTTATCTTCCAGCTCATTCTTAGGCTAAAGGGATGGGCTAGAACAGTGAGACCAAAGCAGGTTATCATTAGCGGGCCCTTGAAGTTCTTCCAAACTGGGCATCCTTTAACTTTCCTTATCCTCTGGTCTCATAGGTTGGCTACCTATGGGTGTGTTAAGTGGGATATTGAATGTGGAGTCAAGTGTCCAGTCAATGCATTGCCATTGGGAATCAGAGGCTAATCACGTCTATATGCCTGAAAACTGGATATGAGGACATAAGCAGAAGATGATGTAGAAAGGACTTGGATTAGATATTCAAAAGAACTGGCCCAGTAGGAATTATAAATAGCACTGGTGATGGAATTGTCTTCTCCAGGAGGTTTTTTAAAATAGGAAACATTTTCTTGGATCTGAGCTGGGTCTTTACATATGGTTACCCAGGGCTGGTCAATTTAATTATACAAGGATGCCTCAAACAAGCCCAGGCAGCTGAGAAATCCTCTCTGCTTAAATTAGGGAGAAAAGACTGGAAAGACTTGGAGCCAGAGAAGGTATGGGGAAGGGATTAATGCATTCAAAGAGGGCTGTGTGAAGGCCACCTGTATTTCATTAGAGAACTGCCACTTTCAAGCCTTACCCTTCCCTTTTGTGTTTACACAGACACACAGACACACACTGACACACAAACACACAGACAGGGGGATAGGGGAGAGAGAGAGAGAGAGAGAGAGAGAGAGAGAGAGAGAGAGAGAGAGAGAGAGAGAGAAAGATGCAAAGATGCACACTCTTACACACATACTTTTCTGACTCCACCCATCCTCAGTTCTAATGACGGTACTGAAGTAACATAATATCAGACTCCTGAACCTTCTAGCTGGGTTTGATAGATACAGTTCTTAAAGCTGAAGGCAAAGAAGAAACTAGTCTCCTGCCTGGCTCCCCTGACTTTCTCTAATGCTGCTCATTGAGGGTTTTGCGTTTTGTGTTTTTATATAGCAGCAGATTCTTTGTTTCTGGAATCGGGGGTTTTCCTGAATCCCTCAGCTTTCCCCAGCCTTTTGCCTGAGAATATCTGGACCAGGATGAAACCACAGTGAGGAAATGGGGGTGGAAGTAGAGATGGCTTCTGCCTTCTCCGCCAGGCTGGGTGTACTCTGCTTCATTAGCATAAGAATAGAGAGACTTTCCCGTTATCCTCCCTTAGGGACAGAGAGCGATAGAGAGCAAAGGCTCCTGCTCTGCCCTGCTCTTTCAGGGATCCTGGGACTTGGAAAATGACTACTGTCACATTCTTCCAATCCTCCGAGGAACCTAAGACTCACGATATTGCAAAAACCTTTGATGGAGCCGGCTGGTGGATCTCCACTCCAGATTTTCCAGCTGTCCCTGTCCCCCCCACCGCTCAGAGAGCAGGATGCTGAGATGGCTCGGTGATGCAGAAGGTATGTGCTTTTTCAGTTCTGGTGCTGATGCTGTGTGTGTGGTGAGGTCTCTGTGGCGCAATGGACGAGCGCGCTGGACTTCTAATCCAGAGGTTCCGGGTTCGAGTCCCGGCAGAGATGATCACCTGGCGTGTGCCTCTTTTGTTTTGAATGTTGTCGTACTAGGTTGGTAATTATATTTATTCATCCCTAGAGGCTCCAAGAAGAGAAAGAGAAGCTCTTTCCTCAGGAATCCTGAATGTTCTCTCCCATTTGCTTCCCTCCATCTTCCTTTTTTTTCTCTCTTCTTCTCTGGTTGATTTTGATTTTCTGTTGAATGCTTGGATGTTGGCTACATCAGCTGATACTCTTTTGCTTCGTAATGGGATAATAGACACAAAATAATTAAGATGCCTGAACCCAGGTTATTTTAACCACTCTGTTTCCTACCCTTTTTTTTTCCCCCTCTGAGAAAATCTAGGGGCAAACTGACCCACATGAAAAGGGGAAATGGCCAGCTGTTCTCTAAGATAATGCCCACCTTGACCAAAGTGCTCCTTTTGGGGTGAGAGGACAGCTGGGGTTCATACAGAGGATAATTTCTCACACTCCTTGTCAGCTATTCTTTTGCATTCCTAGCACTTTGGATGCTCCGGCTCATCACTCACATATCCATCTGTAAGGTCGAATGCAACCACACTCTGCTCATCGTTGTCCTCTCAGTAGAATAAACTACAAAAAACAACCCACTAATTGCCAGAAGCAAGTTGGCTGAACTTATCCCCAGGAAGCTGAAGGCCTCCCCTAAATGCTCTCAGGGTGAAGTTTGTTATGTTTCTCCTATGTGTATGTGAATGTCATTTTTATAATGCCAAACAAGCTGCTTTCTCACCCCCTGGCAACCCTTATTAATTTCTGACTCCTTCCCCGGTCTCATCTGACAGGCTGCAGCCAGCCAGCTTGGGAGCCCGCTCACACTGGCCTGTAGCTGGGGTTTCTCTTTGGGGCTGGCCTGGCTCCCTCCCTTGCAGATTGCTGCTGCTGTGTGTGTTCATCTGGATGAAGCTGCCCTTGACAAGAACTGACCCCCACCTCAGGTGATCCTGAGAAATCCGAGAAGACACCTTCCCTTGCCTGCCTGCCAGAGGCAGTCAGCCTCTCTCCCACTGGGACTTTTTGGGAAGGAGACCAGAGGACACAACCATTTACTTGCACTCTGAGGAAGTTTGGGCAGGAAGAGGGAGGGCACATATTGGGACATAACCAAACCATGTTTAGGCTTCAGGAATTGATAACAGAGAATCATACTCTGGCCAGAGGCAGGTGTTTTCCCCTCTGAAATGTGTTTATATGCAAGATGAAACTTCTGCTCATCTTTTAAAGTAGAAGAGTTTTAAAGGGACTGAAGATTCTTGTAGTCGGAGCCAAAATAAGCAGAAAACAAACAAACAAACAAACAAAATTCCACCTTTCTGAGTTATCTTAGAGGATGCTCAGTCACATGTAACTTATCAGGTCTATGGAGTCTAAAGTTGAGACCAGAAATCCAGCCACCCCCTCCAAAAAATTCTTTCATGGAGCATTTTATTTGTTGTTAAATAGACATATTCTTTCTCATTGGCTTTGAACTCAAAGCTGTGAGAAAATATTAGCATGTGTGGTGGAAGGAGTCTGAGGAAGTGGACAGAGTGTAAGCAAGGGATGAGTCACATTTTTCAACCGCAATCTCAACATCACGTTTCCCTTTCTGGTCCTTATCTCACATCCCTGGTTAGCGACAGGAAACATTGGAGGGAGGTTGTTTCTATGTGTACTGGTGGTGAAGCGTGTTGCATGCAAGTAGGCTTTTCTTTGAGGTTTGTTCATTCGTGGCCGTGACATGATATGGTGAGCTCCTCTCCCTATGTGAAGTTCTGTGCCCCAAGCCTCACTTGAGCCTTCCTTGCTTATGGCTAACTTCGCATCAGAGATCCTCGGCATAAAGTGTAGCTGCCTTCTGAACTTTATTTTGCTTACTTATAGAAGTGGTTATGTGGTCTTTCCTAGAAATATGAAAATTAGTGAGAAAGTCCATGGTGTGCCTCTGTACAAATGTGAAAGTTCTGTTTGTTTACAAGTCACCCCCACCTTTTTCCTCATGGGGAAAGTGTCTGGCTGGTGAGTGATCCAGTGTGAGACTCTAAGCCATCGCTTCTGTATGCTGTTAAACCACACTGGTGCAACCTTGGAATTCCTTGGAAAGAGAACTGTCAGAATGTTCCTGGCTGGGTGGGTCCTTCTGATGACAGGGGTCCTTCTGACGACAGGGGTCCTTCTGTGCCTCAAATAAGAGGACTTTTCTTCTCAATTAGGGAGATAGAGACATTACCTACCCACTTCATTGAAGGGATCTAGAAGTTTCCACATAGTTAAACCTCACTTAGCTTTTGGCTTTATGTGTCCATCTTGAGGAGAGATGTTTTGAGAACTTGAAATATATCAAGTTTTTTAATATTGGGTAAAAATTCATCTGTATGTGATAACAATTTTCCTCTTACTACATGAGAAATAGTTCCCAATTTATGAATAGTAAAACCATTGTATTTCAAAGAGACTCAAAACAAAATAGTAACAGATTTTTGTAGGCATATATTTTTTGCAACTTTAATAAACATTTGACCTTTCATCTAGTCTACCACCCACCAGAGGGAGTGGAAGAGAAAAGTTATTAGTATGAGAGGGAGGTGGACCTATTCAGCAATAGCTCTTTGCCGGTGAGCTCAATCTTCTTTGCCAGCATTTGAGTCCCATAGCAAACATCAAATATGATTCAGCAGCTGCAGACCAGTCCTCTAGGCAGGCAGACACCACACAGGAACCAGCAGCTGTAGTTCAATTCTGAAGAAACAGAAAAGCTCACCAACCAGCCTGAGGTGAGGCAGAAGAAGTGGCAAGCTGCCCCAAGAATCTCATAAACAGTTCTTTGGAGAGTTTCTCTCAATGGCAGCATTACCACTAGTGGATATCAACAATGCTATGTAAGGCCAACCAATACATGTGTGTCGTTGTGAAGAAGAGTGAGGCAGAGCAAACTAAATCAATGCTCAGTGCTTGTCCCCCATTGTCTATGGGGTCATATTCATACTCCTTCATTATAGGTCCTTTCACGTTTTTGCTGTATCAAAGCACCCTTTCACCTGTGTTTGCTTCAAGAAAACATTATTTCCCGTGTCTGCTCCAGCAAAATATCCTTTCAACTGTGTGCCCCAGCAAACCATCATTTGACATAACTGACTTTCCAAAGAAACTAGAAGTTTCCACTTCAGATTTTTTTTTTATAAAGTCAGTACACTTTAGGGATCAAATGTTTTAGAGTTGCTGGAGATGATTATTAATTGCAAAGTATGTGGGTAGATCTATCTTATTTATTACTGTGTTCTCAGTGCCTGAAATATGTTGGGCATTTGATGGATATATTTGAAAGAATTAATGCTGATTTAGACTGGCTATGAATTATGAAGATGGGAACAAGAAAGTGATTCCTCTCAGTTCCCAGGGAGCAGGAACATGGGCAATTTCTTCATGCATTAATTCATTCTCTTTACAGTACTTATCAACTGCTCACTTTGTGTCATTTCCCATCATTCTAGGCAATTGCATCCGAGAGAGCAGCCCCCACCTCCCTTATGGGATGAATATTACTAGAATGTGCCAAATGACAGGTAAATACTACCATAGAATCTGAGGCACAGATAGGTGCTATGAAGGAAGGAGTTATAGGGACAAGTCAGGTAGAGAATGGCATGCAAAGCAGTGGTTTTGGGGAACCTCTGGGAGGGGGTGGTGTCTGAGTGAGTGTCTGAATGACAACAAATTAGACAGAGTCAGATTTCAGGACCAAGACACCTTAGGTAGGATCCAGCTTGGAGAGATGAATTCAGAATTTAAGAGTGGGAATGTCACTGAATGATGCCAAATGGACTCTACTTAGCTAAATCTGGTATTTTCTCGTGCCCCTTTTTCTATCCTGAAACACAGTTCACCGGTAATGTAGCCTTCCCATTTGTGTATTTAAAATACAATTTAGTGGTAAGATAACCTTCCTACTTAGGTAGTTGAAGCAAACACATGGAATGTCCGAATAAATGATGCATAAGAAATAAATAAGGATTTCATCTGTTACACTGTTGCTGTCAGTGAAGACCACAATTGCAGTCCCTCTTTACCATGCAGCTTCCCCTTGAATGCAGCAGGCACACCATGCAGCTTCCCCTTGAATGCAGCAGGCACACACACAGCCACACCAATGCTGTCACCTCCTTCAGTGGCTGACTTAGACAGGGAAACATAACCTTTAGCACTGTAGTGATTCCCAGAGCCAAGAAACATCTTTTCTTACTGCTTTTTCCCAAAACAAAGTATTTTTTTCCCAAGAATATAGCACACACCGATGTGAATTCTTGGAAAACTTTAAGATGTTTCTAGGCATGCTCAGTCTTTCATTAATATAACATGATACTGTCATCCACAAGGTTCATCTTTAGAGCTATGTGACTGAGTTCCAGAACAAACATAAAATTGCAAAATATAATAAAATAAAATAAAAAATTAAAACCTTTCTTAATAATTTAAGTAAGCTTATGTTTTTTTGCATTGAGTTGTATTCATAGATATTCTGGGGTACATGCAGCTACATGGGCTGTGATCTGGACACGCCTGAAACTATAGAAAAGATGAGGTCTTTATGTATAAAAGTAAGTTAGGCTCTAGGCTCAGCTATGAACCAAAAAGCGTTTAATAGGTCACTCAGGAGAAGTCCATGACAAGGGAAAGGCTTTGTGGGAGATGCTCCTGACCATAGCAAGAAGCCAAGTTCCCAGGTTTCCCTTGTCTCTATGGTCAGTAGTGATCCCCCCCCCCTTTCCTTACGACAACAGAAAGTGCTCTACCAAGAGTTCAAACCACATCTGAGGAGCAATTCTGGGGTCTTGGATAAATAGTGACAAACAGCTTGTTGGTTAGGCTTTCCTGTGAGCTAGTGGCAATGTGCGGGACACGCACATTGATAAGTCTCAGCCAAGGAAAAGATGGGGGGGTGTTGAAAGGTTAATTTTGGCTTTGAAAGAAGGGAGACATAGATTGATATGCATGCAGGTCTACAGATATGCCGGGCCCAGTCCTGCAAAGGCACTGTGGCTTCCGATAGATGTCACCTACTAGAAAACAAAAACAAAAACAAAAACAAAAACAAAACTGTTCATTTTTGTTTGTATTTACAGAGAGATGCTTCTTCCTAAAACAGTCTTGTGTTTATGCCCCCCTACTCCCTGCCCCCCCCCCCCCCCCCGCCACCAGTGGTTCTGAAAATGCAAAGGGATAGGATGATTTTTAACGCCTCTAATGCCATCCTTAGAGTCTTCTTGGGCTATAAAACAAAACAGAAAGTTTCTTCCTGTGGTAAAGATAGTTTTCTGTAAGGAATCTTTTGAGAGAATAAATGACGAGACACAGCGTGTGTTGGGATCAGGTAAATTGCAAACCGTGAGTATAGTAAGAGCAGCCCAGAGCTGGGTCTGAATCTGAAGGTTTGCTGTTTTCCTGGGGACATATACTAGACCTCTCTTAGCTTCTGTTTGCTCACCCACGCTGAAGACAGAATTAAATAGGGTACGTGGTGTTTCTAGACACTCGGTTACGCTGGAAAGGCTCACTCTGATTTCCTTTTTCTTCTGTTTGCGGATGGTTCTTTCAACCAGTCATCATATTGCTTGCATTGAGGATTTGTGGGATTTAACCAGGATCAAGAGTCTGGTTCTTGAAAATGCTATTGCTTAGTGGGGTCTAGGTAGACATAAAGGAATGTTCAACATATTTTAAGTAGTGATTCTATTCCAAGAACATTTTCTTCCCCCCGATAATCACTGTGAAATCCCTGAATTTCTCTCCAAGTGTGTGGGGTAATGGGGAACAAAAGCAGGTTGGCAATCCTCGTGTTGGCTCTAGAGGCTGGGTTTCCTAGGCCCTGTAGGACCTTCATCACAGGGTGCCAGGCATAGTTTCGACGCTAGGGAGGAGGGCAGGTGTGTCTGTGAACATGAGGGAAGTAGATCTTGAGAGATAGAATTAGGCTAAAAGCAAATGCCTGGGGAACTGGCAGGAGATGTGGAGTTGGTTGCTGCATTACTGGCCAGGGACCTTTCTGGAGAATTCCCTACCATGGATTCATCTCAGTCAGACTCTCAGTAGCACGTCTGCTGGGAGCCGCTAACAACCCCTAATAATCTTGTCTTCCTTTGGCTGTCTCTCCAGACCACTTTTCAGGAAATGTACCACCTAAAATAGCAGACAATTTAGAACCAGTTAAATTTATTTTGAGCAAACATGAAAGGTTTTTTTTTTCTTCCTTTTCCAGCTAAACAGAGCTTTTTAATTTTTTACTTAAATGTGCATGTGCGTCTAATGGAGAGAGAGAGAGAGAGAGAGAGAGAGAGAGAGAGAGAGAGAGAGAGAGAGAGAGAGAGCGTTATTGCTCACTCCCAGATTTCAGGCAGCAGGTTNGTTAAATTTATTTTGAGCAAACATGAAAGGTTTTTTTTTTCTTCCTTTTCCAGCTAAACAGAGCTTTTTAATTTTTTACTTAAATGTGCATGTGCCACACACACACACAGAGAGAGAGAGAGAGAGAGAGAGAGAGAGAGAGAGAGAGAGAGAGAGAGAGAGCATTATTGCTCACTCCCAGATTTCAGGCAGCAGGTTCTAAAGGGACTTGTGTCGAGCACATTTCTCTCAAGTCCTAGACTTGTGTGTTAATTTAGTAGAGATTTGAGTTCTCCTTGATTTTTATCTGTCCTTTTGAGGTGCAACAGCTACTATTTGATCTGAGATCTTGGTGTAGAAGTGGTACCTAGCATGCCTCCTACCGTTTCCTGGAATACATGACTTATAAAAACGCAATTATATTAATATTAGAATGAGTTTGGGGTTCCTGTGCACCCATTGAGAGATGAAAGGGAAGGAGCCTAGACACAGATGAGGTGAATAGAAGCCGACAAGTCCATACAGACAAATATTAATTCATTTATTCATTTAACAAATATTGATTTAGTATGCAGTATGTGCAAGTCACCAAGCCAGATATAATGATGAACACGGTGAGGTTATGGTAGGTATATCTGAGAAACTTTCACTGTGAATGTAAGAAATCTCTATGGAGAGATTGGCGTGCGGGGGTGGGGTGGGGTGGGGAGGAGTGTTTTCTGTTTTTGTTTTTGTTATTGTTTTCAGAGGCTATGCAAAAGCTTTTTCTGGAATGACGAGAATCTAAGTGATAAGCAGAAAGTAACCAGGCTAACAACAAAGAAATGAACTTTCTAGGCAGAGAAATAGCACATGCTAAGGTCTTATGGTAGGAGGAAAATTTTCCCATGTAAAGGACTGTAAAACAGCTTTATTTGACTGTAAGGCATAAGGGAGATTGAGATTTGATGTGAAGCTGGATGGTAGAGCAACAGAAAGACTCTGGAGGGTCCTATGATCCCTGGAAGACATTTTACCATTTAATCTTTAAAAGGTGTGTGGGGGGGTGGGGGAGCATGGGGAGAGGACTGCAGATACTAAAGTTAGAGAATAGCAGGAACGGCTTTGTGTTTTGGAACTAATTCCCCAGCTGTCGCTGAAAGAACAGAGCAAAAGGCTATCAAGAGAGATGCTGGAACACAGTGTAAGATCCCATCTGAAGCTGCAAAAGCAATGTTCAATTGGAGTGAGTTAGCTAATGGTGGATACAAAGAGTTGCAAGGGTATTTTTGAAGTAGGATTGTAGGAGTTGTTACTGCTTCGGAAACGCTAGAGAAGGGCAGGAGTTGACAAGAAGCGCTCCAGTTTTATAATCTTTGCACCACTTTATAATCTAACAAACAAGGGACTAACGAGATCAGAGGGAGAACAGGATCAGTTTAATTCAGAGCTTCAGTTTCCGAGGCTTTTTTTGAGATAGCTAAGGGGGACATGTCACATTTCTGTATGGAGAAAGAACTTAAGCGTGAACCAAGAAGCTGCAGTGTGGAACGACAGAGAGGAGGGGAGTGAGAGCGAGATTGGAGAGGGAAAGAGACAATGGGGAAACAGACTATCACAGTTCCCTTCACAGTGGAGGGAGGGAATGGTTCACAGTGTTACACGACTGTCACATGCTACTGAGAAGTCAACCAAATGGTAACGAAAACATGTCCGTCAAAGTAACTTGGAGGTCCGCGATGATGTTGTGGACCAGGAGGTTAAAAAAAAAAAAAAGTGAGATCTGAAGTGAGATTGGGGGAAGTGGAGGGGAAGAGATTGAGCTCAGGCATGTATGCAGTGAGCTTTTGAAAGTCAGACTCCTAGAAGTTGGGAGCGTTGAGCTGGAAGAAGGCCGGGAGTCTGAGAAGCCTTGTTATTGACTGTGTGTTGTGGAACTTTGTCCTTAATAAAGAAAATTAGCTAGAAAAGTATACGAAATACTACTCTACCTATCCCTCAATTGATTTAGCTGAATTTTCTTTTTTTTATTAGATATTTTCTTTATTTACATTTCAAATGCTATCCCGAAAGTTCCCTATACCCTCCCCCTGTCCCTGCTCCCCTACCCACCCACTCCCACTTCTTGGCCCTGGCATTCACCTGTGCTGGGGCATATAAAGTTTGCAAGACCAAAGGGCCTCTCTT
>NC_034594.1:145939047-145941969 GCF_900095145.1 Mus pahari
ACTGGTTAGTTCATATTGTTGTTCCACCTACAGGGTTGCAGCCCCCTTCATTAGCTGAATTTCCTTATGTGCTATTACTGTGCTGGAGTTTGAACCCATCCCCGCTGGGCTAGGCCAGCACTCTGACCCTGAACCCCATCTCCAGCTCATCACTGATGAGGTTCAGCAACAATACACCCATGGCTGAACTTGTTATGTGTTCAGGCCCACCTGTTTCATTTGTATTTTAGTGAGAGGGACGTGTATGAATCGTATATCATAAGCATCATAACCGAAATCATGGAGAGGTAGAGTCTGAGTGTTCAAGGGAGCAATGTTAAACAGCATATGGCAGGTTTCTGAGAAGGCAGAGAAGCATTCGTCAGAGGAGAACCAGTAAAATCATGACTTAGGGTAAGGGAAGGGCAAGCTCCTTGGGCTCTTGTTGGGAGGAAAACGGGGGCATGTAGATTTGTACAAGAAGTGAGAAGATTTCATCTAACGGTGGCTGTGACGGTGTGGTAGCTTCTTTGCCTCCTGTTAGTAAGTGGGAAGGTCATGCGTTTTCAATGTTTGAAGAAAGCACAGAAAATGTGGACTGTTATTTGGAGTGCGAGATTAATACGACTGAGTAGTAGAATATTTACTAGGCAGTATAAAGGGCCCATTAGAGGATAGATTGGCTATTAGAAACACATTCAGTTTACAGGCCTGTGCATGTATGTTGTCATGTCCAGACTGTTTCTCTTCATAACTTAGTGGTGTTACTTGAGTTTTTACTGCAGAGATGTGTGTGTGTGTGTGTGTGTGTGTGTGTGTGTGTGTGTGTTGCAGAGGGTGTAGACTCCACATTTCAAGTGTCACAAAAAGGAACTGATTTTATTCCTTCAAATATGGTACAGCTGAGCACAGATCCTCATTAATTGGTTCAGAGCGCCACCTGCTGGAATGCTTGGTAATGTTTACCTTCCCAAACAAAATCTGTAATCTATATTCTTGGAAAAGTCAAAGTTTTTGCCTATAGCGCTTTCTTCTGTCGATTTTGACTTTCAGTTTCTTTTAGATACCTTTTTTTATGTTTTTGTATTTGTGGATCAGAGCAGTAACATTAAATTTGTTCTTTTCTGACTTGATCTTGGTCTTTAGGGCAAAACTCTTGTTTAAATGCATTGCTTGTCTATAAACCTCATTTTTGCTTTGTAAAATGAGAGGATAAAATGGAAAAAATATCCGAAATGGAGAGCATAGTAAGGATATTGGTGGCTACACCTTTATAAGTCACAGATAATGCAAAATCCACCTTTGTAAATACTAACTGATGTCATTAAGCAATTTCTTGAATTTACATGTTTTTGAGTACCTGTTTCCACCCCATAGTCATCGCCTTTGAGCACACTAAATGTACATTTGTCAAGACCTTGTCCAAGTTGATCCTTCAATAAAGTAGCTTGCTGTGTGTGATTATTTTATTTTATTTTATTTTATTAAGACAGGGCTTTTCTGTGTAGAATAATCTTGCTTTGAACTCATGGATGTCGTCCTGCCTCAGCTTGCTGGGGTGACAGACATGTGCCACTGCACCTGGTATATAATTTTAAAAATATTTTATTTCAGGTTTCTATACATTTTTTTTAATTTTTGAAATTAACATATAATTACATCATTTCCCCTTCCCTTTTCTCCCTCTGACCCCTCACAAGTTCTTCCTTTGCTCTCCCTCAAATTTAAATTTATGGCCTCCCTTTGTTTAATACATATTACAACACAGTGAAATTATATATATATATATATATATATATATATATATATATCAACCTGCTCAGTCCACAAAATATATATGTTGGTGTATGTGTGTGTGTGTGTGTGTACACATTATGTATATGTATGTTACACACACACACACACACACACACACACACATATGGCTTGTATGTATATCATTTCAGGGTAGATCACTTGCTATTCAGATACCAGGAGTATTCCTATGGAGGGCTATCTCTCCCAATCTTAGTGGGAATTCCTTAGTGGCCTGTAATTTTTATCTAGGTTTGAGGCCTCAGGAAGTTTGCTGTGAGACTGTGTCTCCTAGAAATGTCAGAGACCTTGCATCCATGGCTCATCTCACCAACATGTCTGTCTAAACAAGACCTAAATGACATCACCAATAGGCGTGCTAACGTAAAAGTGAGAAACCTTACAAGACATCAACCCTAGAAAGTCGTCCTATCTTAACCTGAGTCCACTGTCAAAAACCTTTCTCTCACATCTTTAGGTCATGTAACTGAAGTGTTTTCAATTTCTAATTTTCATGTCACTCCTCATTCCTTCAATTTCTTTTCAGCCAATGAGAGATCAGACATAGCTTATTCTAATTATTTCCTTTCCTATAGTTCAGTCAATAACTCTTATGATCATTGTAAATATACAAATCCAGGCAAATCTGTGCAGGATTTAGAGTATTGCCAGTATAAAATATTCTGAATAATCCTACAAGGGGAAAGTGTAACCATTTAATTTACAGGTGTTTGTGAAGTACCCGAGTTCCGTCAGAGTCTGGGAGGCACTAGGGTAAGGTAGGCATGCAGCAAGCATGACCCTGGACCTGACTGAGTTGATGTGGTACGGAAGACCATTCAGCCACCCCAGTGCATGATGGGGAATATATTATACTGGAAGTGGAGAGAACTTTCTAGAAGTGACAGGAAGTTAGAACAAAGACCAGGCACTGAGAGAGAAGCTTAATGCTAATAGACAGATTGGCGTGAGGACAAGGGCTGACAAGCTCTTTTAATGGGTCTGTTTTAAACCCCAGGGCACATACTAGCAACTAAAAGTGTGTGTGTGTGTGTGTGTGTGTGTGTGTGTGTGTCTGTGTGTGTGCGCATGTGTGCATGGATGTATGTGCACGCGTGCGCACGTGCATACATGTGTATGTGTGCATAG
>NC_034594.1:145942619-146000319 GCF_900095145.1 Mus pahari
GGGGGGGCATGTGCAGTGTCAGGTCTTCTGTAATGTAAGGAATGGGGAGTTGAGAACTTGTGGGGGGGGAGTTTCTTTTTCCCTTTTGGAACAGAGAGGAGAAGCAGAAGTTGAACCCCTACCAGTAGATTAGTTGACAGGTAAGGTGTAGGCTCCCCAACTTGATGTGTCCTGTTTCCCCCTTGAACAAGGGGAAAGTCACCAACCTGGAGTGAGTGTACAGCTTATTTAATCTATTCTTCCTGGGACAGTGAAACTCATTTTCTTCATTCCTAAGATAGGTCTTCCCTGTCAGTTTCTGTTGCATCTCTCTTCCTGTTGGGTGTGCTTAGATTTCTACGCAGCAGTATCTTTTCCTGTCTGAAAGTATTTTCTTGTGGAAGTCAATAGTTCTTGATGAGATTTAAAATTATACATATAGTGCTTTCAGGGCAAAGAGCTGGTAAGAACAGTTGATTCTGTAAGGTGAGAAAAACTGATTTGGAGTTTACAGAAAGGCTTGTAAGAGGTATTGAAAAGACATATATGTGCCAGAAGGGGGTTTTAAAAGCAACTTACAAAGTGGCGAGGTGCAGAACCAGGGAAACTTACATTTTGTTGTGCGTTTTGATGTAGAGTGCTCCTTTCCATGTTCCAAAATTGTTTCATAAAATGTACGGTTCTCATCGTCTTGGTCCGTTCAAGCTACTATAACATAATACTGTGGGCTGAGTTGCTTATGGAAAGCAGAAATTTATTTCTTATAGTCCTGGAGGCTGGGAAGTTCAAAGCCAATGATTTAGTGTCTAGTGGGGTCTTGCTTTCAGGAGTATCGCTGGGTTTTCAGAATAGTGGAAAGTGAGCAAGCCCTCTTTCTTATGTACTCTGATCCCATAGGAACCAAAATCGCTGAGTCATAGGCTACACTGGTCAGTCCCACAGAGTTACGCCTTGTTCCTTTAAAGCTATTCCACCGACTTTATGTTTTCCAAAAACTTTCCTTCCCAAAAGGTTAGGATTTGAACATATGAATTACTGGATGATACAAACATTCAGACTCTGGTAGCTGAGGCTGACCCTGGTGGTATCCCTTGACTCCTGCTGAGGAGGGAGAACAGAGGCTAGCCAAGGGACCACACATGTATTGAATATATATATATATATATATATATGAACAAAATGTTCAGGCTAACAAGATAGATCAGTGAGTCAAAAGACTTGCAATCAAGTGTGATGGTTTGTGTTCAGACCTTGAAACCTGTGGTGGATGGAGCGACCTGACTCCTAAAAGTCATCCTCGAACCATCACAGGTTTGCTGGCATCTGGGCTTCCATGCACATATGCATTATACAGGCATGGCAATAATATGATTCAATTAGTATATACATAGACCCAAGTTGGTGAGGGCATAAGAACAATTTAAAAGTGTAATTACAGACATAAATACTTCTGATCCTACCAGTCAGCTTAAAGTGAGAATATTTCCAGTTTCTTTTGAATATTTCCAGTTTCTTTTGAAGTCTTTGGGCTCAAATTTTGTCTCTTCCTTGGTCCCCAGGGTAACCAGCCATTTTCTTAGCACTCCTCACAGTTTTATCTTTATACAGTTCTTCCCAATTTATAGTCTGTTTCATTTTGCATATTAATTTTATGCGAAGGGAACACATTCTTCTCCGAGGTTCTTTTGCTTCTTTCACTATTACAGTTTTGAGATCTACTCATGTTCTGGGATGCCCTTCAGTTTATGTTCACTGGTGCATAATACTCTGGGTTATGAATATGCCACAACATTTATAAATGAATTTCTTTTAAAGATCTATTTTATTTTTGAGTTCTATGTGTGTACTTGTGTTTGTGCATGTGTGCATGAGTATGTTTATGTATATGTGTGTGCATGTGTGTATGTGCACATGAGTATCACAGAGTATCAAGAAATGGTGTCTGACTCTACAGTCAGTTGTGAGTCACCTATATGGGCACTGAGAACTGAATTTATGTCTTCTGCTAGAGCCATATGTGCTCTTAGCTATGAAATCACCTCTGCAGTCCCCACATTAACACATCATGCCCTTGATAGACAGGTCATTTATTTACAGGCAGTTGTTTGGTTTTGTTGTTTCATTATAAATAATGTGGCTGGAATATACTGGCTTCTCCTAGATTGAGTTATTTCAGATTGTAAATAATTCTAATCCGGAGCATAGGATTACTAAGTCATTGGTTATATTCTTGCCTAGCTCTTGTCAGTAGATTCTTTATTGCTTTTCAGAGTGATTCTGCCTGAAATAGGTTCCATCTTCATTACTGACCATACAGAGACTCTGTGAAGTGCAGCCATTGCTGTTACCCGGTTGTCTCCTGCTGAGATGGCCACAGTGCAGGAAAAGCATGGAGATGCCCAGGCTAGAGACATGTTGGCATGCATCCCCCACCACCTCGCCCCCCCACACACCTCGCCCTCCCAACCCTCCCTCATACACCCTGCTACACCTGACTTCCACTTTCAGACTGGAAATATTTCTGACCACTTGAATATGTTCAAAAGCTTCAGGGAAGAGGAAACTATTTCTTTTAAGAAATTCAAAGTCAGAAGCAGCAAAGGTGGGGATGTTTCTAAGCCTTGAGGGAGTTTGGAATTCACGGAGGGGAGGGGATTAATTTGAAAACCCTTTGCTCAGATTCCTAGCCCCAGAATTGAAACCCTTGGTAGCCTGGAATTCCTATTGCCATGGTAGGACCAGCTGAAAGAAACACCTGTCTTCTTGTCTTTCTTTTTTTTCCATAGTCTATTCGGATATGGATATGTGCATATTATTTGCCTAACATTGTGTGTCCTGGCATTCAGGCAGAGACTTCCCCACCCCCCCATTTCCTAAAGCGTGAACACCTGGTATCTCTACCTTCTGCCTCCCCTCTTTCTTTCTAGAGGTCAGATATGAACCTCCAATCCTCACAAGAGCTCTGGAAAATTGTCCCAATGTTAGCAATGAACAAACCGAGGTGTAGAGACCGTGTTGATGTGAATTGGAGAGCTTCTAGATGCAGAACTGCCTGGCGCCATCTGTGTTTGTTCCCTCTATCTCTCCCAGACTATCTATTCTTTTTTTTTTTTATGTTTTTTTTATTAGATATTTATTTACATTTCAAATGCTATCCCGAAAGTTCCCTATACCCTCCCCCCGCCCCAGCTCCCCTACCCACCCACTCCCACTTCTTGGCCCTGGCATTCCCCTGTGCTGGGTCATATAAAGTTTGCAACCCTGTAGGTGGAACAACAATAGGAACTAACCAGTACCCCCTGAGCTCATGTCTCTAGCTGTATATGTAGCAGAAGATGGCCTAATCGGCCATCACTGGGAAGAGAGGCCCCTTGGTCTTGCAGACTATCTATTCTTATTCTGTCATTTGTAATCACAGTACCATGAACAAGTGTTTCATCTTATCTGAGCTTTACATTAGAAACGATAGTAAACATTTATTAAGCCATAAAGATTACAACATGGACTTCTCCCATTCTGATAGGAAGAATGTTGTGGGCTTGCAAGGATCGGATCTTTTTTCCCCTTGACACTATGATTGTTATTGTTTTTTTTATATTTGTCTCCTAAATCTACTCTCTCTGGTTGAGCACAAGTTTCACTTACTATATAAGCAGTAGATGCCTGCAGTTGGGTAGGTATTGGCTATAAAGCTTACTCAGGTGTGTAGTCTATCTGTCATTTTCCTTTTATCCGGCTCTGCTGGCATGCTGCATATTTATTCCCATCATGGTCAGGATTTTCAGTGGAAGCTTTCTCAAGATGTGCTGTTACCAGCTCACAACATACTCAGGTTTTGCGATTCCTCTGGGAGAAACAGTCGGGCATGAATGCACAGCCAGCATGCCAATGCCCTGCTCCCTGCGGGGCCCCGCTGTCACTGCCTCCCAGGCTCTTTACCTCTCCAGTCACACCTCACACAGCTAACAGGGGACTTACAAAAAGAGAAGAGGCATTGTTCAAAGGCAGAGAGAATCACCAGGGCCTGGTACCTCATGTCTGTGATACCAGGACTCAGGAGGCCACAAAAAGAGGAGCCAACATGATTTTAAGGTGAACCTGAGCTACATAGAAAGACCTTTTCTCAAATTGTGTGTGTGTGTGTGTGTGTGTGTGTGTGTGTGTGTGTGTGTGTGTGTAACAACACACAGTTCCTAATACAGCGTGGACTTGTATTGCTGTATATTTAAGAATCAAAGCCTGGACTCTGACAAACCTAGCAATCAGGGATCAGCCATCTTTCCTACATACAGCCGTTAAAGACGCAGGCAGAAACCAGAGAGAGGAGATTTATTCAGCAAGACCATCTTGAGAAAGTAAACAATGGAGTCCAGTAACTCTCATGTTTGTCTTACTGACAGGAGGTTTGGGTAAGTCCTAGTCAAAGTGTGGTCCTGCCTATCACTTACTCATTGTTGTCTAATCCCTAATCTGTTCTGCAGGGCGGTCCATATAAGTATTCAAATGTGTGTGAAACCTCTTTCTAAGAGGCAAGTTCCTCCCCTGTTGAGCATCAGGGCTTTAGGCTTTTCCTTTCCTCCAGCCTGAGATTCCTAGGGAATTTTTGATTCCTTGAGATCTATTGCTGTAAAAGTCTGATAGCCAAAAAATGAAAATACAGATGTCTTCTTTTAGAATAGCTTCCCTTAGTATGGGGGTGCTGGCATATACCTCCAGAAGGCAGAAGCAGGTGGATTTCCATGAGTTCAAGGCAAGCCTGGACTACAGATTGAATTCCAGGACAATCAGGGCTACAAGAGAACCCCTGTCATCAGCAAGCAAGCAAGGAAGCAAACAAATAGGATACCTTCTCTTAAGGCAGGATGATTACCCTAGGAGGACTCATTGTCTCCACCTGGGACAGCCTCTCTGGCAGACATTTTCCAGACCTCTTTTCCTGCATGCTTCTGCTGCAGTTTCCCACTTACCCTACCTGCCTCCCCCGTCTCCTGCTGTGCACTGGAAAAAGAGATGTCTCGAATTTCAAATGGACAAATGCAGTTCCCACTGAATGTAAAGGCTGCGGTTTGAAGAGTTGTTTCTGTGATCCCCAAATACTATTCATGCTCCTGCCTGTACACACATGTACATGCACATACATACTTGAGTATGGGCATGCATACAAACATTTGTATGCGTGTGCAAACACACACACACACACACACACACACACACACACACACACACACAATGTAAGACACTGGCAAGCCTTAGCCTACAGGGGACATACCACCACCACCACCACCACCAGTGAACCACACAGAGCTGGGAATTGATGCAAAAAGCAAGAGGAATTTATTGTTCCAGTTCACTGGGATCATCCCAGACCCGAAGGAGAGGTGGTAACCCCCAGCGGCCTGTTGGGCACGTTTTTATATGGTGTACTGGCTAATTTTGTGTCAACTTGACATAGGCTGGAGTTATCACAGAGAAAGGAGCTTTAGTTGGGGAAATGCCTCCATGAGATCCAGCTGTAAGGCATTTTCTCAATTAGTGATCAAAGGGGGAGGGCCCCTTGTGGGTGGTGCCATCTCTGGGCTGGTAGTCTTGGTTCTANAAGAGAGCAGGCTGAGNAAGCCAGNGGAAGCAAGCCAGTAAAGAACATCCCTCCATGGCTTCTGCATCAGCTCCTGCTTTCTGACCTGCTTGAGTTCCAGTCCTGCATCCTTTGGTGATCAAAAGCAGTATGGAAATGTAAGCCAAATAAACCCTTTCCTCCCCAACTTGCTTCTTGGTCATGATGTTTGTGCAGGAATAGAAACCCTGACTAAGACATATGGTTTCCAGGGGTGGAATAGAGCATCAGCAACTAGGCACAATATGATTGGCAGAACAGTACACCCTTTAAACTGATTGGTCTTTAGGAAATTAGGTAGTAGGGGCTTACTGAACCTCTCCCTTCTGGTCTACTTGCTATCTGATCTGTCTCTTCCAGGAGGGGAGGGGTCCAGTGTAATTTTCTAATGGTTCTGAGCTGACCTCTTCAATACAAACAGATAGGAGCACAGAGGGGAGGAGAGAAGGAGGGACAGAGGGAGAGTGGGCAGAGAGAGAAAGAGAGAGAAGGGGTGGGGAGCAAATGAGATCATGAGGAGATTCTCAGACTCACTGGTCACATCCTGTCATGACAACCCTGAGGGTTCAGTTTGTGTGTGATACTTACGACCCAGGAATGGTAGTCTATTTTGGGAAACTTTGGGGCAAGTTTAAAAGAATGGGTATTACTGAAGCTACAAGCAGCAGAGCTGGACTAAAGGAACAACTACAGTATAGAAGAGATTCTGGCAAATTCTCCCCATAAAGGTTTTCTTCTCTCCTCTGCCTCTGCATCCTGACATTCTTGGTTTTGATTTCTCAGTTCTTTTAAAGACTTAAAAACCATTTTACAGCTTGGATCCTTAAAGAGCTAGTCCACAGACTGGGTCCTCAGAGAACTAGGCCACAGGCTGGACTTGGCTTACGGTTTGCCAACTCTATTTCCATAATCTCATTCTCACTTTTAGAAGAACAAAATATTGCAGAGAAAACCTTTAAAATATTTAATTTGATAAGATTTGAGAATTTGAGAATTATTATGAAGGCTTCTGTAATTATAAAATTTCTATAAGACAACATGAGCTAAGGAAAGGAAGAGAGGTCAAAGATCATTAAAAAATGTTGAAAGGAACTGTCATATTGAGAGGCAGAGATAAAATGGTCCTGAACTAAGTAGAGAAAGTGGTAAAATGGAATCAACAGGTCAGGTTATCTCCAAAGCTCAAACACATCAGCACTGCAAGATTAAGGAAGTTGTTCTCAACCTGTGGCTTATGAGTCACCTCTGAAGCACAGGAAATGCATGCCATAGGCCCTCATCTGCATTCCTACCTCCGGGATGTTTGCTCTATTTTCACAGGTACAGACAAGGGAGTGAGGAACCAGCATCACAAATTGGCCAGGGAGGGAGAGCAGAACAGTAATCAGCAGGAGGTGTGGCAAGCATCTTTGGTGTCAGGAAACACACACTCACACAAGCCATGCAGCTTTAATCAAAAGCAAGTGTTCTTTTCTAAGATAAATGCCCACCAGCAACATGTGAAGTCAAAAGGGAATGGAATCTGAAGACGAACTGAGTGATCCCATATCTCAAAAGTGGAAAGAGAGAAAAGAATCTCAAGTGTAAGACCAGGTTGGAAGACAGATGAAGATGACAGATTTTTTTTTTTCTTACAGAAATTTGAAAACCAGAAGCTTTAAAAAATATCTTTGAAAATGGCAGACATCCCAAGTATGGGCTAAGTTTTTCCTTAAGTGTTAGGACACTGCTTTAATGGTAGTGTCTGGACTTCAGACTTTAGTCTTCAGGCACCAGGGAAATGTCTAGTTTGTTCAAGTCATTGTTTTCTCATCAGGAGAATGAGAACAATGTGCTTTTCCTGTTTCACAGTTGAGGTCTTATTTGGAAGGATATTTTAAAGGGCTACAAACGGTTAAATAACGGCAGACTTTATTTTCTCGGTGGATTGACTTTGCTTGGGCACACACAGCCCCGTGTGTACTGGGGATTGGATAGGTTTCCAAAGTATAGGTTTCCTACCAAAATTAGACTCTAACGATGTGATTAAATCATTTTCATGAGGCTTAAAGTCCTTAAAGTCTTCAGGTTAATTAAAGACTTAGAAGGTGCAGATGCTATTGAAACCAAGCCTTGGTCCATTGGTGGGCATCTCAGCTGTTGACTAGGTGAGGAGCTTGGAGAGAAAGAAGCAAAACAGCCATTAAATCTAGGGGCGCCTGAGCCAGGAGGTCACCATAAAAGCTTTAAAATCCTGCACATAGCTTAACTCTTCTGACTCCGGGTGAGGTGTGCTAGACAGGCCTCAGGTTTCGGGGAAATGACAGTCTGTGGGGGTTTGATTTTTAAAATTCCTACCCGGTGTTACCCCTTCTCCCTCAACAAGTGGCCTTTGAGATAGTGTCCTGACCAAAGCTCTTAGAACTCTTCTGGGCTGGAAAGCGAATGATGCACCAGCAAGTCACCCCCTCTTCCAGGGACTAATTCGTTCAGTCCCTTGGGCTATAGCTGGGACTGGATGCTACTGGCATGGGTGAAGGAGATGAGAGGCTTTTAAAGGTCAAGGACATGACTAAGCAACCACAAGATGCGATTTCTCCTGTATCTGTTATTTTGTTTGTTTGATTGTCTGTCAGCTTCCTGGTTATCAGTGTCAAGGACAATTCTGGCAACGGAGTCTTGAAGACAGAACAGGCGCATAAGTGGAAGAATTGGTTTCACTGTTTAGATATGAGCCAACAGACCTAAAGCACTTAACCCTCAATAGGAATACTATTGGAAGTCCAGTGTGTGGTGTGGGAGGGTAGAGTGGGGTCTGTGGGCTCTCTGGAATAGTATGAAGTGTCTGGTGCTTGCAAAATTTCTCCTGAGTGACTCCATTCTATACATCTATGATCCTTTAGCTCCTTCCTTTGAGTTATTGCCCGGATCTTTATCTTCTCTCCCTGCATTCTTTCTATTCTCCTTCGAGTCACATCTTTAAATGGATCATAAAATGAGTAGAGAGCAAAGAGAACAGAGAAAAGGTGGGCACTTTATTAATTCATTCTTCCTGCTTAATTTGGCTGCACGAGAGTAGCTCATTTTTTGGTAGGAGTCCAAGACAGGTGCTTGTAGGCACTTGGCTGCAGTTCCCAGGTTGGATGTGGGAAAGGTATAATCGGAGAGGCCCTAAGTTTTAATGACATGGTTTTAAATTGAGAGCCAGGAAGAAGAGAGTTTTCACACTACTTTACTTCCCCGAAATTGGTTTCCTTTTCATTTCTTGCTTTGGCATTGGCGGAGTGCCCTTGGAATGTGGGAGTTGTTAGTGGAGCACCCTGCAGTCATTACCTGGTTTGTAAACTTGGCACAGGAGGCCCAGATTGTCGTTTCTGCCTAAGTCCAAGCTCTGTGCCTAGATTCCAGGTTTAGATGTTCAGGTAGGAGGAAAACTGAGAGCCTCGCTGTTGGGAGGGTTGGGTGTTGTAGAGTTGTATAAAAAAGCAAGTAAATAATTGTAAATAATAACAAAATAAAAACAAAAAATGCATTAAACTGATTGAGTTCTCTCATTTTCCCATTTCGTTAGAATTTTCCCAGTTCACTCACTGTATGTTCACGTAGAGTTCACACTTAGATGAGTTGCCACTGAATGTCATCTGAATATAGAATTGGATAAGACTACAATTTCTAAATAAGAAAGTATTCCACAGTTGTATAGGGTTTTGTGGCTCCACTGGAATTGGAAGACCTGGTGACTCCCTTTGAAGTATATGTCACCAGCTAGTTTAGAGAGTCAGTCCAGAGTCTCAAATACCTAGAAGAATCTACCTTTCTAGGCCCAAATCCCCTGACTTCTGAAGGATGGGACTTTGAGGAGGGGCCCAATTCAAGGCTGAATATCTCTGTGCTTGAATCTCTGTTACTTACTGTCTCTAAGACTTTGAGCGTGACTTCTTTCTACCTCTTCTTTGGTAAAATGAGAATAAGCATGGGACCATCGTTATGGCTGCCATGTAAATGAACTGATAGAAGTAAGCCCATAGAGAAACATTCAGAAGTGAGATAGCTGTTTGTAGTAGTATTCTATTTTTAGCTGTGTGAGTTTCCACCATACTAATTTGCATAACATCCGCACCAGCCCATAAGAAATGAGGGAGGTTCCTCTTTTTCTGCATCTTTGCTATTAGTGATTGTTTGTTTGCTTGATGTTAGTCATTCTGACTGAAGTGAGATGGAGTCTCAAAACAGTTTAAGTTTGCATGTTCATAGTGGCTAAGTTTCACATCCTTGTTTATTGCTGTGTTATTTATGAGAGTTACAAAAAGAAATCAGCCTAGATGTTCATTACTGGATGAAGTGATAAAACAAAAAAAGGTGGCAATTCACACATGGGACTATACTCAACTCTAAAGAAAAACTGAGATCACAGCATTTACAGAAAGGATTGAACTGGGAAGCATTACGTTAAGCTCAATAAGCCAGACTCAGAAATACAGAAACTACAGATTATTTTCTCTTCTATGTGGATCTTGGTTTTTAATTTATGCATAAGTACATGAGAGTTCTGAGGAGATCGTGGAACCGGAAGGGGAACCGTGCAAAGGGAAGAAGTGATATTATTAAGAGACAGGAGTGAAAACAGGGTAACATAATGCATGTTATATGAAAGCAGAAGAGGAGCATACTGGCTGGTTTTGTATGTCAACTTGACACAGGCTGGAGTTATCACAGAGAAAGGAGCCTCCCTTCAGGAAATGCCTCCATGAGATCCAGCTGTAAGGCATTTTCTCAATTAGTGATCAAGGAGGTGGGGGAGGATGGTCTATTGTGGGTGGTGCCATCCCTGGGCTGGTGGTCTTGGGTTCTATAAGAAAGTAAGCTGAGCAAGCCAGGGGAAGCAAGCCAGTAAAGAACATCCCTCCATGGCCTCCACATCAGCTACGCTACTTGACCTGCTTGAGTTCCAGTCCTGCCTTCTTTTGGTGATGAACAGCATTGTGGAAGAGTAAGCTGAATAAACCCTTTCCTCCCCAGCTTGCTTCTTGGTCGTGATGTTTTGTGCTTGAATAGAAGCCCTGACTAAGACAAGGATGTACTGGGAGGAGAGAAGGGGATGGCAGGGGAGAGGAGTAAGGAGAGAGAATCAGTGCAAGAGAGTACACAGAGAATTGGCAAGAGGAAAGCCAGGACTGTGTAGGCCAACTTAAGGAACTAATCAAAACAAAGAAGCAAATCAGCAGCCAGTGCATCCGAGTAAGGAGCATGCCTTCGGGTACCTACTCATACCTATGGTCCTGATGAGAGTTACTGCCTTCTCTGAGTGTCTTCACAACACTTTGATGTACATTGCCTGCATTTCCTTAACCACAGATCCAGCCAGGCTCCAGTCAGGTACTAGAACTGCTCTCTCCCTTCATCTTCTCTTTCTGGACTCTTCTACTGTTCTTGAAATCACATCCTTCCCCCACTACAGCAGCACATAGTAGATTGGTCCTAGTCTTTTAGTTTGGTTCATGAATTAGGATGGAGAGAATGCTCTTTGATTTGTTTAGAGAGATTACTTTTCACAGTCGCCTCTACTCTGCGATAGGACAGGACATTTTCTTGGGAAAAAGAAAATGGCTGAAGGGCAATGTAGGCACCATGGCAGTTGTGAGCATGCCCATACTTTGAAAATTAGTAATTAAATAGAAACAGTAATGTCTTCCATTTTTGTTGCTGGGTAACCTCTGTTGCAGTTACAGCCTCGAAGCTAGAGGGGACAAGCATTTATTTATGGCTTGCACTCCATGCCTCTGACTACTTGGTCCATCTTCATTTAGGCATGCAAAGTGACAGAGATGAATTTAGAAGGCTACTCCTCCCTCTGGCAGTGGAAGTGGAAGCGGAAGCACTAGGGAACATTCATAAAGCTTCTTGTTTGATCAGTCTCCATGAGTTATATGGTCAGGCCCGAATTTAAGACAGAATTTTCTCCTCTGCTCTTCCCCAAGGGCATAGTTTACTTCCTTCCTCAATCAGTCTGTGATTTCCATTGTCTGATGCAGAGAGGGTAGAAGTAAAGACTGTTGGCTGCAAGCTAAGGCACCTCAAGCTTTCACCTTTCCCTTGCCTTACCTATCCCCAGTAAAGGAAAGGCTCTCTCAAGAGCTATTTCTTCTGTGTTCAGTGTTCTGGCTAGAGAGATCAAGATGCCTCACCCAGAGTCCAACAGAGCAAGCAAAATCACAAACCTGTGAGCAAGGCATGTTTGCTGCCTTAAGACAATAAGGTTTAGGCTTGTTTGTTACTTACAAAAGCAAAAGCAGTTGTTGCCCCCATCAAACACTCAGAAAAAAAGGAGAACAGAAGAAACTAATGACAAATGATTCGAAGAACTAATTCATTGTTTTTAATTCCTTTAAGATTTCTTAATTGACACACTATTTATATGTATTTATGGAGTATGGTTTGGTCATTTGAAATTTGATGCATGCCTTGAAAGTACTTTATTTGGAATGTTTCAACTGTGTTTAATCCAGATCATTTCATGAGTCTGTAAGTCTGAGGTACAGCTAGTGTTAATAAATGCCATAAGAAAACAAGTGGGAATGTGCTAATTTTATAAGGCTGCTGTTCAAGACTTTACAATGCCCCTGTTGTGGAGTTGAAAGAGCAGTATGTGGTTTGTACTGTTCTAGTTTAAAATTAACAAAGGATGAAAAACTGTGGTGCACGTAGGGGTTGGGGACAACAGTGCTAGCTGTGCAAGCAGAAGTAACAGCAGTCGGATCCCCAGCAACCTCCTTCCCCCTGTACCCCCCCCCAGAAACAACCAACTAACCAACCCAACAAACAAACAAACAAACAAACAAACAAACAAACAACTGTGCACAGCAGCGCATGTCTATAGCCCTGGCACTCAGGGTGTTGATCTGAGATAAGTGGATCCAAGAAGCTCTCTGGCTAATGAATCTCATTGATCCAGTGAACTCCAGGTTCAGTGAGAGTAGAATTCTTTCATTAAAGAATAAGAAGGAGAATAAATAATGAAAATGCCCACCGTTGATCTTCGGCTTTTACATGCACATACACAGGTGTGCATATATATATATATATATATATATATATATATATATATATATATATATGTGTGTGTGTGTGTGTGTGTGTGTATGTATATATACAAACATGTATATACATGTATGACAATATCCACACCTAAATAAATAAATAATTAAATAAATAAAAATTAATTAATTAATAAAGAAGATGCAGCCCATGAGCACTGATTGGATTGTAGCTTTTAAAAGCTAACCAGAAAAGCACTTGATGTTCAACCTGGTAAATAAATCCTGGGTTTTGGGTGATCTCTGGTTGTCTTTTATTGTTTTAATATTTCTGGGCGTGAGATTGTATTTAACCGTATCAGAAATCTTTTTCAATTGAAGAAATATTCTGACAGATTACTGCTCAATATTATGAGATCTAACCCAATTTTTATCATGGAACATAAATTTACACAGAGGCCTAAGCATTAAAATAATATTTTCCAGTAAGGAAGGCACTAGCATCTCTTCTGTCTATGTGATAGGTATATGAATGTTCACTGTTTTGTTATTTCATATTTAAGTTTGAATTTTTTCATAGGAAAATGGGATGTTGGAAAGAAAATGAAGTAAGGTATTTTGTGAGATTGCCGAACAGTGGGTCTATAAAACCCAAACCTGTGTTTAATTGTCCTCCTAATGCAGAAGTCTAGCGAGGTAGACATGATTTCATTTTGCTGACATTCCCCTCTTCTGAGTCTGAATGGTACTCCCGACCTTCGGCCACTTTCATTGTTCCAAGAACCACCCATTGATTTGGAAAAAAAGATCAATACTTGCACTTTACTTGACTTGCTGCCCAACTAGAGAAAATGTTCCTTGTCGGATAAAGTCACCTCTCAGTTGTAGAGAAAAACATTTATAATAAAGATGTTTGTTGATCTTGGTGTGTTATTATTTTTCCTATACTCCTACATCTTCTGTCTTAAGAGGTGAATGGATTTCTCTCCTTCCCTAAGGTGATGTTCATCCTTACTCTATTTCATCCTTTTTTAATGCCTCTGAGACCTTGCTCTGATCTCTGGGCTTTAGTTTTGCTTTAGGGTTTGTGGATGTTCAGCCTTCAAATTAGTACACATACAGTCTGTCTAGGATACACACACACACACACACACACACACACACACACACACACACACCTGCCACCATCATATAAAATATAACTTCCTATTTTACCACCCACTCAGTACCCAAGATGCGCTGACCTGCTTCTATTCTTCCCCTTGAGAAGGCTAGGCTGATGCCATGACAGGCTTCAAATTTGCAGTTGAGAAGAGGCCTCAGTCTGTTTCCAAGAACTGGGCAAGTCCAGGCCTCAGAAGCTGCCCTACCACCTGGCCAAAGGAAAGGACAGTGGGTCAGCAGCAGTTTCCAGACTTTCTCAGCAACAGTTTCCAGCCCCCATACCCCGGTAATGGAATGTTCCTAGAGCTAGAGCAAGATAAAGGTCATCTACCCCCAGAGCCCATTAATGTGCTTTAAATCAGGCCCATGAGCTCACTTGATTGTCTCTCTATCTTGATAATGGAAGACCCTAGCATGCTGTACTTCTGCAGAATAAAACATATATATATATATATATATATATATATATATATATATATATATATTGCATTTACATACTATTTCAGTCCAGGCTATCATTCTTCAGCAACTCATGAACCTTTATGCCCTGACCCTGATGTCTGTTTCCGTTAACTACAGGCTCTATAAGCCAGGACCATATCCCAGGCACTCATTTGTTGTTTCCATTCTTTTGTGAAGCAACTCTCTAAGGTCACAAAAAGCAACTTGTTAGCTATGTCTAGTTTTCCATTTGTTTTGTTCATCTATCTCTCTCTCTTCTGCAACTTTTAAATGATATATCCAGGATCCCCCTGTCATGTGGAGATTAAGAATGGCCTCCATAGGCTCATATATGTTTAGTCATCATGGAGTGTACTACTTGAGAAGTATTAGGAGGCCTGTGGAGGACGTGTGTCACTGGGGGATGAGATTTGAGGCCCAGAGGCTCTCTCTACCCACTGTTGCATATATGGATATAGAATTCTAAGGTACTTTTCCAGCACCATGTCTGCCAGCACTCTGCCATGCTCCCTGCCATGACAATAATGGACTAAATTTCTGAAATATAGACAAGTCCCAATTAAATGCTTCCTTTATAAGAGTTGTCATGGTGATGGTGTCTCTTGATAGTAATAGAGCACTAACTAAGACACTTCCACCCAACCTTTTAGGTTTTTATTCTTTTTTCCTGGTAGCATCCAAAGACATAATTTAAGTCCTATTATTGTTTTTGACCATGGACTGAGAGGTACAGGTCTTTTAAGGAAGAATTGATCACCTTATTAGCTGTATTGGACCTTTATTACAGGTCTTGAGGGTGCAGTGGTTCTATTAATACAGGCTCTTGCCCTTGGCAGCCTCAGTTTCCCTCCTCCATATTCAGCCTTTCATGTGATATGATTTTCTGTCTTTTCTCTCTTGTCTGCCATCCTTATCAATTCAGTTCCTCACACTGGCCCCCTACTTGGGATATTTTCTTGGCTTCGAGTTGAATTCCTTCCATTCCCTTAGATAACTCCATCCATCACACATTCCAATAGATGCTCAGTAGACGTTTGAAATCACACAAAACAAAGAATTGCATTTTGTCCTATTCCTACAACCAATGAGGTAAAGTATAAATTACACTTAGTGTAGTAAGAAGTTGCCAACAACAACTAATACTAAAGTATGATAACAAAAGCAATGCAACTGGCAGTGATACAAGACAACTGGGTTGTCCAAAGAATGATCTGTGATGAATGTATCTTCAGTTTTGTTCAGCAAGTCAACATAAAAGCAAAGCAATAGTAAAGGGGCAAAGCGTCATCAAATGAGAGTGGGGACAGGCTGGGGAAGCCCCTTGGGGGTATTCCTTTGAAGTTTCTGTGAGAGAGAGAGAGAGAGAGAGAGAGAGAGAGAGAGAGAGAGAGAGAGAGAGAGAGTGAGTCCTGGATAGAGAAGAGTGAGGGTGAGAAGAACAACTAGAAGAACAAATACCTACAGTTAGAAAAATCAGCATTAAACCAGATGCTTACAATACGCAGCAGAAACCAAACCAGGAAGTTAAGGCAGTTACGTTTCTCTCCATGGCTGAGCTTCACACTGTCGGCCTGTATATACAACATGGTTAAAACATGTTGGAAATGATTGACCTAGCTTTTAAGAATGTAATATTTTTATTCTGGAGCTGTTTTGTCCTCCTTGTAACAGAGATGGAAAACCAGACATCCCCAGGCAAGAAGCCCTGGAGGACCCTGTGAGACAAATATTCTGTGAAGTAGCAGGAGGACAGAACCAGCCTCTCCCTGTGCAAACAGTGCATGCCAATTTACTAGGGCAATGTTGGGTAATGGAAGTTGTGTGAGGGCAGTCTGTCTATCAAGAGACCTGATTATGCAGAGCCCACCCTTTTTTTTGTGTGTGTGTGTGTGTGTGTGTGTGTGTGTGTGTGTGTGTGTGTGTTGATGTTGAAATCACAGAAAACCAACCGCCAGTCAGTGAGTGGGCGGTGTGCACTGGGCTGGGCTTGTCCTTAGGCTATGAACTCTCTGGCAAAGCAGGAAATAACTTTCATGGAGTTCCCTATATCTAAAATATCTCTGGCTGAGAGCTCTCAGCTGGAGGAGAAACTCGGCTGAGGCTTGTAAAAAGGAAACTGAAAACTAGCATTTGCTTGGGCGGAGCCTTAATATGTAATTACTTTGCCCCAGCATCAGGGCTTAGGACTCAGCTGCAGGGCCAGGACTAGCCAAGTTTCAAAGTGAAAGGAGGTAGTTGAATACTTTCCGCTTTCTGTCTCCCCCAAACCTGATTTTCATGATTTTCATGTCCTACCACAAATAGTGAAAATCTTTGTGAGGCGGATGGTTTGAACTCTCGGGACATACACCAGTCCGTGAGTTGAGAACTTAGGCTGCTATGGAGAGAAGAAAATCCCCTGAGGTAAGTAAAGTATGTCAGAAGTTTTCTAGAGAAAGCTTTAGGACCATTTTGCTAATCAGTAAATTAGGAGGAAAGAGAGTCATGGGCTTCTGAGGTTAGAAAGAAGGATTAGTATTGACTGTGTTCCAGAAAAGAATAAGTCTGCAGGAAGCCTGGTTCTAAACCTTCAGTTGACTGAGGAACAGAAGTTACCTTTTATTGCACTACAACTGAGACCTTTACAAAAGAAAGTGCATTTGGCCGTGGCAGGAATTAGAATATATTGCTCAGAGGGTTGACCCAGACTGAGCCTAAAAGGAACTCTGATTTTCTGGGTGTGTTGGTCTGTAGGTGTTTTATTGACATGAATTTATATTTAGAAGAAGGCTTTTGATTTCTAGCTGAAGGGGGAAGAAACATAGGGCTAGGGAGCTATTTCTTGATAAAAGGTAAGAATAATGGCATGACAGAAAGCCTATGATGTAACGTTAACTTGAAAGCATCAGAGCTCAAAACTCAATTATAAGTAACCTCACTGTCTGAGAAATGCCAAGTAGATAATGTTACTTCATAATCCCAGATGTTCAAGTGGCATGGCATCTTTTAAAAATTATATGTGCTTTTAATCTCTATTTCCTTTACTTTATTAGGTATAAGCAAGTTTATTTCAGTCTACTTCCAATTGGATCCTGCTTTCCCATTTCCATAGTTAAATCCCTAGGATTGGGGGGATGGGTCATTCCTATGATATCTGTTGAGGTTTGAATATATGCCGGCTGGTGGCTCCGGAAGGTCTTGGGACTTTCACAAGGAGGAACTTAGCGGAGAAACCTTATTGGAGGAAGTGGGTCACTGAGGGCGGGCTGTGAGAGGTGATAGGCTGTCTCACTTGTAACTCTGTTGTCTGTCTGAGCAAGAATCGCAACCTGCCTGCTTCCTGTTCTGCCTGCCGCCATGCTTCCCTAACTAGCTGCTAAGTTTTTTCCTTGTCCTGACGAAATCTACCCTCATGGACCTGTAAGTAAAAATAAAACCTACTTCTCCCCTATATTGCTAATATTCATGACATTTTATCAAAACAGAAAAGAAACTAACACAGCAAAATGCTGGGTCCTGTTTACGTATCCACTCTGTTCGTCTATGTCTTTTTTGGGGGACTGAGTCCATTGATGTTAAGAGATATTAAGGAAAAGTGATTGTTACTTCCTGTTATTTTTGTTGTTAGAGGTGGAATTATGTATGTGTGGCTATATTCTTTTGGATTTGTTGAAAGATTACATTCTTGAATATAAAGTTAAACACGTTTTCGCAGACTATTTGATTCTCAAAATGCTTAATATTATTAGTATGTTTGATGTATAAAATGCAATTAAATATTAAAAATTGAAGAAAAAAAAAAGAAACTAATATAGTAACTACTCTTTGGAACTCACTGATAGCCTTTGTGCACTTACCGAAAGTGTGATTAAGTATTTCTAATTATCAGAACATAGTTCTTAATTATGTTGTTCAACTTTTCTACATTTTTGCTTTTTGTTTTATTTTATTCTTGGCTATTTAAAGCTTTAATTACTGAAGGAAATGTTTTATAATTTTTGACCATCATGGTATATTTGCCATTTGTTAGTGGAGAACTGTCAAATTTTGTTTACAGCTGTTGACTTTATTCAGTGAGGTGCTTCCTGTTTAGAATTGTTGGTTATATTGCCTTGATGACTTTAACATTTCATCATTGTGTAGCAACTCTGTCCTTAATGGCACTATTTGTCTTATAGTCTTCTCTGACTAATATTAATAGAGCTGCTCTAACTAGAGTTTTTGTGCTTAGTGCCTGATACATATGTTCATGGATTTTTTGCTTTGCAGCTACTCAGCACTTCAGTTTCCCCCAGTGTGTCTTTTGTAAACACCACAGGCACCACAGTGGGTTTTAATCCAGTTTAGCATTCTTTTTAAACCCATGAGTCTAATTCATGTGAGTTCTGTCAGTTGAAATGTTTGAATCTTGTGTAACCATCTTATGTCGCTTCATATGATATTTCCTTTCCATGTTTGTTTTCTTCTTTTTAAAAATACACTTAAGATTATTCCTTATACAGAATGATGCGTATTATGTTAGTCATGTTTTCAAAAGTCCCATTTATACATCTTGTGGGCAAATGCCATTTATCATTATCACAGAATAATGCTTTCTGATGTACTTTTTGGTGAAAGTGTATAACATCGCATTTACTGTTTCAATAAGGTAAACTAGCATACAGCCGGCCACTGCAAAGTGAATGATCCATTGTGATTTAGTACATAGAAAAGGCTGTATACCTTCCCTTAAATATAGCTCCAAGATATAAGAATTACTCTTTCTATTTATCTCTGTAATTATTTAAATGTTACCTCCTCAAACAGACATAGTCTGACTACCAGCTTGAGTTACACTACACAGCCCCAGCCTGTACACTACACAACTATACATACTTGTACTTGTTGTGGAAATAGTGAGGAAATCTTGCCTGATTCATGACTCATTTCCTCTAAGACTTGCAAAAGATGCCTGACTGGGGAAAATGAACTGATTTATGAACAACTGCTGTTGATTTACCAGTTTATTCCTCAAGTGCATATCTTTTGCATTTTTATTTTCAAAAGGAGTTTTGGAAGTTTTTACACCATAGGGATAGCTGTTTAGTCACAGACAAGTTTATAGGGAGTGTAGAGCAAAGCACAGATTTTTTTGGGGGGTACTCCTATGAAGCAACGGCATAATCTGTGGTGGGGGCAGCCCATCCTGTGGCAACCGTTCTCATGAGAAGGCATGTTGGTACCGGCATGGTGCTGAGTTTGTAAAGATCTCTCTGCCATGCTACATATTAAATCCTCATAGTACCATCTCCTACTGTTTGTATTTAACTGATGGGGAATTAATCCCATCAGATAAGTACAAGATGAGGTCAGAGCCTGATATACCACATTTTAGTAAGGTATTTTTCTAAGTTAAAACTGGACACCTATCTGTAAGTTATGACTTTTGGAGATTTGTAAGAAGGCATTCAATCAGCATCAGGTAGAGTGACCTAATATGTCCTGCTCACTATGAGAACAAGGCCTTAGGCATCTGTTGTCCAGGGTCTGATGGAATGGATGTTTATTATTAGACTTTTCTAAGAAGGAGAAAAATGCTCTCTGACATTTCAAAGTCGCTTCCAGTTTCTTGCTTTCCCCATAGTAAGATAAATACAAACTTCAAACTATAATAGTAACATATGTTGAGCACACCAGGTGTCAGGGATACCTCATGAATTGCATGCTTATGTAACTTAGTCATATCTCACATGGAGTCTGTGTGGTAGGGACTATCAGGTGGTTCTTCATCAAAGTGCCAGAAAAGATCTTTAATCCCATCATAGAGCAAGAAAGTGAAAACGTGATTCTAACGAATGTAGTCTCTGTGCCAGGAAAATATCGCCCAGTAGAAATATAATGTAAATAAATACACACAATTAAATTTTCTAGTAGCTACATCAAAAAACAAAAGCACAACCCAATAACAGCAACCCAATATGTTTGATTAAAGTCAAAATATCCAAAATATGTACTTAGTCCTCAAAACTCTGGCACATATTTTGTTCTCAGAGAACATAAATTCTGAAGATAAATTTTCATCTATATTTAAATTTATATTTATATATATTTAAAATTCACAAAATTTACAGTTGAAAATGTAGGTTTATATATTCAAGTAATTTTAATCACACTGATTTTCTAGAAACCAAATTTAGTTTATGTTTTTAATTAAAATTAAATGCAATATAAAATTCAGTCCTCTCAGCTGCACACATAAAATGTCTGAGAATCACATCTAGTTGTGGTAAGCAGGTTGCTCTGGAATTCAAGCCTGTTTTCTATTTGTTTATTAATTAACTGATTAATTGATTTCTGGTGTACATGTGTATGTGTGTGACATGCGTATACTGTTCGTGGTATGTGTGGATGCATGTGGATCACTTGTGG
The DNA here is from genome assembly GCF_900095145.1 of Mus pahari. Classification (NCBI taxonomy): domain Eukaryota; kingdom Metazoa; phylum Chordata; class Mammalia; order Rodentia; family Muridae; genus Mus; species Mus pahari. The sequence goes on from NC_034594.1 coordinate 145,963,239, forward strand.
GGTGTGTGTGTGTGTGTGTGTGTGTGTGTGTATGTGTATGTATGTCTGTCTGTCCTTCTCTCTGTCTCTCTGTGTGCCAAAGGTCAGAGTTGGATATCTTCCTTGATTTGCAGTACATTTTATTTTTTGAAGCAGGGTCTTCTCTTCTGAATCAACAATTTGGTTGGGTTGCTAGGCTAGAGAACTGTAGGATTCTGTCCATCTCTGTCTTCCCACTTCTGGAATTATAGTGTGTCCTTCATGCCCAGCTTTCAACATGGGTGTTGGGAATCCAAACTCATGTCTTCAGACTTTATTAGGCAGTTTACTGACAAAGCCATCCTCCTAGCCCCTACAATTCACATACAGCTTCAGTTGTAGAATAGAAGTAGTCTTGTCTTTGTGGCTCTGCCCCAACTGCCCAATCCTGGAATAGTCAATCTCTTTCCACCTTCTCGTCAAGGGCTTTCCAGATTCTGACTTTCATCCCATAACTGTCTCCTCATCTTCTCCTTTAACATGCAGGTGTCTGACCCTGTGTAGATCCTAACATTTGCTTGGAGAAAGGCAGACAGCTTTGCAAAAGAAAACAAAAACAAACTGCAGATAAGAAAAGGCAAGATGAGAACAAGCAGACGGAGGGCTATAGATTAGCCGTTCCAGAAGAAAATAGTAGCCAGGACAGATTTTGTATCAGAACACGGGGATTAATGAGGTTTCCAAACAAGCTTGTGAAAATTTTTGAAATCCTCTCACATCCTTTTTTTTGAAGGTATGAGTGATATAGGGAAAGTGAAATGATTTGGAAAGACAGAGTAAAAAACAAAACAAAACAAAACAAAAAAACACTTAGAATTTCTATTAATGCTTGAAATTGTCCCTTGGGGAGGCGACTGAAGGACAAAAATGAGAATGCAGGCAAAACCTGCTGGGTAATGTAAAAAAAAGGAATAAGTTGTGAGTCTTGCCTCTCTTGCATTCTGGTCAGAGCTGAGCGCTAACTTAAAAATAGAGGCAAAGATTATTTTGGTCATTTTATTCCTGTATCCTTGCCATGTCAGGAGCTAAAAGTAACGGGCATCTTCCCTCTTCTTGTGCTCTGTGTCTTACCATAGTGAGTGGATGGAGGGGTTGGCTCTCTGCAAACTGACCTGGATCCAAGGATTGGGTCTTTCCGTTGTACTCTGTGAGATGAACTCTCGGTGGATGATTACTGTGAACACATCCTGATACAGCAGACTAGAGGGACAGCCAGTGAAACTGTGGAGATCTTGAGTCTGAGTGAACTCATCCATCTTCTTTGTGCAGAAAACAAGGCTTTTTCCGTGCTTTGTATGGAGATGAGACAGCAAAGAACGGCTGAATAGTCTTCAGGCCGGGCAAAGCCAAGTTAAAGCCAATGACAGTAAGCTTGCCCAGGTGTGGCACCCTTTGGATTGGCAAAGATTTTCACTTTTGTTATCTCTTAGGGACTCCCAAAGCAGATATGATTAGCCTGATTTTCATATGATGGTATTGAAATTTGTGGGGACCAGGTAGAACACTCAGGGAACAGGGCCAGCCTGTTGAGACAGGGTTTCTCTGTGTAGCCCTGGCTGTCCTGGAACTCACTCTGAGACAGGGTTTCTCTGTGTAGCCCTGGCTGTCCTGGAACTCACTCTGAGACAGGGTTTCTCTGTGTAGCCCTAGCTGTCCTGGAACTCACTCTGAGACAGGGTTTCTCTGTGTAGCCCTGGCTGTCCTGGAACTCACTCTGTAGACCAGGCTGCTTTTTCCACTTTTAAAACTGCCTTTCTTTCTTATTACTGTGGAGTCAGGGTTTTCCTTCCACTTTTGCATGACAAGCACTTTACCGGATGAGCCATCTTCCTAGCGTCAAACTGTCTGATATAGGTTAATTTGTGCGGAAAAGAACACATGCAACCAGATTCACAGTTGGAGAGGAGCCTTCTAAGAGTCTGGAGTCTTTCTAGGCCTCAGATTCACATGGATTTCATAATCATTTATCCCAGCCTCTTCCTCTTTTTACAGTGACACTTATTATACAGCATCCATGTGCTTCTGTCCTGCTAGCTCTCCGCTTGCCCCTGCTTTGATCCCACACATCTCCTTTCTCCTTTCTTTCTGTCCCACACTTTCCTATTTCTTCCCTCGGACATTCGCTAAGTGCATTGTGTATACTGTTGGGTTCGGGCTGGAAGCCAAGAAAACTCACTTCAGAGATGGAAGCTTAAAAATGAAAGCTTTATTTTCAAGATCTCAGGAGAGTGTCCAGTTTGGGATCTGAACCACTCCCAAGGGGAAGCTGTATTGCATTTTTAAAGGATGGGGACACAAAGCAGGGGGGTGGGAGATCTTGGAGGAGCTGCAGTATTAGCCATTGTGTATTTTGACATTATGGGTTTAGCAAGGGAGTGTGTGCTAGAGACTGGGCCATATCCAGGACACCTGGCTTCAAGGTCCTTAGATCATTCTTCTAGATATTTGGCCCAGAGCTTAGAGTCATAAGGGGACAAAGGAGTGACTTGTCAGCTGCATGTGATTATTTTGGGCATATCAGGAATTGGTCGTGAAGTAGAGACTTAAGGGTTCTTTGGAAAGTCAGTTATATTGGATGGTGTTTTGCTGGAGCAAACACATGAAAGAGTGTTTTCCTAAAGCAGAAACAAATGAAAGACTCTTTCTTGCTAAAGCAGACTCACGAAGGAACATTTTGCTGAAGCAGACACAGGGAAAGAATGTTCTGCTAAAGCAAGCACGTGAAAGGGCTCATGATGAAGGATTCTTGGCTAACAACATGCATGTGTTCATCCACCTTACATTGTAGCGTTGCGCTCCGTGATTCCACAAGAAAAATACACCAAAAAGTACTCCAGAGGTTCCTGCGGCTTCACGCCGCTTCCTCGTCGTAGCTCTCAGGCTACTTGGCAGAGTGATGTCAGCTAATGTGACTCACATGACGAGGTAATACTCCGGAGGACACGTGATGTTTGGAGGGTATATAAATAGGACTCAACGGAAAGTGACATGGCTTGGCCTGCTTTCATAACTAGCTTTACAACCCTTCTTGATCTCCACTTCACTGAGAGAGGCACAACCGAGAACTTGTGGAGTCCCTCGTGGTCCTGGTTCCTCCTGTTGACTCTGCTGCCGATTCTCCTGTCTCTGCTAGTCTGTGCCACTGCTGCTGATCTGTGTTTGCTATCCAGACACTACGGAACTGGACTGCTGGTGTATTCATGAAGTGCTCATGAGTGGTTCGAGCCGCCGCTGAGGATTCCTGTGAATGGAACTGCTGATTTACTAACAACGCAGATGGAAATTGCTTCAAAGAACAACTTCTAAACAGGTCAGCTGCCCCTGTTTCCTATTTTTTTTTTTAAAGATTTATTTATTTTATATATGAGTACAGTGTTGCTGTCTTCAGACACACCAGAAGAGGACATCAGATCCCATTACAAATGGTTGTGAGCCACCATGTGGTTGCTGGGAATTGAACTCAGGACCTCTGGAAGAGCAGTCAGTGCTCTCAACCACTAAGCCAACTCTCCAGCCCCCACCCCACTTCCTATTAACCTTTCTTTTCCACTATCTCTGGTGGGTGGTGGGCTAGAAGAGAGGTTAAAGTGTTTAAAAACATATTATTAGGGTTGGGTATGAAAATTTAAGGCTACATAGGGTATATATTTTTATAACTTATCTTTATATTCTTTACCAATTAATAGACAATTAAGAAAATATTTGGAGAAAGTGGATAGGTATTCATTCCTAGGTCTGGGAACATGAACTTGTTTGACCTTGCAAACAAGATAGAGAAATTGCCCTCCAGATGGCTGGATTCAGACACCTGGCTCCTTACACCTTGTCCCTGAGATGTCTGTACTCAGAACACTGTTTACAATAGAAGCTGCTTCACTATAGGGAAATCCTCAGCTCACCTAGGACCTAGGAACTTGAATTTTGTTTTGGAAAACAAAATGGTAGCACTTAGAATATGCTTGTTTTCCTTGTTCCCAGCAATATTAAGATTATGGTAAATATTAGGAAAAGAAGGGTGGATAAAATGTCATTCTTTGAATCAAATAAAACATCAAAAACCTCTTTAGGGTGTCAGGTTGATTTTAAAAATCAAGTTTTAAGAAGAAACAAGATTGATGTCGCAGAGGAGAGAGTGTTATGAGTGGAGGTAGATGAATGGTTTTGTTAAACTGGAGCTTACTGTGAGCATGGCCCACAGTGCTGCCTAGGCATCTTTGGCCTCCATTGTGCGAGGATCAAGGGCAGCCTCTACTTGGAAGTTTTCTTACTGTGACACACACTTCCCAGGGTTGAGTTGCTAGGTAACTTGAAGGGTGTTTCTAGAATCAGGCTCAAAATTGGTATAATAGGTCTGGTGATGCTCAGGAGAAAAATAGCAATGAAGACCTATGACAGCCTGTGGGACAAGTCCTGAGCTGTGTATTGCAGGGGCATCCTGGCCTTCTAGTCACAGATGTTGTCACTGCCTTCCCTTTCACAGTCACAGCATTTTAGCCACCTGGTCCTATGACTGTTACCTAGAAATCTGTTTTCTCAGAACAATAATATTTGAACATATTCTCTGACTGAAATTCTTTCTCCCCCCAATCTCCTTTGTATTCCGTTGCCTAGTTGCCTTTACCTGTGTCTTCTTTGGCCTCATCCTCATCTGCCGTTGCTTTTCCCTTTTCTTTTTGATGAACATTTTAGTTAGCATACAGAGCACTGGGCTTCATTATAACATTTTCTATCACTCCCTTGCTGCTCCATTTTACTCCCCCCCCCCAATAGACTCCCTTCTGATTTGCTAACATGCAGATCCTCTACTTCTCATCACTCACTCCTTTCTCGCTGCCCTGCAGTTTTTTTTAACTATACCATCTCAATGTGTTCTAGCCTCATCTACCTTCATTGCTGTTTCTAGTACTGTTGGATTTACAGTTGAGGACATTTTTAGCAACTCGTCCACTATGCCTTGGGTTAGACCATCAAGACCTCACTCATCTTCCTGTTTGAAACCTTCCACAGAGTGACTGGAAAAGCCACTGACATCTGCAGCTCACACCATTGTATGTCAGCATCTCTCAAACTCTACTGGGTCTGGACTTGAAGTAAAGTAGGGCAGGCAAATCTTGTCACCTATCTGTTACCTCCATAGCACTCACTGTAACTGAAGTTCGTTTAGGAACATACCTGTGTTATATTACAGCTGTTCTACCTAATAAATGGCTCATGGCCTGTGTTACTTAATCACGGCTCAGTTGATGATCCAACAATTAAGTTACAGCTTAGACTACTGGTAGGGAGTAAGGGTTCGCTCCCTGATACAGGCAGAAGAAGTTATGACATTCTTTTTAAATAAACGTTATTGGAACTGTAATGAAAAGATGACAGGAGATGTACTTAGGTCTGCCTCCCCACCCTGCTGGCAACAAAGGAATTTATGTAGCCAGATGAAGGAGAAACAGAGAGCTGGTTGGCAGTAGGCAAACGTCATGCTTGAATAGTCTTCACCAAGTATGCTGGTGTAAGTAGGACTCATGCCTAATTCTCATTTGGTCTGTACTTGTCAACATCACCCCTTGAAGCAATCTGTGTCCTGGAAGCTCTGCTCTGTTCCTTAGCTCCCCCTTCTAGAGGACCTGATTGTTACTGTGCTTCGAAGGTCTTAAGATCGGGTTATAGAGTTCTGTACCTGTGCCTTGAAATCACTTGCACAGTGTCTGATGATGAGAATGTGTCTGTATCATCAAGAACTTCTGGATCTCTAGGTCTGTTGTCAGGTCCCGTAGCATTCTGTGTTTCTCCACCATAGCATCTCCACTCTGTCACAAAGGCCCATGGGCCAGAGGTCTATAGCTCTCTTCCAGGTTGTAGAGCCTTTAAGAGATGGGGCCAAGTGGGAGTAGGCTCAGTGGGGGTATTTTCCCAAGGCGGATATTGAGCTCATGGTTCCTCTTTCCGTTCCTTTCTTTCACTTTCTACAAACATGCGGTAAATGGCTGCTTTCTTCATATGTTTCCACAATGGCAGACTGCGCCACTACCATCTCAGAGCAATGGGGCCAGTTTGTCGTGATCTGAAACATCCAAAACTATGAGGACAAATACAATTTCTTCTTTGGAGCTTGATTACATCCGGCATTTTGCTATAATAGCAGGATACTCACTAACATGAACACTGCCTTCTTTTTGTCTAGTTAATTAGGCTGATTTTCTTATGCACACTGTCCAGATACAGTATCATCTGAGAACATACGAGCATCAAGCACATTTGAGATGTGGCTAGTGTGACTAAGGAACATTTTTATCTGTATTCTAATACTTTTTTTTTTCTTTAAGACATGTAAAGTGGTGGGAACTGAATTGGGCATATATAATCATAGATGCTAAGCTCTCTGATCTTTTTTTTTTCAGGGCCAGTACTGTGCCTGATAGATGATTTAAAAGTCTGTCTCTAGAGACCCACAGCCAAACATTAGGTAGAGCTTGAGAAATTCCCTGGAAGATGGGGAGGAAGGATTGTAAGGGTCAGAGGGGTTAAGGACACCACAAGAAAACCCACGGAATCAACTAACCTGAGCCCATAGAAAATCACAGGAACTGAGCCACCAACCAGGGACCCAATATGGTACTGACCCACTTGGCATACATGTTAGAGTTGTGAATCTTGGTCTTCTTGTTGGACTCCTAACAGTGGAGGCAAGGGCTGTCTCTGTTGCCTGCCTTGTCGACATTTTTCCCTTACTGGATTGCCTTGTCTAGCCTTAACAAGAGGGTGCCTGATCTTACTGTAACTTGATAGGCTATGGTTGGTTGATATCCATTGAGGCAGAGGAGGTGTAGATGGAGGATGGAAAGAGGGCAAAGGAGGGAGAGGGACTAGGAGGAGAGAAGGGAGGGAAACGCTGGTCAGTATAGGTACAGAGACAAAATTTAGAGCTAAGATGAAAGGATGGACTATCCAGAGTCTACCCCATCCAGGAATCCATCCCATCATCAGCCACCAAACCCAGATACTAATGCACATGCCAGCAAGATTCTGCTGAAGGGACCCTGATATAGGGCCTCTTGTGAGGCTATGACAGTGCCTGGCAAACACAGAAGTGGATGCTCACAGTCAGCTATTGGATGGAACACAGGGCCCCCAATGGAGGAGCTAGAGAAAGTACCCAAGGAGTTGTAGGGGGCTGAAACCCTGTAGGTGCAACAACAATATGAACTAACCAGTACCCCCTGAGCTTGTGTCTCTAGCTGCATATGTAGCAGAAGATGGCCTAATCGGCCATCATTGGGAAGAGAGGCCCCTTGGTCTTGTAAACTTTATATGACCCAACACAGGGGAAGGCCAGGGCCAAGTAGTGGGAGTGGGTGAGTAGGAGAGCAGGGGCAGGGGTGCAGTATAGGGAACTTTCGGGATAGCATTTGAAATGTAAATAAAGAAAATAATAATAAATTAATTAAAAAATTCAAAGAGGCCTGCATATATCTGCAAGTTGTATGTCTCTTGGTTTTTTTTTTTTTTTTTATGAGATAAAGATTGAATGTAAGGAAATGCTGTTTTGGAAGAATTAGGATATCTGTGCTGATGAGCTTAAGAGATTTGAGTTATTGTTATTGGATATGAAAGGTCTTAAGCATGAGCTAGCAATAGCTGATCTACTTAAGGCAGCTGGATGTGTTATATAAAAGTTCTGCTTCAACTCTGAGTGATACCATAGAGACTTTAAAAATTTGTATATTCATAAATCGGATATGTAAAAGTAAGAAAAATGAAGGATCTTCCCTCCTGGGATAAAAGATACTTCATTATGGAGTGGGCATCTCTTTAGTTTTCCCTGCATCTGAGCAGTTACAGGCTCTACAGTTCTTTAGTTAGAAAATCCATTCACCAAAGTTCTGATGTGAGTTCACAACCACAGTTTGTGCCAGTCAGATCTGTTTGTGTAAAACAGATCAAAGTGCTCCACACAGGTTAATGTATGCGATTTTGCCAATATCTCTATGAGGTCAGCACTGCTGTAACTTCTCCATCTGGCAGTGGTGGACTTAGATGGAGGACAGGTGACTTGGATGGTTATCCTGCTAACTTTGTGCAGAGATGAAGCTTGAGTCAGGGGCTCTCCGATTCCAAAGTCCACTCTCACTTGCATTGCTTGGTGCTCTTTCCCTCACACTGGCTCTCCCTGGCCCTTCTAAGTCTACAGTGGTTGGTTGTGGCTGTGCGATTGTGGGTCTGTGTGTGGGGAGGTTGTCCTGTCTATGATGCTCTATAGCCTGGAAGAGGAAGAGAGCTACATGCATAGAGAGCAGGATGAAGCACCTCCATCTTGCTCACTTCATTTTCAAATAAATCACAGACTGCTTAGAGGGAGGATCTCCTCCCAAGTGCGGCTGGATGCTGTCTGACAGGACATGGAGGGCTGCAACTCTTCAGTGTAGTGGTTTGCCTAAGGTTGGCAGAAAATCTGTCCTTCTGTTCACTGTGGTTCAAAGCTTGTTTTCTTGTAAGCTGAAAGAGAAACCCAGGGGGGTTCTGCTTCCTGAGCTTTGAATTTCTTTCATCCAGAGATACTCAGTGTTTAGGAACACCCTGAGATCACCAGCTTACAGATTTAAGGATGGGGGCCAACTGGTTTGGGGTGTAGTTTTGTGTTTCCTGTGGAGTTAGATTTTATTTTTATTTTTTATTTTTGGCTCTTTTGTTGTTGTTTTATTTTCTTGTAAAAGAGCTCTATTGAATCTTGGAGTAGCTTCCTTATATCTGACCCATGGAAGCAGATCTTTTCTCCGCAGCTGGGAACACCCCAGCTCACACATTTGCAATGCCAGGAGCCCTAGTAAAGCTTCAGTCTTGCCAGCTCTGATTCTCCCCGGAAACTGGGTACCTGTGCTGTGCTGGCCTGAGAGTGTGGCTGGCAGCTGTGTGTGTGTGATTGCATGCTGTGGAAGTGTTAGTGGGCCAGAGGAGTTAGGAAAGGTTTAGAGAGGGAATCTTGGGAAGAAACAATTTTATAATGTGTGTTACAGCTGGAAAATAAGACTGTGGAAAAAATAGCAACAAAGTCTGCAAAAAGTGAGGATTGAGGTAGAAATTAATAGCATTTCATTTAAATCCTTGTTTACTATCCCCCTGGCATACATTGCTATCAGACATTTTTTAAGCTTAGAGCCTATATATATATGACACCCAGACCCTCTTCTATATCATCGTTTCTTCTCAGCTTTATTCCTACCGTCATCAACATAATAACCATAGCACAGCTATCATTTATAGTTATCTGCCTCAAGTATTAAACTGAGGCTTATATATTCTTTGTTCCCCCAAAGGCTTTACCTCCTTAGGGAATTCTTAGTAATTCTTAATAATACACAAAGCAGAATATTTCTAATTAGGTGATTAAAATTTCAAATGTTTCTTGCCATTGCAGATTGCCTAACCTTTAACATGCAATTTTAAGGGTAGGGTTTTCTACTGCAAAGCAAGCATGGGGTTTTAAAGATTTCAGGTCAGACAGACTGTCTGTGTTGGCAATGATGGTTTCGGTAGAGGTAATCTAGGTGCTTTTCAGTATAGGCTGCAAAGTAGAAAGACCTACAGGTTAGAGTGGAGGGTGTTTTAAGATATACAGCTGTGAAGGACTCAGAGAAACTCATTCATGAAGAGGCACTGGAACCCCAAATGGCAGATGTAAGACACTACTCGCTCTGTAGCCGAATTCAAAGTGTGGGTGTCGGCTCAAGGAACCAAAGCTTGATTTGGTTGTAGTTGACCCTCAGAAAGCATTTTCCATCCAGGCTCCATATCTTCCCCACCTTGGCAATAGCTGACAAATTCTTTAGGATAAGAATAAAACAGGACAGGTCTGAAAGTTTCTTTTCTTTGAATCTAGATTAACTAAATGAAGCACGGTAAATTGAAGGACATTTATAACCAAAGTAGCCAAGTTTTCCATAATTACATTAATTCATACAGAGGAATGAAAATCGCTTGGCAGAACTTTCACAAGCTCAACAGTGGGACTGTGAGTGGTTTTTATCCTATGTTTGTTTGTCTAAATTTTCTGATTTTTGAAGCAATGATTTAAATTGCTTTTGTAACATAGACAAAGGTAAGAACAAGCAAGCTTAATAAAATAAATGGTAAAACACAAGAAAATTGTATGTTCCTTTTGAGAATTTCTACTTTTCATTTCTTTCTTTTTTTTCTTTTTCTTTTTTGCTAGCATAAGCAGCACAGAATAATCTACTGAAAATAAATTATAGGTACAAAGCAGACAGTTAAAAACAATCTTTAACTTGGGAAAATTGAGCTGAAAACGTAAACTTTCATAAATAGCTAAAAAATAATAGGCGGGGGGGGGGCTGTTCAGCTGTCAAGTTACCAATGATTTGAAAACAATTTCCACACTGAGAATATTGTTTCTTAAAACAATTGACTATGTTTCAAACAAATTACATCTCTGTGTACCACCAGCAGTATGATTTAGATGATATGTAAGGGTTGTAGAAGTGTCTCAGTGGGTAAAAATTGCTTACTGTGTAATATGAGGATGGACCTGAGATAAGAACTCCAGAACCTGCAAAAAGCTAAAGATAATTTTATCCTTGGTGCTTGAGGAGCAGACATAGGTGGACTGGATCCCTGGGGCTTGTTGGCCATCCACTGAAACTGAAACAGTGAATTCCAGGATAAATGAACAATTCTGTCTCAAAATACAAGGTTGGAAACCCAATACTGACCTCAACATGCATCACACACACATGCACACACACACACACAAACACACAAATACACACACACACACCACTCCCCACATAGACCCCCATACACCCAGACTCACCAATACACTCACACACAAATATGCATTCACATATACCTATAAATACAGAACATAACACACCTACACATAAATGTACATACATGCACACTCACATATATATATATATATATATATATATATATATATATATATATACATCACACAGCCATTTACATGCGTGTGCACATACACACATAACACATGTTTACATGTATGCATGCACACCCACATGGATACAACTATACACATACATGTGCACACAGCCCCTTCATATCCATATGCACATCCACCTATAACTATTACATAGACAAACATTCATGTGGAGACACATTCACACATGTGCACATACACACCATTAAATGTACGCACAAGCCACACACATGCACAAACATGTATGCACCAACATATACACAGGAACGTACATTTAGATAGTAAGAGTTTTCATGTTGAAGATGTGAGGTAAAGCTTAGAAATTATCTATACTAAATTATCTAAATTTTTAGGGTCTCTTCATACGGACCCTAAAAACAAGGGAATATAAATGTGAAAGGCAGGATATCTGTCAGTATACATTAAAATATTACAATGGCAAAGCTATGCAATACGAAGCAAACACTTCAAACAGGATACAAGAAGAAATGATTCATAGATTTTTAATTTGTACACTGTTTACCTCTTCATATATTTCTGGACATATATCCATGTGCCTTCTGGTATGTCTCTACGCTTCAGTCTTTCTCTTTTGTTAAAGTGACAATATTTGTGGATATGACAGAAGTTAGGAGTCAAGTAATGTAAAAGATCGAGTTTCCAAGACACAGATGCTGAGATTTGCCTGAGGGAGTCACAGGAGCAATTGTAAGTGAGAGAGGCAAACTGTGTTGGACAGAGGTAGAAGCTGAACTCACGCATTCATACTGGCAGCTGCAGAAGTCCCCGCAGGTCCCCTCGAGCTTGGATGACTTCCAGTTGTCCATAGTTAGGGCAACCTTTGCATAAGTTAACCGTTGCCTTCAAGCTGAGTACTGGCAGCAATGTGACCTTGGGCAAGGCAGCAAAGGTGATTCTGTTACAAAACTCAGCTGTCTTAGTTGGGAGGAGGAGCAATAGGTTATGGGATCTGGGTGGTGACAATTTCCAGTGCAGTTACAATAAACAGTCCCTGAACCACAACCATGTAGAATAACTAAGGCAGGGGTGAATGGAAGGTCGTTTGCAGACATCCTAGAAGACATAGTAGCAAACAATTGGCATGCCTTGTGATCATGTGCTTTATGGATTCAGGAGACATGTCCTGGAGTGCCCAATTTTTCTGTGGGCTGGTATATACACCTTAAAGAGCTTTGTGTTATCCAGAGAAGAAAATAATGAAACTATGGCAAGGATGAAGAACTTGGGAAATGCCAGAAATGGAGCAGGGAAGCCTGGGAGGTTGTAAAAGTAAGCTAGCTTAGAGGAGTCTTAGTAAGGAAGTTGTTTCTCACCTCTGTTTTTCTGGTTCCATCTCCACTAGAGCTGATTCCATTCACTTTGCTACCAGGAAATGGTGTGGGGTGATGTGGTAAGGTGTCAGAGTTTGGGGTGTGGTTTCTGCTGGCTCAAGTTCAGGACATTTTTTTTTGTTGTTGTTGTTCAATGTATTAATCATATGACTTTAGGTCATGCTCACAACAAATCTAAGCCTCTATTTACCTACCCTCAATATGGATATGATATAACTTTGCAGGATTATTAGGAATTATTAATCACTTGAAATAATGATTGTAACCATTGAAGTGAGAGGTTCAGAGACTGTAACCCCCCAATCCAGAAAAAGTCACCCAGACTGTGGAATCATGTGTCATGTCCTGTGTAAGAACTCCCAGCCAGGATTTTAGGGAAGAATTTTATGTCAACTTTGAATAAAAGACAAAGCAAGGATAATGACACAAAATAAAATATGAGAAGCAGATACATATGTATGTGACTGCCTGTATCCATGTATGCATGTATGTATGCATGCATGTATGCATGTGTATATACATTTTAGCTATCAACAGAGAGAATAGAGACAGTTGGTATTTGGACATCACAGCTTTATTGACATCAAGTGAGGTGTTGGGTACCAATCTGCAGAAGCACACGTTTTAGAATTTAATTAGAGAATCAAGCAGGAATCAATAAACGATAGGCTGCATTGGCTTATGGGAATCCCAGTGTGTTAGATACCTTCATATTTGTGATGTTCAGGTGTGTCACATGATTGATAAAACATCCTGGCGAATTCACAGGAGGATACAGGAATCAGATACCAGAGACAAAGATTCTATCTTATGCACACATGCATACATGCACACACACACACGCACACACACACACACACACAGACACGCAGACACATACACATATTTGAATGTGCACACATGTGCATGCCATGTTGCTGTGCTTGTCATGGCCATTTCATTCCTCTATACCCTCTGTTAGCCTGAGAATATCCCAATGACTCTGCGCTTGTCCTTGTGTCTCCCCGTCCTGTCCTTTTGCCCACCTGAAGCCTCCGTAACTGTCAGTCCTCTGTTTTATCACCAGGTACATTAGCTCTTCTCATAATTTTATAATGTTTCTCCCACCAGACGTGATAGGGGAGAGACAAGGAATCGGCAAGCATAAGTAGAAAGTTTCTGATTGTGAAGGAAACTGCAGCAGAAGAACCTGTCTTTTATATACAGAATTGGTATGATGGATTTTTATCATTAAAATCTCATTAGCAAATGATTATTACAAATGTTGGGCTATAAACCAGAAAAGAAAACCTGTTCTTATCCCCATGTACCCTGAAGTTCAGCACAGTCCTTGCATACAGACTGTAAGTGCAGAATCAGAGGTCAAGTGAGTCCCCTTACTTTCCAACAATTCCTTATGTCACCTCTGACTTTCTTTTTCACTGACGTCCTGAGTATGAGTCACACTAAGTGGACATGGTAAGCAATCCTGGTAAGCTGGGCATGGAATGGCTTTATGGATATTAGTAAAACTCGTGCACTTAACAGTTGTGGGTTGAGGTCTCAGTATATCACATTCTCTTTGCTCATTATTTTTAAGACTTGTGTAGCCTAAGTTGTCCTTGAAGTTCCTTTGTAGCCAAAGATGGTTTTGAAATGACCTTGCCACCTCCAACCCTTAGGTACAGCACCATGGCTGGCTTGATTTTTACATTGTTTATAAATAATATTTGCATATGTCTTATGCTCCTATAGCTTGCCTTTTTATGAAAATAACAGAAACAACACAAAAAATTTCATAATACTAGTAATAATGCACAGTTTGCTATGCATATGTTTTATATTTTTCTTAGTTTTTTATTGTCTTTCTTAGTCTTTTAACTATATAAACTCTTTCAATGTGCATAATGGACCCCCCCCCCCCACAGGTACACTCAGGTACTCTCATGGAGTAGGTACTTCAGAAGACCATGAGACTTAAGGTTACCCAAGCTGATGTGTATTTTCATTTGTATGATAGGGTGGCAGATATCACAAACCTCTGTGTCTTATGGGACCATGGGAAAATCAGGAAATCATGGCTTTCGGATTGGAGGATTTGAGGATAGATTTAGAAGAAGTGAACTGTAGAGTTCAAATGGAGGGGGTGCATAGAATGGCAAGATATTTTCCAAGGCAGCAGAATTCAGTACAGGGGGTTGAGGGATGTGGAGGAAGGCCTGACCACTGACCCGAGAGTCCTAGGCATATGTCCCTACATGAGATCAGGGACAGCTCACACCAGATCAAGGCCTGTGTGCAGGCAGAAGATGAGGAGAACCTTGCACTTGGCAGCAAAGCTGTATGATCCTGCGGTTCCAGAAGCTTACAGCATTCTCAAAGGCCAGTATCTCTGCTTTGTTCCTGTCTCTGTTCATCTCTGTTTCAGGACAGTATGGCCCAGTGTACGCCAAGCAACCTAGACTAGAAGTCAGGATACGAGGGGTGAAAATCATAGGAAGCATCATAGGAAAATCAGGAAATAGCCAACTGTATACTTCCTAAATCTGAGTAGAACGTTTAAGATCTGAAACCTTCTACTCACTGGCTTTACTGAGCTATAATTAACAGATAATGGGTATGTGTTAACAGGACATGATGTAGTATCTTCATGTGTACATATCTTATGGAATGATCATCATAGAACAAAACTAATATCTCTCTCTCTCTTTCTCTCTCTCTGTGTGTGTGTGTGTGTGTGTGTGTATGGTGTGTGCGTATGTGTTTGCGTGTATGTGTTTGTGTGTTCGTCTACAGAGATATCCTTTTACTGTGGGTATAATGAGAACCTTTGAGATCTGTCTTATTTTCGCAAGTTTCACATGTATGCTACACCCTTGATCCCTACACTCTTTCTTTATCCTGGCTTCTGGTACTCCCTAGCTTCTGCTTCTGTTCTCTAGTGCTCTGACCTTTCTTTCTCAGTCTCCCTCCCTCGCTCCTCTTTTGCCCAGTGCCAGGGCTGTGTGAGCTCCCTGAGTCTCCAGGGCATGCTTCTACCTCACCTCCCTCCTCAGCCACATCCTCTCCACAGCATCAGTTGCCATCTGCATTCTGATGCCGTTTGCATTATCCAGAGTTTTGACCTTTCATCTAAGCTCCAGGCTCATAAATTCAATTAAATCTCTCTATTTACATATCTCATGAGTACCTCAAATTCAACACTTCCTGCACTCAGCCCACATTCTTATCACCTGCCCTGCTCCTCCTCTTCCTGTTTTTCTGTAACAATGACACTTTTCGAATGCTTTCCTGACCCAGCATTTTGGGTTTAGCCTTCAAATATCTATCTCTTTTAAATAGGTTTTTCTTTTCCTCCTCCTCCTCCCCCTCCTCCTCCTCCTCCTCCTCCTCCTCCTTCTCTTCCCCCTTTTTTTTTTTGTGTGTGTGTTTTTAACTGGGCATATGTCACATTTGGGACTTTCCGGCATCTTACAAATACTTCACATGTAATAGTCCTACCTACCCAACCCAAAAGTAAGTCCAACTTTCAGCTTCCTTTGCAGTGCAGATGGCTGGTGCAGACAAGGGCTTGCCCTAACGGGTGCTTTCCAGATGAGGTTTGAGTCTGACATCTTTGGTGTAAGAACCAGAAACATGGCGGGCAGGTCTTGACATTCTGCAGGTGACAGCAGCAGTAAGCTTCCTCCTTCAGAACAGTTTTACTGTGTGGCTTGATGTGTGGGTGGGAGATGGGGTGGGGGGCCTTTTCCTGTGAGTTTAGATCAGACTTTGTTCCTACATCCTTTACTGATCTCTGAGGTTATTATTTTTAAGAAAACACACTTTATTAAACTAGCTGGAGTCAATTCTGTTGTTTGCAGCAAGAATCTTGAGCAATCTGATGTTATTGATCCTTCTGTGAAAGGAAATTTAAGTGTATTTTGAGCTGTGTGACAGGTTCAGGGAAGGATGGGATGAACAAGAAATAGGAGCCATGGGGTTGGAGAATTGTAGGACCTACCATCTAGGGTTTGCTTAATCTTTCTATATTCTTAAAAAAATGGTCTGTATCTTGGGTAAAGAATTATTCCCAGATGTTCTAAAAAAGCAAGGCATAGCAAGGGCAAGAAAATGGGCATCTTAACAGAATACAGTAGGTGCAAACAGAAGTGATAGGTGTATTCCTGAGCAACAGACTACGAGTCTTCATTTCATTCCAGCACCAGTAATTTAGGCTTTGAGTCAGAGGTACTGTAATGTTCTGCGAGGTAACCTGGGGGAAAGTTAGCCCTTAGTGGCTGAGCAATAAAGTTTACCGTTGTGTCTGAGACAATTGTGCACTATTTGTGCATATGTATATTATATATGTGTTGTAGATTACATATAATGTATTATATATAGCACATACATAGAAAATATTATGAAATAACTTCCATTTCACTGAAGTAGGCTTCTACTTTATAGAATTCCTATTTCCTGAGAACCTGACCCTGAGCCAGGCACTGCAGCACATGTAGTGTACATCTTTAATTTTAGTACCTGGAGATGTGACCCAGGTGAATCACCAGGTCAAGGGAAGGTTGGGATACAGAGTAGAAATTGTGTTTCAATAAAATTCAAAGATAATTGACTCTGAACAGGATGAGTCCAAGTGCTTTTTCCCCCTAATGAATTCTATCTAAACCAATTTATATGAAAGTAATTAATTCTATTTCTAAAGTGTTATTTAATTTATTATGGATCATATTTGGCATTAACGTTATTGTGTATGATTCCCGGGGGGGGGGGGGATGGAATGGCAAAGCACTTTAGCAAGAATTAGCAGAGTCCCTTATATTTTAGGTTTAATCCTGATTTTTATCAAGTCAATATATTGCTCTGACTTAAAATTCAAATAGTACTATAAACATTGGGAGAATGACTCTTTGGGGATGGGAATGGTATTCAGTGATAGAGTGTTGGCCTGGCATGCACAATGTCCTCAGTTTAGCCCCCTTGCACTGGTCAAAAAAAATAGATAAAATAAAAGAGTAACCCTCTGCTTCATGTGTTACTACATCAAATCCTACTCTCTAGCAGCAACTATATTAGCCTTTTGGTTTGGGTGTTAGGTTTTGAGATAGGATCTCTCCATGAAGCCCTGGCTGGCATAGAACTTACCATGTAGGCCAACCTGAGGCAATTCTCTCCCCATCGTTTCTCAAGTGATGAAATGTCAGGTGTGTAGCACAGTGCCTGGACATGTTCCGTCTTTTCTAATGATAATACACTCTTAATCTTCAAGTTTCAACTATGCCATAATTTACCTTCAATTTCCTGCAATTGAAGCTGAAAATTTAGTTTCCCCACACCTCACTTTTCCTATGATTCTTGAGAGTCCTCACATCTCACACGTACAGATGAATCCAAGTTCCATCATTTCACAATTTCTGATTAACATCCACAGACATCCCACTCTGTATCCCAAACTCCCCTTGACCTGGTGATGTACCTGGCTCACACCTCCAGATACTAGATTTAAAGATGTGCACTGTGGGACCGTGGGTGTGGGGGAAAGAGGGGAGTGGGAGAGAACCCTCGTCCTGCCAAAGTTCCTGTGCTCTGGGAGGGTGGATGCGGCAGGACTGTGGCATGCTTTCCACGTGGCCCTGGGTGGGTGTCTGGCTGTGGGAAGCCACAGAATCCAAGCTCAGCGGGGGCAGGGGGGAGGTGATGGTGAACAAGGGGCAGCCCTAGGTACCAGGTTCTCAGCCTTGGGCATCTTACACTGGGTACTGCAGAAGAGCTGAGAACAAATGGGGGTCCCAGGCAGCTCGGTGAGCTTTGGGGCTGAAGGGAGGAGAGGGAAGCGGGAGAGGACACTTGATGGTTCCCGCACGGGTGAGAGTCCTTGGTCCAGTCCGTGGCTGGAGCACAGGATCATCTTCTGGTGAGAGGTTAGACGTGGCTCCTTAGGAGAAAGTGAATCCTATCCTTCAAGCACGGCAGGCCTTGATGAGCAGAGACAGTCTATGGTTTTAGAGCTTTATTGTAGAAAGGCAGGGAGAAAGAGAGAAGGTAGAGAGAGAGAGAGAGACTGGCCATGGCCATGTGGAGGGGGAGGAAGGGAAAGAGAGAAGGAGGGCTAAAGAGTAAGAAAGGTAAGGGCTTAAAGAGAGTGAGGAGGGGCCAAGCAGCCTCTCTTATTGTGGGCTGGGCTATCTTGCTGTTACCAGGTAACTGAGGGGAGGAGCATACCTGGCTATAGTCAGGTAACTGTGGGGGTGGAGTCTAGCCAGAATGCCAGAAGCTTGTGACATTGTGTAACTGATAGTCACGAAATTATGGAGTTGGGGTCTCTGTGGTGTCAGACACCTGGCTCTGGGAACGTGGCTCGTTTTTCTGTCCCTTGTGGAGTTCTCTACTGGGTCACCGGAACAAGCCCCATTCAACCAAAATAGGTTGCCTATTGCAGTCCACAGTGCACTACATGTGTTGCAGTGCCTGGCTCAGGGTCAGGTTCTCAGCAAGTAGGAATTCTGTGAAGTAGACACCTTGATGATATTAAAAACAAAACAATCACAAATCCAAACAATCACAACACAAACCAAACAGCAAAAGTCATTTACCTTTTAAATATATGAATAATAATAAATAAATAGAAGTTTCAAATGAAAAGTCAGTGTTATCTCCTGAGAAATGATGTACCCTGGCATCTATCTAAATAAATGTGTACAGTATACATATACAAGAAAACCACAAAAATGGAAAAAATAAATTGAAGAAAAAGAAAAAAAAAAGAGAGAGACATGTCCCATGTTCACGGAGAAGATTCAGTACCATTCCTGAGTCACATCTGAACTTGATGTATATATTCAATGCAAGCAAAATTCCAATGAATGATTTCATGAATACTCAAAATTTGATTTTAAATGTTATAGGGAAAAGTAAAAAAAAAAAAAAACCTCGATTTGTTTATGCAATCCTGCAGGATGAGAAGTTTGCAATCCTTGAATCATTGATGCAATCCTGCAGGATGAGAAGTTTGGAGGACTGACATTACCCAGCTTCAAGACTAATAATGGGGCTGCAGAAATTAAGACAGTGTGGCCGTGGTGGGAGAATACACACTTACAAAGCTGAGCATGTGTGCTGCTCTAGCAGAGGACCCTGGTTGTGTTCCCAGCACTCACATCCATCTGTCACTCCAGTTCCAGGATATTCAGTGTCCTCTTCTGGTTCCCACAGTTCCTGAGTATATGAAGTACACATAAACATACAGCCTCCTATTAAAAAGAATAAAAATATTAAAAGTATATATATATATATATATATATCCAATGGGTCAGAATACAAAACCTAAAAGCAGATCCAAATAAGCATGGTTATCTGATTTGTTTTTGATGAAGTAGGAAAAGTAATAAAATGACTAATAGGTACTCCCCTTTACCTCCTCTTAATAAAATAATTGTTCTCATATAATAATTCCTTACTACAAATTATCTTCCCTCTAGTTCTCCCAGTTTTCCTCGACACCCCTCCCATATGGATCTGCTCCCTTTCTGTTTCTCTCAGAAAGTAAACAGGCTTCTAAGGGACTGTACTGCCATGTCATGTCATGTAATAGACTAACACATAGTAATTGGATAACGCAAACTGAAGGAAAAGAGCCCAAGAGAAGGCACAAGAACCAGAGACCCACTCATTCACACACCAACCATGGAATCCCATAAAAACACTAAACTGGAAGTCAGAATTTGTCATATTATATACATGTGCAGGCTCTATGGATACTGCTTCAGTCTCTGTGAGTTCATATGAGCTTTCATCATGCTGATTTACAGGCCCTTGTTTTCTTGATTTTCTCCATCCCTCTGGCTCTTACCTTCTTCCCATCTCCTCTTCTGTGGGCTTTTCTGAGCTTTTGAGGGAGGGATTTGACCTAGACATCACATTTCGGGCTGAGAGTTCCAAAGTCTCTTACTGGCTTGCTAATGTTTGACAGCAGGTCTCCATATTTGTATATTTGTATATATGCTATATCCCATCTGCTGCAGAAGAGAGCTTCTCTGATAAAGGCAGAAAGTTCTCTTTGTAGCAAATAATTCCAGGCAGCTGGTCATCAATACAGATGGAAACTTAAAATGCAAAATTGTGAAAATTCTCCAAGAGGATTGGGAGATGATGACTCAGTAGGTAGAGGTGATTGCTGCCAATCCTGAGTCTAATTTCAGAAACTCACATAGAGGAAGGAGAGGACTGACTCCTGCAAGTTATCTGTTGACTTCCATGTGGACACTGTAGCATGAGTACAGATGTGCTTCTTCCCCCTCCTCTTCCCTTTCTCCTCCCCTTCCTTTCCCCTTCCCCTTCTTTTCCCACCTCCTCTTCCTTTTCCCCTCCCTCTCCCCTCCACTCCCCATTCCTCTCTCCCTCTCTCCCTCCCTCTCTCCTCCCCTTTCTCCCTCTCCTCTTCCTCTCCCTCTCCTCTCCACTTCCCATTCATCTCTCTCTCTCTCTTCTTCTCCCTCTCCCCTCCACTCCCCATTCCTCTCCCTGTCCCTCTCTCCTCTCCTCCCATTCCCCTCCCTCTCCCTTCCCCTCCCTCTCTCTCTTGCTTGCTCTCCCACTCAATCACTCTTGCTCTCCATCTCTAGCTCTTTCTTGCTTTCACCCTTGCTCTCTCACTGTCAATCTTTTTCTCTCTAAGTAACTAATCTAATTAATGTGAAACCTTTAAAAAAATCTTATAAGATAGCATAGGTGAACCTCTAGACAACCTGCATGTATGTTGAATGCTTTAAATGAAACTTCAAAGACCACAACCTCTGAAAGAAGTGAAAATTTCAGTGAAATTATAGTTTTCTGATATTCCAAAGATTTGCAAGAGAACAATTAAAAAATATTTGCCAAGGTCATGTCTGATGCATTATTTATGTTAAAAATACATAAAGAACTCATTTCAATTGTGAAATACCCAGAAGTCTATTAATAAATGGATCAAATATCTTAACAGGCACCTTACCAAAGGGAGTAGATAAGTGTCAGACAACTAAGTGAAGAGATGCTTTTTCTCATGTGTCATTAGCAAAGGCATAAAGCATAAGCAAGGAAGGCACACCCTCCTCTCCCATCTGGCTGCAATCCAGAGGTCTGACAGTACCATGTACTAGCAAGGTCATGAACCAACAGGAACACCAGCTCACTGCTAGTGGAAATGCAAGGTGGAACAATGTTGGTGGGTTCTTAAAAAGCCACTTCTGCTTTGACTATACATCACAGCATCACACTCCTTGGTGATATACAGAACTAAAACCATGCACACAGAAACCTGTGCATGGCTATTTAGAGCAGTATTAGTGATAGTTGTCTAATCTTGGGAGTAACCAAAATGTTATCCAGTAGGAAAAATGAATTTTCAAAGGCTGGTTTTTCCAGAGAACAGAATAATATTCAGCATCAAATATAAGTAATGTTTCAATTGTGAAAACAAAGTGTAACAACAACAACAAACCTACAAAGAAAACATAAATACATATTAAGAGAGAGAGAGAGAGAGAGAGAGAGAGAGAGAGAGAGAGAGAGAGAGAGAGAAACAGAGACAAAGACAGAGACAGAATGAGACAGAGAAAGACAGAGACAGAGAGACAGAGAGCAATTAGAAAAGGCTGGATTGTATATGATTCTACATGCATGGTAACTTCCGACCATGGAGATGATGAAAGATGGGAACTGGTTGCCAGTTAGTGGTAGATTATCATGATTAGACGGAGATTGATGAGTGCTTAAGGTCGGTGAAACCACTCTGTACTGGTGGCTGCCCATCTTTACACATTTTCTCATACATATAGACATTTGATTCCAGGACTAAAGCCCTTACGAACTGAAGACTTTGAACAATAAACTTGTGTCAGTGTATGTCTCTCAATCTTAACAAAGGTTCCACTTGGGAATGCTGGTGATAGTGGAAACTGTATTTGAGGTGGACAGGGACACATGGGTTGTCTGTACGTTTAGCTCTGTATTGCTGTGGACGTGAAGGTGCTTTGTAAAGTCAAGTCTGTTAAAAAAAAAATCTAAAAACCGAGACAAAATCAATGTGCCTTGATTGTCCACTGGTTCATCCAAATAGTCCATATTTAATTTGTTAGGGAGGATGGAGTTTGTCTCTAGGGAATTCATTTCTGGGCTGGAGCTCTTCTGTTGAGCTTTATCTCTGACCCTAGACAGTATTTGTCTGTTTCTCCTGCTTTTTTCTGCTCACTCTTGTGTGAATCCATATTTGGTAGTCATTTTTCATTCTAGTACACAGTCTATATTTCTTATTTTTTCTTTTCTCCATCCTGTTGTCTTCCACTTACACTTATACAAAGTGTTCTTCAGCTGCATTCTTTACCACTCCATTAACTTTAAAAGGATTTCTTCAATGGCATTCACAAACTGTTTTAAAAAATACTTTTGTTAATCTGTTCATTGTCACCTTTTAAAGATTGCTTCATTGTTGTAACTTCTGTCTAAATGTCTTGCTGACTATTTTTCTTTTACCCTTTGCCTTGTCTCTTTCTTTGAAGCAACATTTCTGTTTCCCATTGCTGTAATAAAGTTCCCCCAATGAAATGAATTTGGGGAACAAAGGGTTAATTTGGGCTCACCATTTGAAGTTACAGTCCATCACATCAGGAGAGTCAGGAGAGTCACAGTGTTCGGAGGTTCAGGCAGCTGTTCATGTTGTGTCCACATTCAGGATCCCAGACCAGGGACTGGAGTCTGATCTTCCCACCTTAGTTAGCTTAATCAAAATAACCGCCCACAGGTGGACCCAGATGCCCATATCCCTGTGGTTCTAGATCTCATGTAGTTACGAACTGAGTCTGACCATCAGAGTCCTCTCTAGTCTTAAATACATACATTTCCAATGGTGGTTGATTACACGTGTGAGGAAAAGTAATGCACAGAAGGGTACAGAATGTGATGGATAAGGATGACACTTTGAGGCTACCACTGTGGATGTACAGGGATGAGTCTTGTAGTGAGAGTTCAAAGGGACCACTTGCCTGCCTTGACTGTGTGAGCGCAGAGCATGGTTAGAGTTTCTTCATCTGCCATTATCGTTTCTGACACTTGTTCTGTTAGAACTCTTCTCATAACTTGTTACTGTATATTCTTAATTGAGTCTCTACTTTCATGGCTTCAGGTAGCTACTCAACACATAGAACCTTCTTACATTTGATCTGCCACAGTCAGCATGCATGTCATCATTGTTGATGCCTTGTATTAGAAACGAGATCTTCACATCAACAGCTCTGAATTTGGGCTTAAGAGTCTTGAGGTAAGATGGATGATTCTATATGCATTTTGTTTGAGATCAGCAAATCTTTCAGTTCAGTTTGGTTTTGGTTTTGGTTTGGTTGCGTTGGGTTTTGGGATATAAACACTCACATAGCATAGACATTAGGGTCAAACTTGTGCAGATCAACATGGCCTGAAGTATTTCTTCTTACCTTTGCCCTCTAAGCATTGTGAGAAGGTCCCAATGATCAGAAATCAAGTGATACCTTAGGTCTGTTTGCTATCAGTATCAGCAACTCATCAGTTATCACTCCTTACAGACTCTTCTTGGTCATTCCTTTCTTTGTGTCACTGTAACTTTGATATGAATTCACAGGAAGCATCTATAAGAATTTATCTTCTGTGGCTACGAAAGGAAGACGGTCTCAGCACATGGAGCTGGGATCCTACCAGCTATGAACATGGGAGTCTTTGTGGTGCCTTGGGGCAAAAGTCTGTGCTTACCAGCAGTACTGGAAAACAGCTTCATGTGCCAGATGGAGGCAGCACAGGCTGGTTGGGCAACAAGGGGTGAGAAGCAAAGCAGAGCATTGGGTCACGGTGATTTTATGGTTGTTCCAAAGGAGAGAAGACTCAGGGCACTAGCCATGTTGTTCATCCTTGGAGGCTTTGAGCACATGACATCAGCTTTCAAAGTAGACATTTTCTTTACTGTCACTCCAGCTCTGTCCCCTGGAGTCTCTTGGTTAGACTCATTTCTCTTGAGCTTCAGTCACTCACTCTTAAAGATTTCCTGCCAGCCTTTTTAGGAGACTGACATTTTCTGCAGCTACTCATGCAAGGTCCCTGAGGTACCTCTATGGCAGTACCCTAGTAGCTTAGTGACTTAATCCCTCATCCAGCCCTGGGAGTCTCCCATCTGACATGTCTGCCCCTGAGCCCTCTGTTTTAGCCCAGACAATCGGCCAGCTTGCAAGCTCCCAAGCCTGCATATCAATTTTTCCTCATATTTTTTGTCTTTTGTCTTTTTAAAACATAGTTTTTGAAAAATATCTGTCTGCCTTCTTTTCCCAGTTCCTAACACAAGCTCTCACCTCCCATCCCAGGTTAAGTTTTTATTCCTTGTACAATATCACTACCCTGAATCCTGTCTGTCACTTTTCTATTAATAGCTTTGACTCAATGATTAGTCTCACATGTTTCTGTTACAAGTTCTTGATTCAGTAGCATGGCATTATAACAGTAGTCATTTAATGGCGATGTTCACCTTTTCCCCATTTTACACTTGAGGATATGGACACTTTAGAAGGTTGTAATTTACCGGATGTCATACAGCCAATAAATGGCAGAGCCAGGATTTGAGTCTGCGTCTGTCTAGCTGTCTAGCTGTCAGCCATAGGCAGCAAGGGAACACGGTTGGAGTTCCTTGAAGAAGTGAGAAATCTTGGCATGAGGAAGGTGGGCGTCTGTCCCTCCCAGCAGATGTCAGATGCAGGAAATGGAGAGTGGCTTTCCTTTGTTTCAGAAGGTGTGCTCTGGAGGAGCCATCCTCAGGCTCACTCCCAGGAGCAATTTTCCTTTTGTTCTTCTATACCACAGCTCGCCCCCTTCTAGATCATTCTCATCAGCATGAAGCAAGACTGATTCCTCTCATGTTAGGAAAGAGCAAGTAAGCAATCATAAGTTACTCTCTCCATTTCCTACCCCACCTCCTATCCTGTCGTTTATCACATTTCTCTGGCCCTTTTACAGCAAGACTTGGGTTGAACTTCCATCCCCCTTCCTTGTTGCTATTCTTGTTACCAGTAACCCCACATGGCTAACCCCATGGGATATCTGTAGCCCTCACCTTAGGTAGCATTACAACCAAACAAAGAAGAGACACAGTTGATTCTTAAAAAAAAACAAAAAAAAAAACAAAAAACAAAAACAAACAAACAAACAAAAACCAAACCTTTAAGAATGACCTTTTCTTAGCTTCTGAAACACATCTTCTCCTTTGCTACAATCTCTCAATAGCCACTTCCCGAAGAGGATGCTAAGTCTGCTATTGGCAGTGGCCAGTGAGTTAGCTTTGTATTCTTGTTTCTCTCTCTGAATTTCTTCTGGTTAATTCGCTCATGCTGAGTGCACCCAGGTCTATGCCATCCCAGTAGACACACAGGCCCAAATCTGACATCCCAGTAAGGTGCAAGTCCCTGCTTGGTGGTAAGTCATGTCAAATGATCTTGAGAATTTGTGCTCGATGATCTGTCTGATAATACTAACCTGAAGAGCGCCGATGCCCAAGCCTAGGGCCCACCAAGTGGGACCCTAACCTAGGTCACACCTGCGTCACACAGGCAGAGAATACTATGTAGTCTGAGTAGGGTGTATGTCCCTTTCTCACTGCCAGGCTGGTAACCATCTAACCAAGCTTGAGTCTGTCCCACTGGCATGTAGGCAGTTGTTTAGTTCTAGTGCATGTCGGGAGGGAGGTTTCGTCTGTGAGATGCGGCCTGGGTCTAGAAGGCTTTACTTTCTGTTTGTTGCCACTTCCCACTGCAGTGAGCAGAATCTGGGCTAGGTTTGGGCCATGTTGCCAATGAGTAGACCTTTCTGCTCATCCTCTGTCCTATCCAGATCCAAGGAGAAGAGCTAGAGGAAGTGGGCAAGCAGACTGACTTACACAGTTCCAGTTGCTCAGTCTAGCCTGGGGAAGGGGTTACAGAATTCTCCCAGGCAGTGATACTTCACTATGATAGGCTCATACTGAGTTTAAAGACTAAGGTCTGGGTTGAATTCCTTCTCTCTGTCTCTCTGTCTCTATGCCCTTTTGTGAACTTGGAGGAGTGTCAAGATGGACAAATCTCTCCCTCCCATCTCTTCATTGTGTCTTGTCTTACTATCAAATGCAACCAAGACACGATGGTCTCTCACACGGCTTCTTTAGGTGTTAGGACGGTGGGTTGGGCTCTGTACAGCTAATCAGAATTTGTGTGCCTGTGGGAAGATGGTTGCTAGGGGTTCTTATTACCTGCCATCTTGTTCTGTGATCTTTCAACTGGGCTTCCCAGTCACACCAAAAGCACCCCGAATACAGCCCAGAAGACACCTAGAACTGTGTTTTTTTCTTAGAAAAGCCTCGCCTACTCAGTCAACGAATGTTTGTTGAATACTTGCTGTATTGCAGATGCTATTTTAGGAGCCAGGACCACAGACATGAACAACAGAGTCCTTGCCCACAAGCCACTTTTATTCCAGCACAGAATGTGAACCAAAACACAAACAAAAACTACTGGATTGCTAAGTAGACAAGTAGAGAGGAAAAGAAAGCAGTTTGTGGTAACAGAGAGGAGCAGGGTCAGTTCTAGTTTTATAATATATATGCAGGGAAGTTTGAGTAGGAATGTTCAGAGAGGGTGGGTTTTAGCTATCCCAACACACAGTGAGGAGAGATAAATGGTTTTGACAAGGGAAAATGATGGCAATTATTATATCATTATTAAAATTTCAAGATATTAACATTTCATTATTAATTACATATGAGTATTTAAGGACTGTGTGCCTTCAAATAACAGCCAATAATGTTAGAATTTTGTTGTTTTGTTTTTTTGTTTGTTTTGTTTTTAATTTAAAGGTATTATTGTATTATCCTGTGAATAATACAAAGGCAGTTGGGACAAGACAGAACAGAGGGCTTGGATTTACAAGACTTGAGGTCTGGCCACCTCATCATCCTTTATAAGCTGTGTGGCATCAGGTAAGTCTCCGCCTCAAATACCAAATTGAACAAACAATTACGGCGGAGCTGGTGTTTTCCAGGTATGCCGTAAAAGGCACTTTCATGTAGTGGTAACCGGGCTCCCTGTTTAGAAAGAGGTCAGTCTATCGTATATGTCTTTCCCCCCCCCTCTTTTCCATCTCTCAGGCTCCCTGTGTGAGCACTTGGCATATGCATTCTGCGAGGCACAGCACTGTGCTCTCAGATGCTCCTATTGCTGGCCATGAAGCTGCCAGTCAGATTGGAGTCCATTTCCTTCACTGATAACCCACCCCCTAACCAGCACCTCACTGCTGTGTTTCCTGGTGCTTTCAGTTGAACCCAGAACCTCCCGCATAGGCGTCAAGGGCTCTACTGCTAAGATTCATTTTGGTCCCAACAAATAGTTTACAACTTTTTCTGTAGACTTATTCTGTAGCAAAACGAAAAATTGTATGTAAATAAGATAAACAACCTTCGGAGAAATCAGTGTCTTAATTTTTCATATAAAATGTGATTAACTGTGATTATGTTTTTATCGAAGACGGGTGCAGGAAGATTAAAATTTCACACAGACCAGCAGAAAGCATGCTGAGGTGATTAGCATCCTGCACATACTAAGTCAGAGGAGATTTCCTTCCTCTCCTTAACAGAAAGGACTGGTGCCCTGGTGCAGATTCCTCACTCTGGCTATTTTGGGTGTATGTCTTAAGTTGGAAAGGGTGCTTATGGTAGTTTTGGGCTTTGAACATGAGCACCACCCACGTAAGCAGAGCCACTCTGATCGCTTCCTTACCTGCCCAGTTTTTACTGGAGAGTGGTAAGGTCTCCTTAACTGCAGTCTATAGAGATCATGGTGGGAAATGTGAGGGTCTTTGAGTAGCTGTTCTCTTCTCGTGAACCCCTGTTTAGGTCTTATTTCTTCTACCTTGTCCTCTCCAAAGTAACAGATTACTAGCAGTGTCAATGATATCCTTACACAACGTCATCACATACTGAAGCACATTGCTTGTTCATCTCTCTTCACCTAGGCAGTTGATAATTTCTCACAGATATGTGGTTTTTTCATATATTTGAAAACAAGGCATTTTATTCATCATAGACACTGAAGGCGGTACAATCCCAATTTGGACCTTTTTGTTGATGTTTGCATTGTTTGTATTTTCATGCAGAATTTTAGAATACATATTCGATGAAATTTAATAACTCTTGCCTCCCTAACATGTCCTTTATGTACATTGTTTAGGAAGTTTTCCTTTTTCTCAATGTAAAGTGAAGAAAAAAATATCCAGTGTTTCTCAACTGTATTGCTATTCCTATTTAGGTATTTTATCTAGGTGAGTATTTATTTTTGTGATATATGATAAAGATCAATTGTTATCATCTCCCACATAATTTTCTGAATAATTTTCTTTGCTGATAATTCTTTCTTTCAGATTTATTCATATTGTTTATGGGCCATGTTTCTTTGTATATGTGGTTCTGATTTTATTCTGACATTGCTCTACTTACCATTTGATTTCCCTAATTATCAAATCTTTATAAAAGTATTTATGGATAGTAAGCATAGTGTTTCTTGGCGAATATTTAACTTCTTTGGTATATTTTTTCCTTACCTTTTCATGCAGATTCAGAATGATCCTTACAAGATTTTTCTGAGATTTTGCATGTAGTTTGTCTACTAATTGACAAATTGACATCTTCTTTTTATTGAATGTTCCCACTCAGAATATCACATACATCCTAAATTAATAGAGAGATAAACTAAAGAACAAAAGAAAGAATCATTAATAGACCACTCATATATGGGAAAGTGAAGTTTTGGCAAACAAAGAAGATATGGTCTTCTCCATACAATCACGGAAAAATTCTTGCCAATTGAACAAAAGGATCTTCGTATAGTTTTATACCATATACAAAAGAATTCAGAATAGGTCATAGATACACAAGTTAAACCTTTAAAATCTCTAGAGAAGAACACAGGAGAAAAATCTTCTGATCTTGAATTTGAAGAGATGGGACAGCAAAATATGGCCCTCCAGTGAATGAACTGGTAAATATATTTCATGTTTATTTATGTTAAAGTTTTAAGTTGTATGCCTGAAGTATATACCCTGTGCCATATCCTACACTTTACAGGGGTAGGAACACAGACCCTAAGAATTCCTAGGTTATCACATGCCCTTTGAAAGTATCCTTTTCTGACCGTCTTGCATAGCGCTTCCTTTTTCACGTTTCACCTAATGCTCTCTTCCTGCTCTGTCATCTTGGGTATGCCCTGTTCACCACTCACCCTGTATGTCCTGAATGTAGACTTGCATAGCGTGCTGTAATCTTACAGTTGGCCTTTCTTTTCAGGCTGATCCTGGGACTGTGAGATGGAGAGCGAATACAGGGAAATGCTGTTGTTGACCGGCCTAGATCACATCACAGAGGAGGAACTGAAACGGTTCAAATATTTTGCTTTGACTGAGTTTCAGATTGCCAGGAGCACACTCAACGTTGCAGATAGGACAGAGTTAGCTGACCAACTGATTCAAAGTGCAGGTGCAGCGTCTGCGGTGACAAAGGCCATTAATATTTTCCAGAAGTTGAATTATAGGCATATTGCAAATGCTCTTGAAGAGAAAAAGAAAGAAGGTGCGTAGAAATGTCCCCCTTTAATGATATGAGAGAAATGAAGCCCTTCTACATTGCATTGTTGGAAATTAATTTGCTTAATCACCAGGCCCTTCACCTCCCAGAATCACTAAATGGCATGTTACAAATTCCTTAGCCACGTCTGGTGCCAGTAGTCAGGGCTGCCGCCATTGTCTCTCGCTTCACCAGAATCTGTCTCCAATTTACTTACAGAAACTGAGGAAATGGCATGTCAGTGTTAGTGTCCAAGGTCTCTTTACACAGTACTTAAGGTTTTCACACTTGGCTGAAGGCCTGGCTGTGATATTAAGAAAACATAGCCTTGAACAGACAAACTAGAGAACCGTTTAACTTTGCCACGGACTATCCACCTCCACACTGAGCCATCCTGCCATGGTCCCATCAGTCTTTTTTAGGAAGTCTTTGCGCTTCTACACCACTGAGTTTCTAATCCTTCATTTATCTCCAGTACAGATGACATTATGAACTTCCAGGACACAAAGCACGTGTTTGCATTCAATAAACCTTACCTCTCACTCTCCACCAATTATATGCATGTTGTTAAGTTCCCAATTGCTCCCTAAGAACAAGTGGCATGTCCTTGGTGTTCAAATGACTAATAAGAGCCACCAAAGAATACCTCATCAAGGGAATCCCTAAAATGAGACACTATGTAATACAGAAGCTGCTAAATGTTAACTGCTTGCAGAGATGTGTGTGATGCAACAGGCGGGGCTTAGATTCCAGAGAGTTATTTCTATATAATATCTACCGTCTAAGTCAAGAAGTAAGGGTGAAATCGCATACAGGTATAAGATGCTATGTGAGAGGAACTTAGAGCAAGGCCTGATCATGATTACCTTAAGAGTGGCTGACATTGGACAGAAAGTGTAGTTCTTACATTTGACCACAAAGTGGCAGTAAGAACACATCATTGTTCTAGTCACTACTGTTCATCTACTAGCAATTCAACCGAGCGAGCCTGATAGCATCTTTTAGTTTTTCCTCCTGAATTTAATTCCTGTTCATGATTTCTTTTTTTCTGGATAGGATGATATAAAACCCCATTACTTAAATTTTTTTTCCTCTATTTTACTTCTGTAATAATGGAGTTTTATCAGCTTGATTAGCTCAAAAGATCTACTTTGAGACCTGGTTGAAAACTCAGGAGTGATTGCTGATCTAGAAGTCAGTTTAGTTGCTTTGCAGCTTGGACGTGCTACTTGAAGTCATCTTCAATCCTGCCTCAACCACAGTTGTGTCAGTGATGCCAGTGGCTGCTATGGTAGAACATTGATCTCTGGGTTGTTTCCCAGCAGTTTCACCTTGAATTTCTTCTGGTAAATGTTCAGCATGTCATGACCTTGCCTCATGAAAAGTATGTGTGTGTGTGTGGGGGGTATCTGGACAAATTAAACGATGTCATTAAAGAATGATAACAGGGTCCTGACCTTTAGTTGAGGCTTGAGCAAGCGAACAGATGAAAAATTATGAGGACTAATAAGTATGACAAAGCCAAGCAAATCTGAGCAAATTCTCCAAGTATAATGATCTTAGATAGATGAAAAGTATGCATCGAATTATTAAATAAAACAAGACGCATCTAGTGGGAAGACGACTTTTCCAAATGTTTCCACACAACACTCTCTATCATATTTTTTTAAAAAGGTCAATATGATTGATAGGATAGAACAGAGTGACATGTTTATTCCCTTGGGCTCCCTTAGCTCTCCTTTCTCCTCTCCTGTACTGTCAATAGAGACTGGATGTTCTTATGCACACGTTTATCCAAAATATAAAGAAAAATGTCAGAACCAACCATTGGAAGATCAGTTGAACTTCTTCCAAGCATATTTAGTCATTTTTGTATTAGTCATAGGCCACTAGCATTTCCAAAGTTTATGCACCATAACATCACAATGGAGTTAAAAATGTGACAAAAATAAAATCTAGGAAGTTTATAGTTTTGCATTGGGCTACATTCAGAGCTGTCCTTGGTACATGTGATTCATGGACCATAGATTAGACAGGCCCACAAGAGTAAAGGCCCCTATAGGATTCCCAACCAAGACTCAGTTCCTTTCTGTTGTCTGAAACAGAGTAACAGAATGCTGATTATGTGACTTCTGTTAGTCATGTACATTAAATGATTTGATATCTAACAAAACTAAATCCATGAACATCCCTGAATGGTTCAGATTCTGTGAGAAACCACATCTAAAAAGGTTCTTATCACATCTTTACCTATAGGTGCCTTAAGTAATTTTTTTTTGTCTTTGTTCTACTTCTTCTTCACTCCTCCTTCACGCCCCTGGTATTCTTACCCCAGGCTGTGCTATGCATTGGTATCAATTATAAGGAGACACCTTGTTCTCAGGTTCTCTGCTTGTGTTCTGTGGTCAAATAAAAACATTAGCTACATTGCATGGTTTAGTAAGGCCATTAACTGGGCTTAGCAGACCAGTAGAGCTGCTGACTGGAGTCTCTGACAGTCTCTAATTAAGTACGTTTGCAGGATGTAGGAACTAAATGGGTAGCCTTGCTTCTTAGATTCTCTATTTGTTTGTGGTGATAGATTGGGTTCTGAGGCTAGGAAGGATGCTGCTCCTGGGACACTTGGAATGGGCATGGCCTGAGAGTACACACACACACACACACACACACACACACACACGCACACACACACACACTCCACCAACTCATGCATACACCATACACATACACATACACACACACACACACAAACGCACACACACACATGCGCACACACACACTCCATTAACTCACGCATACACCATACACATACACCATACACCACACACCACACACCCATATAAAATAAAAGCACAGACTTTCCCTCCAGTTTGGGCTCACGCTGAACCACAGGCTAAGCTCAAAACTCATCCCAGTTCCATCACTTCTTGGTCACTATGTTTGAGGGGTCCAGGTGCTCTACTCCAAAGAAATATTGGACACAGTTGCCTTTAACAAGAAGTCCCCCCCCCCCCTTTTCAAACACTGGGGCTGAGTGTGGTGATTTTCTCAATAGACTGCAGCTAGTTAGTTCAAATGATTCCTTTCAAAGACATTTGTGTGCATGAGATTACCTACAGTCTTCAGAAAGCCTGCTACATTGCTCTCAGGCTGGGTGGGGCCAGCATTCCACAGTGGAGGTCTGGCAGATTCGGATGCTGTGCTCCACACCTGTGCGTACATGTACGCCTTTTACAGAGTAGTAAGACAGGTGGAAAGTTGGCTATGACTCAAAGCTAACAGATCTGCTGTGTGAGCCTCTTAAAGATGCTATTGGATTGGGTGACTCCACAAGGCAGAGCACATATTGGTCGCAGGAAGACCCACTTCGTTTTGTTCATTTCTAATTGACTCCTGTTATTCTAGTCTTGCCAATGTACTCAACAGTTTTCGTGGGATGAGATGAGATGAGAGTGAGCCTTCTACAATGCCTGCATACTTCTGGGGTGCCACATGCACAGTCCCTGCCCTTCATCCTCACCATAGGAGGTGTAGGGCCATGGATTCTCTCTACACCATACTGTCCCTTTTAGGGAAGGAGATAACACAGTTAAAAGGAAAACACCCCTCTCAACCTCTAGAGGAACTTTTCTCAGCCTTAAGGTTCTAGACGGCCCCTCTGTCACCTTCTGAGATTCCCCCAGTGTGCTTTGTCTGTGGATAGTCCTATGTTGTATTCTTGTGAGGACCTAGAGATGGGAAATTCCAAATCTATCACCCTGCTGTTGTCTCCCTTCTAATTTTCTTATTGAAAATTAATGATATTTTAATGATATTCTAATTAACATTAGAATTCTATTGAGAATTCTAATTCTCAGCCATGCTTTTAATGTGTCTTACTTATTTCTTCTTCTTCTTCTTCCTCTCCTTCTCCTCTTCTCCTTCTCCTCCTTCTCCTCCTCCTCCTCCTCCTCCNCCTCCCAAGTCTTTCTGTACCATATGCCTAATAATGATGTTGCTCCTGAGTATAGTGACCTAAACTGGCATCTGATAGAAATGGTAGACCTGAAGTATTTGAAGAGGCTGTGGTTTGGTATGCCTTGTACACTACATTTATTAAAGAAATATTGAATACTTCGGCTATGCAGAATAGAGTTATCACCAAGGTTAGAAAGCATTGGTGTTAGCTGTTTTAAGAGCTGGACAAATATTACAGTGGTTCTCATGGTAAAGGAATGAAACCACAAAAATAAAACAACAAAATACAGCAAGGGGGAATAATTGTTACTGAAGACACACTGCTTGGTGAACATCATTATGCTGATTTACAAGAACAGATCTGATCTGATGATGGTATAATTTTTAAAAAAACTGTCTTTGACTTTAAGGGCCTGGAGTATGACCGAGAGGCCAGTGTTTTCTCTTCTGCATGAAGCTGTAGAGTTTGATGACCACCATTCTTTAAAGATACTGCCTTTCTTTACCATGTTGGCTTAGTTGTCACTGTCACTGGGGTCTTCTTCTTCTTCTTCTTCTTCTTTTTCTTCTTCTTCCTCCTCTTCCTCCTCTTCTTGTCCTCCTCCTTTTTCTTTTTCCTCCTCCTTTCCTCCTCCTCCTTCTCCTTCTTCTTTTCTTCTTCTTACTCCTTCTATTCTTCCTCTTTCTCTTCCTTTTCCTTTTCCTCTTCTTTCACATCCCCTTGCCTCCTCCTTCTTTTCTTCCTCCTCCTCCTCCTCCTCCTCCTCCTCCTCCTCCTTCTTCTCTTCTTCTTACCCCTCCTTTTTTCTCCTTCAGCTGAATGTAAATTCATGACCAATACAAAGAAGAGAGGAACACAGAAGGTAGAAAATAGAAGTCAAGCTGAAAACTGCTCTGCTGCCTCTGCCACCCGCAGTGACAAAGATGTCAAGGAACAGGCTGCTACAGAAGTCTGTCCTCAAGCTAAGGTAGGCTAGTGCCACTCTTTTCAGAGCATCCTGCTATCATTATCCCTCTCCTCCAGCACATGAAGCCTTCTGCTCTTTATCTCAGAGCATACAAATCAGAAAAACAGGGCTATGATAGGAGAGATATGTCTGCATTACAACAAGAAAAATCACTTATATTCATCAGTATCCATGCCCAGGAAGCTTCTAATTTTTGCCATGCTCTGGACATGATAATCTGTTGCTATGTTAACCTCTCTTTGATGAAAACTCTGACAGGGACCTTTTTCAATGAGTATGTTTCAGGTTGCTCTTAGCATCAGTTCTTGTGAGGAGGTTTAAGATGAGAAGGGATGGGGCAAGTTTCTAGTTCAATGGAACTGCAGCAAAAAAAAAAAAAATTCAACCTGTTACACAGGAGACTTTGGGTCTAAGGATGCCATTCAGGATTGTTGCAACATAGTTGGAAAACACAGTCACTTTAGTCACTATGTGCCTGCTTTTGTTGTCATGAAATGGCTCTGTAGCAGAGGGGATAAAACTGGAAGAGAGTCCTTGTCCCTTAGTCCTGACAGAGCAGCATGTAGGGATCCATCACCAAATCTACCAAGCATCTGCAATTTCATTTTCTGTAAAGAAAGTGTCATTTAACTTCATAGAGAAGCTTAGGTTTTGTACACCATTCTGTCTAGAGCATCCACCCATTACTTCTGTGTTTGGCTCAGAAATGTCCAGAGTTGTGAAGAAAACAATACCCAAGTTTAAATGTTACATTTTTTTTTTAAAGCAGACATAAAAAAGCATATTGTATAGTCTCTGGAAAATCCAATAAAATGCCAAGAACTGAAGACAAATTCTAAAATAGTTCTCAGTGAACTTGACATTTTCCTGCTTTGGATCAAATTGAGAGTGGGATGCTGATCATCAGATGGGCTCATGGGCTCACATCCCAAGGTCTCACAGAGAACCAGTTCAAAACATTTGCTTCTGTGCCTCTTTCTCTCAGGGTCTCCTTTGGTTATGGATTGTTAATTGCTTTTAAAATAGTATTGTTTCTAATACATACACATGCATGAACAAACACACAGTCACATTCAGGCATGAACAATCTCATATTATTCTTAATTTCTTAATTTAGAAAAACAAAATAAAAAAAAAAACAAGAAAAGAATAAAATGCCACAATCATAGTATGTAGAAAAAAACTAATTTATCAATGGCAATATCCCATCTTATGTGGGTTATTTGTGCTTTTATCCAATAAGGAGTACATTATACTTTATCCTTTGTTAAATCAATTAAAATAGTTTGTTATATTAGTCATATAAAACATTTAATTTTTATATCTTGTTTTATAAGACTTTATTTGACAAAATCCATTTTTTGGTATTTAAAAGGTTTTGATGATTTATAACTATAAAAAATAAGCTGTAATTTTATGTAAGTCTTAATATATATGCTTCTAAAACATACACATGCATGGGCAAACACACAAACATGCACATTCCTGTGCACATACACCCTGTCTCCTATTGCTCTTAATTTCTTAATCTGGAAGTACAAAAAAGCAAGATAAGAATTTATTCATTCCAAGAAAAATTCATTCTTCTAAGAGTAATCTTATGAAGGTAGAGTTGATTCTAATTTTTAATCTCCTTTTAATTAATCGGTAGGATCATCCCGAGTTCTCTTCCTTGCCTCACGGTGAATGATCTGTATTTCTATTGTGCACAGGAATATTCCTGGGAATGTGCAGGTGCTCTGCGCACATCGCTGAGCTTCCTCACTCTGATACAAGAGTCAATTAAATGCTCAGTGTTAGAGGGAAAATATGCTCTAATAGAATCACAAGAAGACAGGGTCAGATTCAGCCCCTTGCAATGTTTCAGATTTCTGACACACTCCTTTCATAGCAAAGAAGGATTCTGATTTAGGAATTTTGTCTCCAGAAGCAGTAAAACTGCCACATCTGACTACAGAACACAAAATATTCCTTTGATGTTCTTTCAATCTAGACAATTTCAAGT
Organism: Mus pahari; assembly: GCF_900095145.1. Lineage (NCBI taxonomy): Eukaryota > Metazoa > Chordata > Mammalia > Rodentia > Muridae > Mus > Mus pahari. Next base: position 146,000,095 of record NC_034594.1, read on the forward strand.
CTCCAATCTCTTTCTAAGGTCATCTCCATTTTCCCTTCAATTCAGCTTCTTTCTTCCTGTGGTTTTACTATGAATGAAGGCTGCCTGGGTAAGTGTGGACCCTAGCTAACATCTTTTCTCTCTTGTCACAGCCTCAGAAGAAACAGATGGTGGCAGAACAGGAAGCCATCAGAGAAGACTTACAGAAAGATCCACTTGTAGTCATGGTGCTGAAAGCTATACATC